>NC_052148.1:64944130-65289546 GCF_902713615.1 Scyliorhinus canicula
CCCAACGTTTCGAGTCCAGATGACCCTTTGTCAAAGCCAACATCCCAAGCAAAGCCAATTGTGTAGCAGAAGACACAAATATTCCCAACCTTGAGTAAGTTCCTACATCCTCAGGCTTTGAAATACTTACCATATTGTATATAACAGTTATTGAATACAACCAGAATATTGGGTGTCCATTTGGCAGCTGTGGGGATCATGGCTTTGGCTCTGAAATACCCCATTAAAAGTGAACCACTGCTTCTCTGTTTATTTATTCTCGAGCCTCGTATCCCTATTCAGCAAGCTCAGCTTTCATGCCCACATGGCTGACCGTATTTGCAAGAGTAAGGGCAGCACGGTGGCGCAGTGGGTTAGCCCTGTTGCCTCACTGGGCCGAGGTCCCAGGTTCGATCCCGGCTCTGGGTCACTGTCCGTGTGGAGTTTGCACATTCTCCCCGTATTTGCATGGTTTCGCCCCCACAACCCAAAGATGTGCAGGCTAGATGGATTGGCCGTGCTAAATTTCCCCTTAATTGGAAAAAATTGATTGGGTTCTCTAAATCTATTAAAAAAAGAAGAGTAAGAGTACCCAATTCTTTTTTTTTCCAATTAAGGGGCAATTTAGCATAGCCAATCCACCTACCTTGCACATCTTTGGTTGTGGGGGTGAGACCCACGCAGACACAAGGAGAATTTAGAAGAGTAGGAGGCAACTTGATTCAGACCTTTTAAGATCCTGAGGATTTTTGACATGGTGGATGTGGAGAGGATATAAGACCATAAGACATAGAGCATAATTAGGCCACTAGGCCCATCGAGTCTGCTCTGCCATTCAATCATGATGGATATTTTCTCATCTCCATTCTCCTGCCTTCGCCCCATAACCCCTGATCCCTTATTAATCTATCTCTGTCTTAAAGACACTCCGTGATTTGGCCTCCACAGCCTTCTGCGGCAAAGAGTTCCACAGATTCACCACCATCTGGCTGAAGAAATTCCTCCTCATCTCTGTTTCAAAGGATTGTCCCTTTAGTCTGAGATGGTGTCCTCTGGTTCTAGTTTTTCCCACAAGTGGAAACATCCTCTCCATGTTCACTTTATCCAGGCCTCGCCGCATCATGTAAGTTTCAATAAGGTCCTCAAGATATTTCCTCTTGTGGGGGAATCTAGAACCAGCGGTGGTTGTTTAAAAATATGGGGTCACCCATTTAAGGTTCGGAGAATTTCTAGGAGGAAAGTGAGTCTTTGGAACTCCCTTATTCAAAGTGGAAGCAGAGCTCTTTGAACATTTAATAATAATAATATAATAATCACTTATTGTCACAAGTAGGCTTCAATGAAGTTACTGTGAAAAGCCCCGAGTCTCCACATTCCGGCGCCTGTTCGGGGAGGCCAGTACGGGAATTGAACCCGCGCTGCTGGCCTTGTTCTGCATTACAAGCCAGCTGTTTAGCCCAGACCATATTTTTTACATTTTTAAGGAAGTGGTCGATAGATTTTCAATAAACAAGGGAATGAAAGGTTATCATGAGTAGGTGAAATATTACAGTACAATCAGTCAAGATCTTAATGAATGGCGGAGTACGCTCAAGAGGCCGATGGCCTACTCTTTTTTTAAATAAATTTAGAGTATCCAATTCATTTTTCCAATTAAGGGGCAACATGGAAACAGAAGCTTAGTGTATCTGTTGGTCATGCATCACACTATGTGGGAGCATTGACCTGAGAACTATAGCTGTAGAACAATGGCCTCATGTGACCCAGAACATGGTATGTCTGTGACTCCAGACAGTTATATGATTGACTCTTAACTGCTCTCTGAAACAGCCTTGTAAGCTCTCAGTTCAAGGGAAATTAGGAATGGGCAACAAAAATAAAGTTTTTTTAAAAACTGACCGGAAGAAGCCTACCAATAAGACTAAATAGGACATGTAGAAAGACAAATAAAAAATACCATGCTGGTATTTGTGGGGGGAGATTTCTCTGATTTTGAATTTTTACTATGAACTATCCTAATTAGTGATGGCCAGATATAAAGGAGCTAAAGTACACCAAGCTCACCAGCTGAGTGCTTTTGAAATTACAAAACTTGACCCTTCATTAAAATAGAAGCAGAAATGCCTCATTATAATTATGCAAGTTTTATAAATGTGGAGATCGCTGTTAACCTAATTATATGATCTGTAACTTGGTTGCGGAAATGTTAAGAAGCAGCAGATGGCTTTCAATTATTCACATTATAACTAATAAAGACTTGACATTCTTGAGTAATATATCATACTGTTTCTTGCCAAACTGCTTTCTAGGTGGTACTTTTATTATAGAAAGATTCCATGGGAATTGGCATATGGGTTAGACCTTTTAGCCTCCAGATCCTTGGTGCGAATCCAGTCCAGACTGACTGCATTAAAATTTCCTTGTCTGCTATCTGAAGTTTCATTGTGAAGTGAGTTTACACATCTTAATCCAGTTTCCAGTGGCATGAGCTTCAAACATAAAACGGTCCTTAATTTGACACTAATTGGCAGTATCAGTCAAAAAGACCACAGGGTAATTGATCTGCAAAATAGAGTAAGAATGTCAGTGATGCAATAATGATTCCTTTTCTAAGTTTGGGACAAGAGAAGCAGCATTATTCTGTATCTGGTTATTGCATCCAACTTGAGAACTTTTGATGATGACACCGATATCATCAACAACAACTTAAATTTATATGGCAACTCTGACGTTGCAAATTGTCCAAGAGACATCACAGGAGCCTAATTAGACAAAAACTGACATCGAACCAAAGAAGGGGTTGACGAAAAACTTGGGACAAGCAATAAGTTTTAAGGGGGAACTGGAGGGTGACAGCAGAGACAGAGAGTGGGAAATCCAGAGCTTTGGCCATTGGTGGCTAAATGTATAGTTGCCAATGGGGGGGGGGGGGGGGCGAAGGGAGTTGGGGGATATGTAAGAGGGCAGGGTTGGAGGTACACCATTCTCAGAAGGCTATAGGGCTGGAAAACGTTGGAGGTAAAATGGAATGAGGCCACAGGGGTTTCAAGCACAGTGGTGAAAATTTTAAATATTCAATACCACATTCTGCTTGTTTTTGGCAGCAGGCGTTGGCATTCCAACGTGTGCTTGCATTACACCCCCTCAACTACTGAGAAAATGCTTATTTGTGTATGTAAAGCATTACAGTTCCTGATTTTTTGAGGAATTTAATCCTCAACTACAGAGTGGACACAGTACAGTAGTCCCCCGTTATAACGCGGGTGTTCGGGTCCAAGACAGCCACCCGCGTTGTAACCGAGCCGCGGATATCCAAGATGGCGGATATCCAAATGAATGAACGAGAGGAAACATCGCTGACTGTGCTGAACATTGCTGACTGTGCTGAACATCGCTGACTGTGCTGAACATCGCTGACTGTGCTGAACATTGCTGAATGGAAGGGCATTTTAAATAAGAAACAGCAAAGTTCGTTCAAGTCTTAAATCAAGTTTTAAATGTATTAAAATATATACAATAATATACAGTATACATACAATAATATACTTAAAATTGTACTTACACGTATATTTTTAAAATCATTCTTTGTACAATGTGTGCAGGAGGGTTTCCTGACACAATATGTTGACAGGCCAACAAGAGGCGAGGCCACATTGGATTTGGTTTTGGGTAATGAACCAGGCCAGGTGTTAGATCTGGAGGTAGGTGAGCACTTTGGAAACAGTGACCACAATTCGGTGACCTTTACGTTAGTGATGGAAAGGGATAAGTATACCCCGCAGGGCAAGAGTTATAGCTGGGGGAAGGGCAATTATGATGCCATTAGACATGACTTAGGATGTGTTGGTTGGAGAAGTAGGCTGCAAGGGTTGGGCACACTGGATATGTGGAGCTTGTTCAAGGAACAGCTATTGCATGTTCTTGATAAGTACGTACCAGTCAGGCAGGGAGGAAGGGGTCGAGCGAGGGAACCGTGGTTTACCAAAGAAGTGGAATCTCTTGTTAAGAGGAAGAAGGAGGCCTATGTGAAGATGAGGCGTGAAGTTTCAGTTGGGGCGCTTGATATTTACAAGGAAGCGAGGAAGGATCTAAAGAGAGAGCTGAGACGAGCAAGGAGGGGACATGAGAAGTCTTTGGCAGGTAGGATCAAGGAAAACCCAAAAGCTTTCTATAGGTATGTCAGGAATAAAAGAATGACTAGGGTAAGAGTAGGGCCAGTCAAGGACAGTGGTGGGAAGTTGTGTGTGGAGGCTGAGGAGATAAGCGAGATACTAAATGAATACTTTTCGTCAGTATTCACTCAAGAAAAAGATAATATTGTGGAGGAGAATGCTGAGACCCAGGCTATTAGAATAGATGGCATTGAGGTGCGTAGGGAAGAAGTGTTGGCAATTCTGGACAAGGTGAAAATAGATAAGTCCCCGGGGCCGGATGGGATTTATCCTAGGATTCTCTGGGAAGCCAGGGAAGAGATTGCTGAGCCTTTGGCTTTGATTTTTAGGTCATCATTGGCTACAGGAATAGTGCCAGAGGACTGGAGGATAGCAAATGTGGTCCCTTTGTTCAAGAAGGGGAGTAGAGATAACCCCGGTAACTATAGGCCGGTGAGCCTAACGTCTGTGGTGGGTAAAGTCTTGGAGAGGATTATAAAAGATACGATTTATAATCATCTAGATAGGAATAATATGATTAGGGACAGTCAGCATGGTTTTGTGAAGGGTAGGTCATGCCTCACAAACCTTATCGAGTTCTTTGAGAAGGTGACTGAACAGGTAGACGAGGGTAGAGCAGTTGATGTGGTGTATATGGATTTCAGTAAAGCGTTTGATAAGGTTCCCCACGGTCGTCTATTGCAGAAAATACGGAGGCTGGGGATTGAGGGTGATTTAGAGATGTGGATCAGAAATTGGCTAGTTGAAAGAAGACAGAGAGTGGTAGTTGATGGGAAATGTTCAGAATGGAGTTCAGTTACGAGTGGCGTACCACAAGGATCTGTTCTGGGGCCGTTGCTGTTTGTCATTTTTATAAATGACCTAGAGGAGGGCGCAGAAGGATGGGTGAGTAAATTTGCAGACGACACTAAAGTCGGTGGAGTTGTAGACAGTGCGGAAGGATGTTGCAGGTTACAGAGGGACATAGATAAGCTGCAGAGCTGGGCTGAGAGGTGGCAAATGGAGTTTAATGTGGAGAAGTGTGAGGTGATTCACTTTGGAAAGAATAACAGAAATGCGGAATATTTGGCTAATGGTAAAATTCTTGGTAGTGTGGATGAGCAGAGGGATCTCGGTGTCCATGTACATAGATCCCTGAAAGTTGCCACCCAGGTTGATAGGGTTGTGAAGAAGGCCTATGGTGTGTTGGCCTTTATTGGTAGAGGGATTGAGTTCCGGAGCCATGAGGTCATGTTGCAGTTGTACAAAACTCTAGTACGGCCGCATTTGGAGTATTGCGTACAGTTCTGGTCGCCTCATTATAGGAAGGACGTGGAAGCTTTGGAACGGGTGCAGAGGAGATTTACCAGGATGTTGCCTGGTATGGAGGGAAAATCTTATGAGGAAAGGCTGATGGACTTGAGGTTGTTTTCGTTAGAGAGAAGAAGGTTAAGAGGTGACTTAATAGAGGCATACAAAATGATCAGAGGGTTAGATAGGGTGGACAGCGAGAGCCTTCTCCCGCGGATGGAGGTGGCTAGCACGAGGGGACATAGCCTTAAATTGAGGGGTAATAGATATAGGACAGAGGTCAGAGGTGGGTTTTTTACGCAAAGAGTGGTGAGGCCGTGGAATGCCCTACCTGCAACAGTAGTGAACATGCCAACATTGAGGGCATTTAAAAATTTATTGGATAAGCATATGGATGATAAGGGCATAGTGTAGGTTAGATGGCCTTTAGATTTTTTCCATGTCGGTGCAACATCGAGGGCCGAAGGGCCTGTACTGCGCTGTATCGTTCTATGTTCTATGTTCTATGTTCTATATGCTCTTAAATTGGGCTCATCTTTCACCCACCCACGGAGGGTTGACTCTGGTACACCAGTCTCTCTGGATAATTTTGCCTTCGTTTCCCCGTTTCGAAGCCGGTCTATCAAATGTATCTTTTGACTCACTGAGTAAGACTTGCGCTTAAACATTTTGAACGACACGACAGCAACTGAACTCGAACTCGAAGATACCTGCACTGGAAAAGGTATCCCTTTTATGGCTGTGTAACTGGGCTAATCGGTCGCGGCTACTCATCGCGGCTAATCGTTCTACAGTACAAGACAGTGATCATCGCTGCTAATCGGTCTAATCATCGCGGGTAATAATCGCTGCTAATCGGTCTAATCATCGCGGGTAATCATCGCTGCTAATCGGTCTAATCATCGCGGCTCAAAAAGGTGCTGTTTCAAAAAGAGTTTAAAATGAGTCAAGTAAGTTGGGGTCCATAAACCCCCCCGCCGTATATCGCGAACCGCGGTATTGCGGGGCGCGTTATAACGGGGGACTACTGTAGTAATTTTCAAAGAACTTCAGTTCAATGCTGAAATACATTGATTTGCTTTAATCTCTTGCTTTCTTAAGGCTATTTTTTATTAATCAAACTTTCCAATGATCAACGTCACAGCTGTTTAGCTGCTGAGGACAAAGTATTCATTGTTCTGCATATTTTATTTTATTTGCTGGCTGAGCAGGAGATTATACTATGCTGAATGAAATATGGAGGCTCATCTTTTATCTCCTCTGCCAGTTTCAAGCAGGAATAGAATGGTAGCATAATGAAAATGTTGGCAAAGAACGTACCCCCATTCCTGCCAATGTCTGGATTTCTGCCTTTTGACTATGGTTTGGAAATAGGCAGCCCAGGTGTCCTCCAGAAATAGACCCGAACTTCATTAGTCCATACAAATTAGGAGCCACTAATATTAATATGAGCATAATGCAACAAGCACCGTTTGCCATTGTGTGCCTCACCCATTGGCACTGGACATTAAGCTGCCAAAATAGACCTTAAAGGTATGGCTGCTCATATAAATTTGGAATGAAAATATCTTTCTGGGACCCTGTGGAGCTCAAATATTTGCCTCATATAAATGAACCCAGCATTTGTGACCCTCTGCTGGGATCTGCCACCACAACTTACCGGCTGAATTTCCTACTCATTCAATTACTCAGTTGCCCCAACAGGGTCAGCAGCTCTCCCATGGAATGCTAATGAGGTGTGACCATTAAAGTAGTTTAGGGTACCTATGGACACATGCAGTCATTGTAGTAACGACCGACAGTGAAGCATGAGCCTGAATCCATCCATTTCACATTTTACACACCTCCTGCAACCTGGCATGTACCAGATTTTAGCTCAAAGCATGTATTGAAAGTACAACAGAGGGGATCATCAAAATAAAAACAAATGATAAATCTATGAAGTTAAAATAAGTAATGCTGGCTGTCTCCCTGCTTCCCTTTAGTACATTAATTATTGAAAAGAATGGACTATCTTGTCAGTTAATTTTGGTTAAAAAGTACACTGCCAGTGGGAGGGTAGTGAGTTGGGCTCCTTGAGTACATGTGAAACTCTGCCTCCATGAGAGAAGTCAGTGAAAACTTGTTCCAACTGTATCATTAAAGCCAACACAAGTGTCGGTGTTGCATAAATATACTCATCATGGACACACAACTTGACTTTTATCCTCCTGTTATTTTTTTTTCCTCTTAGTGCTTTGTTTCTGTACTTGTTCTTTTTTTCTGCTTTCCCTCTCCTCGTCTCTGCCTACATTATACCTAACTGCAAATGTGAAGACTCTTGACTGTTTGCTGACAGCGAAGTGGGAATATTTAAACATGGTGCAGTTGAATAAAACCTCAACCTGACACTTGTGATTTTGTGATTGGTTACCTTTATACTTTGTTGGTTACCTTGGGCGAAATTCTCCGACCCCCAGCAGAGAATTCCCTACCTTTGGGGAGGCCCGACCCCGGAGTGGTTGGCGCCACTCCCCTTTGCCGGGACCCCCCGTCACGCCGGGTAGGGGAGAATCCCGCCCCTTGTCTGACAGGCCTTCCCCTGATGCTGCATGTGTCATCAAGCAAATGTTACAGATAACATTCCGCCTGTCAAATGTTGTAGCAAAATGTCAACAGTGATCATCTTCATCAGCAATACAACCAGTAAAATAAAGCATTCACAAGAGATAGTAAAGGAGAGTAGTTATGCCCACTTGATTATTTCATAGTCCCTTGATGTGATGATACATAACATTTAAAAAAAACTTTTTCCATATATTTTCAAATCTGCGCTTGCCTCTATTGACAATTGGAGTACATTGCCTTTATTGACAGTTGGAGTACATTATTAACTTATACTGGGCAACTTGTCTTCTTTCTGTTGTAGGATGCTGCCCAATATATTGCTCCAGAATGTACCTGGCACAGAGCCATTCCTTATGAATATCTGTGTACTGACTCAGTTGTTATCCTTCCAACTCCACCTTTGCCACAATTCTAGACATTTTAGGAAAGTCTGTCTCATACACCTGGAGTCCTTTGGCAACATTTGGATTTGATGTTTAGGACACAGTTTACCAGTTAGTGAAGCAAATGTTTGATGAAGGCAATCTCCTGGCATAAAATATTGATGAAATATTCTTGGTGATAATTATCTTGGTGACAACTACTGCTATCTGTTCACAGGAGCGCAATTTACCCACCATTCAAACCAAAGTAGTAGACATTTGGGCCTATTTTTGTAGCAAATCTAACAGCTTCTTTCTGAATTCAATGGGTTCTCAAAGCTAATCTAGTATCCCACTACAAATAGCTGATGACAAATAGCTCAAGCCCATAGCTTTCCTAACACAGTAATAAATATTCAAATATCACAAATTATTGCGAGCTCAAAGATAGATGGTTTGAAGTCAATCATTTCAGTCCCAGGACAATGCTAGAGGCCTAGGACATCACAGCAGGAGTTCCTCAGGGTAGTGCCCTAGGCCCAACCATCTTCCAACTGCTCCATCAATGATCTTTCCTCCATGAAGATGTCTGAAGTGGGCGTGCTTGCTGATGATTGCACAATATTGAGCAATATTTGTGACACCTCAGATATTGGAGCAAGACCTGGACAATATCCTGGTTTAGGCTTTTTTATTTTGTTCTTTCGTTCAATGTGGGCTTTGTTGACAAGACCCACCCCTAATTGCCCTTGATTGAGTGGCTGGAAGACCATTCCGGAGAATAGTTAAGAGTCAACCACATTGTGTGGATTTGGGACACATGTAAGTCAAAAAACAGATTTCCTTCCCTAAAGGACAATAGTGAACCAGATTGATTTGTTTATAACAATCGATGAGAGATTCATGTCCGCCATTATTGAGACAAGTTGTCAGTTTCAGATATTTATTTTATTTCTCCTTTTTTTATTCATTTACAGGATTTAGGCAACACTGACGAGGCCAGCATTTATTGCCCATCTCTAATTGCCCTTGAGACGGTGGTAGTGAGCTGCTTTCTTGAACTGCCGCAGTCCAAGTGGTGTAGCTGTACCCACAGTGCTGTTAGGAAGGGAGTACCAAGATTTTGACCCCGTGAGAGTGAAGGAACAATTACATATTTCCAAGTCGGAATGGTGAGTGGCTTGGAGGGGGATCTTATCTGCTGCTCATCTGCTACTCTTGTCCTTCTAGGTGGTAGAAAATCCCTCCAAACTTCCAGCACAGACCTTTCCATTAATAACCTGAGCATCTGTGGAAGAAACGTAGATAGTTTACACTTTCCAAGATCTCGACGTCCCTGGATTTGGCACACAGGGAGTCATGTAATTTGAGAATGGACATATTCACAGTGCCATTTACAATATCGTGTCTGACACATTCATCATTGCCAGCATATATATCTGATGTTCCACAAGGTTATTTTAAAAAGCAGGAGGCATGAGACTTTGAACTTCAGATTATTCTGTCAAGGTCCCAGTCTCTTGACTCTCTATGCAGCAGTGCCTTCCTTTGAATATTCTGTTTCCATTCTTTTCTAACATGCTCATTGCTAATTCCCCATGAGATTTATGGGTGTGATTCACGCATAAGATTTCTAAGTGTCATTTTGTGCAGATTTGGCGGAGTGATTTCCATCTGCTTTTTGGGTGAGATCCAGACCTGATTCACCCACTTAGTCATTGTTTTGGACTTTAGGGTGGTTCTCCACGGTCTGGCCTGTACTTAGAAAATATTTTAGCAGTGGAGAGCTGAACTCGCCAACGAGACTGGCTCTTCAGAGATCAGGGCGCCATCTTGCAAAGGTGCCCAAATCTTTAGGTGAGCTTAAGAGTCCCACACACTTCCCATCCATGGACAATGCCACCTCCCCACATACATGAGCATTACACCCTCCACCCCCCCTACCCAAGTGAGGACACATCACTATGGGGTTGTTGATGGACCCCCCCTCCCACACCACCCTTCATACCCCCTTCACTCCCCCTTTCATGGACATGGCCTCCTTGGATCCCAACCCTTGGCAGTGCCAAGGCATACTGGCACTGTCAACCTGGCACCTGGGTAGTTCTGTTGGCAATGCCTACTGGGCACCCTGCCTGGTTGGCTCTGTCAGAGTACTGTCCTGTGCCTGACCACCTTGGAGGCTCCAATGGCCCCCAAGACCCCCAGAGTGGCCATCATGCCTGGTCTCTGCTTGTGGATTCAAATACTAATCGGCTCCCGGGTATAATAATAATAATAATTGCTTATTGTCACAAGTAGGCTTCAATGAAGTTACTGCGAAAAGCCCCTACTCGCCATATTCCGATGCCTGTTCGGGGAGGCCGGTACGGGAATTGAACCCGCGTTGCTGGTCTTGTTCAGCTGTTTAGCCCACTGTGCTAAATCAGCCCCTAGGGTAGGCTGTCCATATTTAAAATGAGCCAATCATTACCTGGATCATACCCAGCAAGGACATGACCCAGATTACGCCAGGAGCTGCAACTTGGCAGCAAAACCTAGTTTGGACCTCTCCCGTGATGTACCCAGATCAGTGCCAGGCGCAATGTGGTGGTAGAATTGCATCCTATATCTTTGGCTTATTTCTTGGTATGGATTGAGTGAGTGACTGTGCTTGCAGTGATATGCTGGCAGGGTGGGCGGCAATGATATTTGATCCTCGACCCCCCGGGTTTCCTCTTGGCATGCTTGGAGGAAGACAGAATGGCTTGCTGAGGAGGGGAATCCACGTGAGACATTTAGTGAATTAACAGACCTTTTGGTGTCTTGTGTAATAATTGGATGAGAAAGAAGAAAAGCAAAATGTCACCACAAATCTGCAGCTGCCCATAGGAGGCTGGATGGTGTAGGTTTGAGGGTTCACCATCTCTTTTAGTTTTCTCTGCTGTTACAGGCTGTCATATCATCTTAAAAGTTTGTTAAATGCAAAAATTACCTTTGGTTACCACAGGATCCAATGAAATGAATTGTCAGCATGAACCCACTATACATGTGATGACAGGTGCAGGCAGCAAGGAATATTGATGTATATGAGACTTTTTTGTGAGAGTAAAGGAGCATTTGAAGATGATGGGGTAAAGGGCTTTGTATTATCTCCTGGGAATGAATGATATGCAAAGTATTTAGAGTGAGAGGGGGCTGCTGTACGTTTAATATAATGCCTTCTCAGGAGGTGCAGCTGACTCCTCCCTTGTATCTTGCCTGCTGTGATAGTGCCATTATATTTTTAATTCAGCATTAACTTGGTGTAAGGTAATGGCACCGTCCTGGCCACCTCCTGCCACTATTGCCGCGCTGCACATTTTAGGTGACTTGTGTTACTCTGACCAGATTGATGTCTCCCTCTTTGTAACATCTTGCAGAAACAATTACTCAGTTCCATCATTGAATCTGCTTTCCTTCAGATCTCTCAGACATTCTTTAACTGCAAAAGTATTTGATGCCTTGTTTAAACAGTTTTGGGTCTGGTATCCCCTTTCAATTGCTACAAGCATTTAAATGTTATAGCAGCCTGCTAGACCCCAACCTTTAAGCAGCAAGCACCCATTCATATAGTTGGGAGTTTATCGTGAATATCACACTTAGGCTGAGTCAAAATCTACAATGGATCAGCCAGAACTAATTGATCTCTGCCATGCTCCTGTTCAGGATTTCACGCAAGTGGAAAATCTAGGTTATAGCTCAAATTTGACCTGATCACTGAATTTGCAGCATTGGGATCTAAGTGTAAAACTGTGCAGGCAAATCTGCAGTC
Organism: Scyliorhinus canicula; assembly: GCF_902713615.1. Taxonomy (NCBI): domain Eukaryota; kingdom Metazoa; phylum Chordata; class Chondrichthyes; order Carcharhiniformes; family Scyliorhinidae; genus Scyliorhinus; species Scyliorhinus canicula. The sequence goes on from NC_052148.1 coordinate 64,956,334, forward strand.
CCCCTCCTTTTGATATTCCCAAAGGCACTTGTTTGTATGAAGTGATTGGCCGTCATTTAATAAAATTAAATCATTGTTACTCCAGGTGAGAAAGAGTGATCTGGGCCCTCTGCATTCAGTCTTCACGTTTTCTTTAAGTGTCTTTTCCCCGTGGATGCCTTTTCCAAACGTATTTTTTACTATCTATGTAGGGAACAGTAACAAACTAATTGTGAAGGTTGCTTGAGTCAAAGAAAGAGCAAATTTATTAGCTCTTAAACTGAAGGGCAATAATAATAAAAGATGCAATGTTACACCTGCAAGTATCAGCAGTGCAGAAGGCTAGAGCCCAAATAAAAAGTTGAAAGAGTATACAGTTAAGTTCTTTGCCTGCCCTTGGACATAAATTATTGAATGTTGTGGCTGTTTTAAGTTGGCTGGTTCCTTGCATGTAGTTAGATTTAGGAGATAAAAGGAAGTTACTGCGGATTCTGGAATCTGAAACAAAAACAGAAAATATTGTACAATCTCAGCTGGTCTGACAGCATCAGTGGAGAGAAAAAGGAGCTGATGTTTTGAGTCTGGATGACTCTTTGTCAAAGTGTCAAGTCTCTGTTGGTTGTAGCTCCTGGCTGGTTAACAATTCCCCATTGTCTTAATAGGATTGCATGCTTAAAATCCAGGACTTCACAATTTTAATATCTTCCTTAGTTAGTGTTGGGCTTTGAAGGCTGTAGGTTGCCTGAAATGTCTCTTTCCCTTCAGAGGCTAAAGGTGGGAGGATGAGTGATGGCGGGTTCTTCTTTACTTTTCTCACCTTTACGTTGGAAGGTGGCCTCACATTCTGAAGCAGTTTGAGTGCTCTCAGTTTAAATTACAGAATTTCCATCCAGTTGAAAGTTTTAAAACGCATTTTTGTGACATCATCTAAAACCTCTTCTGTAATGACCCGCAATCCACTTCAAAGAGATGAGAAAATACAAAGTGAACTAAATACTAAAATATTCAATCAGTGTCCTTGGAGGATGCTGTCTGCTGTTGTTGAATGGCAGAGATGAACATTAAAACAGACAGGACGTGATGGGATCAGCTAAAACCAACAATTTTTATCCTCTTCTCTGCTACTTCCAGGTTCTGCCCAAAAAGGGACTTATTAAATCTTTGTTATTGAGCTTTCAGAGAATGATGCCTCAGTTTTCCACTTGGGAGAATCAAAGCGGCTGGTTAATAATTAGCTCACCTGCTGAGATGGAGTTAATTTACTGAAAGAGCAACTAAACACTTTGGCAGAGTATTTGCTCTGCACAAATGTTGCTGCCATTGCACTTGCCTCTCTGGCATCTTATCATTTCGAGAGGGGATTGGCTGGAGTGGGTGGATGTGAGAACCCTGAGAGGAAGCTGCTCATTGAAGCTGGATAATCAGCGACCAGCATGAGACAAGCAGTAAGATTTCTCCTATGTCAGTAAAGCCCACAGTCACCGCTCATTCAAAGTGATCACATAGCCTGTTGGATCCAGCCAAGTTTGCCTTGCAACATTTTCTGCTGCACTTTGCTCAAATATCTTAAAGGCCTTCTTTGATCAGGACATAAGCTATGTAGGGTCTCAGTCCCTCACCCATACAGTAAACAAATGGTGTGGGCTGCCAGCTTCACCTGTTCTTTCACCTCCAATTGATTTTCTTCACCTGTAATCAATGAATCACTTTGTGCTCCTCACTTACATTCATTATGAACATGCTTGGAGGTGCTTGGATCTGCACCCTCTTACAACCGTTCTCATGAGAAGCCAGGCCCATGATGCAACTCAGCACTCAGCCAAAAACCAAAAGAGAGGAAAATAAAAAATTACAAAGCATCCCTGATTCAAAAGGAGGTAAGATCATAAAGGAGGCAACCAATGAGTGAAGTTTGCCCTGCTGTGCTGGTTAAGAAAATAATCGGGCAGCACGGTGGCACAGTGGTTAGCATTGCTGCCTACGGCGCTGAGGACCCGGGTTCGAATCCCAGCCCTGGGTCACTGTCCGTGTGGAGTTTGCACATTCTCCCCATGTCTGCGTGGGTTTCACCCCCACAACCCAAAGATATGCAGGGTAGGTGGATTGGCCATGCTAAATTACCCCTTAATTGGAAAAAATAATTGGGTACTCTAAATTTATTTTAAAAAAGAAAAAAAAAAGAAAATAATCAAGTGAAGGAAGGATAATAGAAAACAGAGGAATATGACTGTAAGGCTTAGAAACTCATTTGTCAAAATCCACCATAGATTCATACCCAAAAATGACAGGCCATCTCATCAAATATCCACTTCTGCATGGCTCGTACAACTCCTGTACTTGATATCTCGCCATGATTCTGTGCTGCCTGGAAGCATAATAGTAATAGTGTCACAAGTAGGCGTACATTAACACTGCAATGAAATTACAGTGAAGCTCCCCCAGTCACCACATTACGCCGCCTGTTTGGGTACACTGAGGAAGAATTCAGAATGTCCAATTCACCTAAAAAGCACATCTTGCGGGACTTTTGGGAGGATACCCAAGCAGACACGGGGAGAACGTGCAGACTCCGTACAGACAGTGACCCAAGCCAGGAATCGAACCGGGTCCCTGACACTATGGAACAACAATGCTAACCATTGTGCTACCGTGCCACCCATACAGTAGTTATGGAGTTGTTAGTAAATCCCTGAGCAGTCCCTTTCTCAAATAAACACAGATGATTTTGGGAATGTAAGGCTCAAAGACTGTATCAATAACTGGGGGCGGGGTGGGGGGGGGGGGGGGGGGTGCTTTTGTTCTACAGTCATTTCCTGACCTAAAGCAAGGAGGGCCTGGGTCACCTCCAATGCAAGAAATAGTCATCCTAGTTGATTGATTCTTAGCATCACTTGGAAAACACATAGAATGAGCACTTGGTCAGGAAGTAGAAGATGCAGAGAATGTGCTCTCCCAAAGGAGAAGCACAGGAAAAACACTCTGGAGACATCCCCAGGGTAAATAACGTTTGTAATAACTGGTACATAATGTGCCATGGGCTTTTCTTTCATATTTCAGAGCAGAGTAAGATAATTGGGAAGAAATGCTGCCTCTTGGTGACATCCATCTGAAAGCACAGAACCAGATCCTACTTATTGTGGTTTCCGTAGAGACCAATTACTATAAAAAAACAAGATTTCAAGCTTTGAGAATGCTACTTAGTAGGCAACCTACACTCCAAACTACAAAAAAGGTCCCTATTGGACTTTTAAAACAAGATAAAAAATCCCTCTCCTTGGTAGTATATTATTTTGTCCCTTAATTAAACACTTCAATCTCCAGGAACCAGTCCAAAGCTATTCTCAACTCCAAAAGGCGCATTTCCTTTTTCCTTTGCCAACTAAATAACTTCCAATCTCTGAACTGACTTTCACAGTGAGGGTCACCTTGGAGGTTACTCTCGGCAAAGCTGAACAAATATTTCATCCTTGTTTAATTCCTCATGAAATTAGCCTCTACAAACCGAGCATGAGCTCCCATTTGCATTCTGAACAGAGATTGGCTCCCTCTCTCTTGCTCACTCACTCTCTCTCTTACACATCTATTCCAGGGAGAAATGCAGATTAACTATCTTCTAAATTTCTAACTCAATTCCAGCATGGAATCAAATAGACTCTTGAAAGTATAACAATTTTATAAAGCCTGACATTCCTGAAACCTCCTATCGACACTTGGGGATCAACTGTCCATCCACAATCAACTAGCTATATTTCAAGCAGAGTTTGAAGTAGTTTGAATTCACTACTCCATTTTACCTTAAATAATACAGACAATGCCAATATAGTCGCCTTCCTTAATCCTAATTATGTTTACTTTCAAAGTCGGCAGGTATCTTTCGATACCGCCACAAGGTTCAACCCGAATACCGATCAAAGAGCCAATACACCAGTTAGTTAGTTTAACATCAATACTATTTAATTACACACACAGTAATATCTACTCATGCACAACAGTACTACAAACTAAACTATCTCTAACACTAACATAACTTTGGGTGCCCACTTAGTCAGAGGAACAATGGCCGTTGTTCGGATCTGAGGCTGTTGGGTTCGAAGAGATACAGTAGAACAGCTAAGGTATTCCGTCTGGTAGCGAGCGTTGACCTTGAACTTACTTGCTTATGGTGATGCTAGTGCATGGTCTCTCTGCAAATCCAAGGGAGCGAATCTCTCGTGGGGGTTCCTTCTTATACTTGGAGGGGCTTTGCGCGCTTTTAGGTGTGCCTTAAACTTGGTCCCAATTAATTGGGCAGCTTCTCGATCATTGTTATCGATCGTAACCAATAAAAGGGGTGGGTGCCCTGATGGCTGGGTGTGTCTTAGGTGGCCAGTGGCCTTGCTTTGTTTGTATCTTTCGGTTAGGGTACTGGTGCCGGGATGTCTGTGACAGTATCAACTACCTGAGTATTAGTCCTTTGTTCCTCGGAGATGGGCCATCAATATGTTAATCGACCCAGAGTTTTGATTCCGTCTGGTAACTGCTTCCCAAATATACATTCAGGCACTGTGCCTGCTTGCTGTCTAGCATTGTCCACATTTCCCCACATTCACTGTGAGCATCCATTTTGTGTTCTGGTAGTGGCCATCCCAGATGGCTACAACACACCTAGTCGAATGCTGGTTTTACTCTCTGCTCAATATTCCTGCTCATTGACTTCAATGAGTAAAATCAGGGAGACTGAACAACCAGCACTGCACCTAATCCTGTCAGTATCCCAAAGGATGGATTCAGTTAAAATTTCCATCCTTTCAAATATGTCTTTCCCTGAAAAGTCAAGTGCAGCTAGAAAAAGTCATAAAACTAACCAATAGAATTTTTGATTTCATAACGAGAAGCACAAAATATGAAATGATGAGGAATTTGACCAAAATATTGGTTACAGTTAGAACATAGAACAGTACAGCACAGAACAGGCCCTTCGGCCCTCAATGTTGTGCCGAGCCATGATCACCCTACTCAAACCCACGTATCCACCCTATACCCGTAACCCAACAACCCCCCCCCCCCCCAACCTTACTTTTATTAGGACACTACGGGCAATTTAGCATGGCCAATCCACCTAACCCGCACATCTTTGGACTGTGGGAGGAAACCGGAGCACCCGGAGGAAACCCACGCACACAGGGGGAGGACATGCAGACTCCACACAGACAGTGACCCAGCCGGGAATCGAACCTGGGACCCTGGAGCTGTGAAGCATTTATGCTAACCACCATGCTACCCTGCTGCCCCTATCGGAAGCCTACTTTAGGCTGCCCCTAAAGTAGAATATAGTTTGGGTGCCCAATTATAGAAAGAATACTAAAACCATTGACAGTATACAGCACAACTTCGCCAGAGTGATAAAAGGGATGTGAAAATTGGAATTATCTCTCCAATTTTCCTGCTATATTCCCCAATATTACATAGAATACATTACATGGAATGTATAGCAAAGAAAGAGGCCATTCAGCCTAACTGATTCATGTAGATGTTTCTGCTCCACACAAAACTCCTTCCACCCCTATTAACTCAACCTGGGGAGGAATTCTCCGACCCCCACAGGGGGGTCCCCTGTGCCGATCGGCGGGCCCCCCGTGGCGATTCTCCGGCCCGCGATGGGCACAAGTCCCGTGGCGATTCTCCGGCCCGCGATGGACGCAAGTCCCGCCGCTGTCAGGCCTCTCCCGGTGACGTGGTTTAAACCACCTCTGTGCTGACGGGATTGGCGGCATGAGCGGGCCCCCAGGGTCCTGGGGGGGGCGCGGGGCGATCGGACCCTGGGGGGTGCCCCCACGGTGGCCTGGCCCGCGATCGGGGCCCACCGATCGTCGGGCGGGCCAGTGCCATGGGGGCACTCTTTTTCTTCCGCTGCCACCACGGCCTCCACCATGGCGGCGGCGGAAGAGACCACCTCCACCGCGCATGCGCCGGTGGTGACGTCAGCGGCTGCTGATGCTCCGGCACAGCACGGACTCACGCCGACCAGCGAAGGCCTTTCGGCCAGCCCCGATGCTGGCCAGTGTAGCGGCAAAGGCCGTTGGCGCCAGCCGGCGGAGCGGGAGCAACTCCGGCGCGGGCCTAGCCCCTAAAGGTGCGGAGAATTCTGCGCCTTTGGGGAGGCCCGACGCCGGAGTGGTTGGCGCTACGCTGGGACCCCCCCGCCCCGCCGGGTAGGGGAGAATTTCGCCCCTGGAAGCATAATGTTCGTTATCCTTTATCTTCATGTCTTTTTCTAGTTTCTCTTTGAATGGGCCTAGGCTATTCACCTATTGCTTCAATAGTGAGTTCAATATTCTAACCACTCTTTGTATGGAGTGTCGAAATGCAAGTTCACATTGCTCATGTGCTGGGTTTTTTGTGGGATTAGCACATAATGAGTGGGTTTGCTAGTGCTGTTGGGAGGATTTTAAACTAATTCAGCGGGGAGGAGGGGACGCAGATTGTTAGCAGAATAGGGGCACAGTGTATCATAGAAAAACAATCAAGTCAGAGGGAATACAGTGGTAGTAAGTTTCAGGAGAGTAAGACAAGGCTGAATGGCCTCTACTTTAATGCCCGGAGTATTACAGGTAAAACGGGTGAGTTAAGGGCGAGGGTTGACACGTGGAATCATGATATGGTAGCCATCACAGAGACGTGGTTGAGGGAGGGGCAGGATTGGCAGAATAACATCCCGGGATATAGATTCTTCAGAAGGGACAGAAGATGGGGAAAAAGAGGGGGAAGCATTGCATTATTAGTTAAGGCGTCAATTACTGCAGTAAGGAGGGATGATATCTTGGGATTGGCGTTAAATGAAGCTTTGTGGGTAGAGTTTAGGAATAAAAAAGGGACAGCCACATTGCTAGGTGTTTATTATAGACCCCCAGGTAGTCAGCGGGAAATTGAGGAGCAAATATGTGTGCAATTTGCAAAAGTGTGTAAAAATAATAATAGGGTAATTAACTTTCCCAACATCAACTGGGATAGACATTGTGTTAAGGACTTACATGCAGCAGACTTTGTGAAATGTATACAAGAGAACTTTTTAGCTCAACATGTGCTACATGCGTACGTGTCTGAGTGCGGAGATGAGGGTAGTGCAGTTACTATAGTTTACATGGATTTCAGCAAAGCATTTGACAAGATCCCATGTGGGAGACTTATAAAGAAGGCAAATGCACATGGGATAAGGGGAACTTGATATGGTGGATTCAAAGCTGGCTGAGCAGTAGGAAACAGAGGGCGATGACAGACGGCTGCTTTAGTCACTGGAAGCCAGTGTCCAGTGGCATACCGCAGGGTCCCCTATTAGAACATAGAACATAGAACGATACAGCGCAGTACAGGCCCTTCAGCCCTCGATGTTGCACCGACATGGAAAAAAAAACTAAAGGCCATCTAACCTACACTATGCCCTTATCATCCATATGCTTATCCAATAAATTTTTAAATACCCTCAATGTTGGCGAGTTCACTACTGTTGCAGGTAGGGCATTCCATGGCCTCACCACTCTTTGCGTAAAAAACCCACCTCTGACCTCTGTCCTATATCTATTACCCCTCAATTTAAGGCTATGTCCCCTCGTGCTAGCCACCTCCATCCGCGGGAGAAGGCTCTCGCTGTCCACCCTATCTAACCCTCTGATCATTTTGTATGCCTCTATTAAGTCACCTCTTAACCTTCTTCTCTCTAACGAAAACAACCTCATGTCCATCAGCCTTTCCTCATAAGATTTTCCCTCCATACCAGGCAACATCCTGGTAAATCTCCTCTGCACCCGTTCCAAAGCTTCCACGTCCTTCCTATAATGAGGTGACCAGAACTGTACGCAATACTCCAAATGCGGCCGTACTAGAGTTTTGTACAACTGCAACATGACCTCATGGCTCCGGAACTCAATCCCTCTACCAATAAAGGCCAACACACCATAGGCCTTCTTCACAACCCTATCAACCTGGGTGGCAACTTTCAGGGATCTATGTACATGGACACCGAGATCCCTCTGCTCATCCACACTACCAAGAATTTTACCATTAGCCAAATATTCCGCATTCCTGTTATTCTTTCCAAAGTGAATCACCTCACACTTCTCCACATTAAACTCCATTTGCCACCTCTCAGCCCAGCTCTGCAGCTTATCTATGTCCCTCTGTAACCTGCAACATCCTTCCGCACTGTCTACAACTCCACCGACTTTAGTGTCGTCTGCAAATTTACTCACCCATCCTTCTGCGCCCTCCTCTAGGTCATTTATAAAAATGACAAACAGCAACGGCCCCAGAACAGATCCTTGTGGTACGCCACTCGTAACTGAACTCCATTCTGAACATTTCCCATCAACTACCACTCTCTGTCTTCTTTCAACTAGCCAATTTCTGATCCACATATTATTCGTCATTTATATAGATGACCTAGATGACTATGTGGGGGGAATAGGATCAGTACTTTTGCGGATCACACAAAGATAGGGCAGGTGATTAACAGTGAGACTGAGAGTCTTGGGTTACAGGAAGATATAGACGGGATGGTCAAATGGGCAGAAAGTTGGCAGATGGAATTTATTCCTGAAAAGTGTGGGGTGTTACACTTTGGAAGGAGCAATTTGACAAGGAAATATTCAATGAATGGCACCACACTGGCATGTTCCAAGAAACAAAGAGACCTTGGCGTGTTTGTAAAAAGATCCCTGAAAACAGAAGGGCAGGTTAATAGGATGGTGTAAAAGGCATAAGAACATAAGAACATAAGAACATAAGAACTAGGAGCAGGAGTAGGCCATCTGGCCCCTCGAGCCTGCTCCGCCATTCAATTAGATCATGGCTGATCTTTTGTGGACTCAGCTCCACTTTCCGGCCCGAACACCATAACCCTTAATCCCTTTATTCTTCAAAAAACTATCTATCTTTACCTTAAAAACATGTAATGAAGGAGCCTCAACTGCTTCACTGGACAAGGAATTCCATAGATTCACAACCCTTTGGGTGAAGAAGTTCCTCCTAAACTCAGTCCTAAATCTACTTCCCCTTATTTTGAGGCTATGCCCCCTAGTTCTGCTGTCACCCGCCAGTGGAAACAACCTGCCCGCATCTATCCTATCTATTCCCTTCATAATTTTAAATGTTTCTATAAGATCCCCCCTCATCCTTCTAAATTCCAACGAGTACAGTCCCAGTCTACTCAACCTCTCCTCATAATCCAACCCCTTCAGCTCTGGGATTAACCCAGTGAATCTCCTCTGCACACCCTCCAGTGCCAGTACGTCCTTTCTCAAGTAAGGAGACCAAAACTGAACACAATACTCCAGGTGTGGCCGCACTAACACCTTATACAATTGCAACATAACCTCCCTAGTCTTAAACTCCATCCCTCTAGCAATGAAGGACAAAATTCCATTTGCCTTCTTAATCACCTGTTGCACTTGTAAACCAACCTTCTGTGACTCATGCACTAGCACACCCAAGTCTCTCTGAACAGCGGCATGCTTTAATATTTTATCGTTTAAATAATAATCCCGTTTGCTGTTATTCCTACCAAAATGGATAACCTCACATTTGTCAACATTGTATTCCATCTGCCAGACCCGAGCCCATTCACTTACCCTATCCAATTACCTCTGCAGACTTCCAGTATCCTCTGCACTTTTCGCTTTACCACTCATCTTAGTGTCATCTGCAAACTTGGACACATTGCCCTTGGTCCCCAACTCCAAATCATCAATGTAAATTGTGAACAATTGTGGGCCCAACACGGATCCCTGAGGGACACCACTAGCTACTGATTGCCAACCAGAGAAACACCCATTTATCCCAACTCTTTGCTTTCTATTAATTAACCAATCCTCTATCCATGCTACTACTTTACCCTTAATGCCATGCATCTTTATCTTATGCAGCAACCTTTGTGTGGCACCTTGTCAAAGGCTTTCTGGAAATCCAGATATACCACATCCATCGCCTCCCCGTTATCTACTGCACTGGTAATGTCCTCAAAAAATTCCACTAAATTAGTTAGGCATGACCTGCCTTTAACGAACCCATGCTGCGTCTGCCCAATGGGACAATTTCTATCCAGACGCCTTGCAATTTCTTCCTTGATGATAGATTCCAGCATCTTCCCTATTACCGAAGTTAAACTCACTGGCCTATAATTTCCTGCTTTCTGCCTACCTCCTTTTTTAAACAGTGGCGTCACGTTTGCTAATTTCCAATCCACCGGGACCACCCCAGAGTCTAGTGAATTTCGGTAAATTATCACTAGTGCATCTGCAATTTCCCTAGCCATCTCTTTTAGCACTCTGGGATGCATTCCATCAGGGCATATGGTACACTTGCCTTTATCAATTGTGTCATAGACCTCAAAAGCAAGGAAGTAATGTTGGAGTTATGTAGAACATTAGTGAGGCTGCAGCTGGAGTACTGTGTGCAGTTCTGGTCACCACATTATAGGAAGGATGTGATTACACTGGAGCGGGTGCAGAGGCACTTCACCAGGATGTTGCCTGGGATGGAACATTTAATTATGGAGAGGTTGGTTCAGCTTAGATTGTTTTTGCTGAAGCAGAGAATACTGAGGGGTGACATGATTGAGGTGTACAAGACATAAGAGGCATGGACAGGATGGATAGGGAGCAGCTGTTCCCCTTAGTTGAAGGATCAATTACAGGGGGGACACAAGTTCAAGGTGAGGGTTGGGAGTTTATGGGGGGATTTGAGGATAAACCTTTTTACCCAGATGAGGGTGACGGCCTGGAATGCACTGCCTGGGAGGGTAGTACATGCGGGTTGCCTCACATCTTTTAAAAAGTACTTGGGTGAGCACTTAACATGTCTTAACTTTCATGATGTGGAGATGCCGGCGTTGGACTGGGGTGAGCACAGTAAGAAGTCTTACAACACCAGGTTAAAGTCCAACAGGTTTGTTTCAAACACGAGCTTTCGGAGCACGGCTCCTTCTTCAGGTGATTCACCTGAAGAAGGAGCCGTGCTCCGAAAGCTCGTGTTTGAAACAAACCTGTTGGACTTTAACCTGGTGTTGTAAGACTTCTTACTTAACTTTCATGGCTATGGGCCAAGTGCTGGAAAATGGGATTAGAATTGGCAGATCTGGTGCCTTTAATGCAGCAGTGCAGACTTGATAGGCCAAAGGGTCTTTTCTGCACTATATTTTTCTGTGATTCTGAGTTAAAACGGCTTTCAGTTCACTGAGCATTTCAGGATGCTCAGTGAAGCAGGCCTAAGGCAGGACTGAGGGACTGAAGGAATGAGAGGTAGTTCATTCATGTCTTGAGGGTCAAGAATGTGTTGGCTTGGTCACTGCTTATAGAATGAAGCGGTTAAAGAGCGTAAGTGGGCTGTATAACCACAGTAATTGAATCAATGCAACCATCTTGGCTCCATATTATTATGTAATATGTACCTTTTGATGTATTGTAATTTAGTGTTAATATGCATGGAAGTTAAGAGATCTAAGGGTGGAACTGCTTTAAATGTTTTGAGTAAATCACTGTTTTCTGTAGTCAGCCTGGAGTTGTAAAATATGGTACCTTATTGATTAATGTGAACTGTGAATTCTGTGCTAAAGAACCACATAATCAAACTGGAATTGTATTGTATGATTTCACAGAGTATTCATGTTGGATTATGTGAAATGAACTCCTTAAAGACAAAAATCTGACGCTGTGGTTTATATAACTGATATATGTGTGCTCTAGTATTTTTTTAAAAACAAGAAAATAGAACAGGAAAGCAGTTCAACGTAACAATTTTTTTTGGATTTCCTATTGGATATACATAATTATTTTATATTGATCTCCTCTAGTTTTGGTTTCCAACAAGTGGAAGCATCTTTACTTTTCTGAACAGACACTTTTATTTAGTTTGAAGGACCTTTATCAGGGGACTGCTCAGCCTTTTCTCTTCTGGAGGAAAGAACTCCAGACTGTTCAATCGTTCCTGAGGGTATGAATCCCCAGATCTGCTTTCATCCATGTAAATCTTTTTTATACTTTTACCGCTTCCTAAAAAGCCTTTGGGCGAGATTCTCCGACCGTCCCGTAGATCCGGCTGGCGTAAACATCCAGAAGAGCTCACCCTCTGTCTTTTCCTCATCCATTTGGATATTTTTATATTCAACCTTTGTCTCAGATGGTCTTTGCAACACATCCCTGCACAACAATTAAAGATCTGTTAAATCATTATCAATCCATTTTAGCTATCTGTTTGTGAATGTGATCAGTATATTTAAGGTAATTTCACTTATTCTGTTAACTCATGTGATTCTAGCAGGGTCAGGGAGCCTGGTTACCTGATTGATCTTTACTCGTTGCTTCCATGAGCATCTCCTGACATCCTGAACTTTCTCCAGCTTGACTGTACCAAATAAAACTGAGGAGCACATTCAAAACATTAACCTGTCATCTCTTTCAGATAATGAATGGCATTTTGCACAACTTATTTATAAAATCTCATGCTTTACTTAACATTTAATTCTTGATTTTTGTTAGGGCTGTGATGCACTATCAATTACGACGAGACGAGAGTAGAGTGTGATCGAGGCCTTATTTCGCAGAGATGTGTAGCCTCCCGCAGCTACTGCTGAAATTTCTGTAGCTCGGAGAGCCCACACATTTAAACTCCGCCTACTGGGCGGAGCCAGCAGGCAGGGATCTACCCCAGTACCTGTAGTACAGGAGCCTTACCGTAATACACCTCATATGTGATAGATATACAACAGTGGTGACTACCACATTCACCCCCTGTTAAAAAAGAGTCCAGCAGGGGTGGTGGAAGACTATTTACATGCATAGATTAACATTTTAGGAAAAGTTTACAAAAGTTTGGGCGCCTTGACCCTCCGTTGTGAGCGCCACAGCCCCGGTGGCGATGCAGGCGACGGTTCGGTCGCCGGTGACTCCGGGAGCATGTTGACTTCATCCTCATCCCGAGGTGGGACCAATGGGAGGACGGATCGTCCTGAAGCGGGAGCTGTGGTGAGGTGCGCTGGGGGGAGGGAGGGTGGCGCCGGGGCAGAGAGGGGGGGGATTGTGGGGACCCAGCTGGTGCCAGGTCCCTGAGGGAGACAGTGTCTTGGCGGCCATAGGGGTACGACATGTAGGCGTACTGCGGGTTCGCATGGAGTAGCTGTACCCTCTCAACCAAATGGTCTGCCTTGTGGAACTGCACGTGCTTGCGGAGGAGAATGGGTCCTGAAACTGCCAGCCACGTTGGGAGAGAAACCCCGGAGGTAGACTTCCTGGGGAAGGCAAAGAGATGTTCATGGGGGGGTTGCATTAGTCACAGTGTAAAGGAGCGACCGAATGGAGTGAAGGGCGTTGGGGAGGACTTCTTGCCAATGGGAGACCAGGAGATCCTTGGACCGTAGGGCCAGCAGGATGGCCTTCCAGACCGTCCCATTCTCCCGCTCCACCTGCCCGTTTCCCCGGGGATTGTAGCTGGTCGTCCTGCTCGAGGCGATGTCCTTGCTGAGCAGATACAGACGCAACTCATCGTAAATAAATGAGGATCCTCGGTCGCTGTGGACATAGGTGGGGAAACCGAACAGAGCGAAGATGGTGTTGAGGGCTTTGATGACGGTGGCAGACGTCATATCAGGGCATGGGACGACGAAGGGGAATCTGGAGTATTCGTCGTCCACGTTCAGAAAGTACATGTTTCGGTCGGTGGAGGGGAAGAGCCCTTTGAAATCCACGCTGAGGTGTTCAAAGGGACGGGAGGCCTTCACTAGGTGCGCTCGGTCTGGCCGGTAGAAGTGTGGTTTGCACTCCACGCAGACCTGGCAGTCTAGTGATAGCCCTGACCTCCTCAATTTCAGATTGCGGGCTTTATGAAGTGAAAAAACCGGGTGATATCTGGGTGACAGAGATCGTCGTGTAGGGTGCGGAGTCGGTTCACTTGTGCGCTGGCACATGTACCTCGGGATAGGGCATCAGGGGGGTTCGTTAAGCTTACCGGGGCGATACAAAATCTCGTAATTGTAGGTGGAGAGCTCAATCCTCTACCTCAAGATCTTATCATTTTTGACCTTGCCCCACTGTGTGTTGTTGAACATGAAGGAAACCGACCGTTGGTCAGTGAGGAGAGTGAATCTCCTGCCGGCCAGGTAATGCCCACGGGCCGCACGAGGTCTGAGGCGAGGAAGATGGCAGCGCCCACAGGTCGCACATGAGGGGTACAGGGGCAATGGGCCTAATTACAGCGATGATCGAGCAGGCCTGGCACACAGCAGCGAAATGTCCTTTCTTAAGCAGGTCTTGCTCCGCGCCGGACAACGCTGCTGCGTGTATTTTGTCTGTCCGCAGAAGTAGTACTTGGGTCCCCTGGGGTTGGCTGGCTGCCGCGCGGCGCAGGCTTGAGGTTGGTTGGGGGTGGTTGCTGGTGCGGTCCATGATGGGGTGTCCGCTGGCGGGGTCCATGATGCCCAGGAGGGGGACGCCATGCGGTCAGGGGCTTTTGCTTGGACGTTGCGGGAGGCGACTGTTAGGGAGATCGCGAGTTTCTTGGTCGCCGCAAAGTCGAGGGTAGCGCCTTCTAAGAGGCTCTGGCGGATGTACGCCAACCCTATGACCGTAACGAAAGTATCCCTAATTAGGAGTTCAGAATGTTCAACGGCCGAAACGGCCTGACAATTGCCAGGGCGACGCCAGAAATCTTCCACAGACTCACCGGGGAGTTGATGCCGCGTGGACAGGAGGTGCCTGGCGTAGGTTTTGTTGGTCTGCTGAGTGTAGTTCTCCTTCAGTAGCGCCATGGTCTCATGTAGTTAGGCGCGTCCGGATGAGGGGAAAGATATCGGAGCTCAGTTGCGTGTACAGGATCTGGAGCTTCTGTGCCTCTGTGGGTGGTTTTTTTGCAGATGTATGCTTCAAAGCAAGTTAGCCAATGTGCAACGGCTGATTTGGCATTGTCTGCTTGAGGATGCAGCTGCAGGCGATCCGGCTTGATGCGGAGATCCATCATTGTAAAATCTCTGCGTAATAAATTGATGCACTATCAATTACAAGAGTAGAGTGTAATCGAGGCTTTATTACGTAGAGATGTGTAGCATCCCGCAGCTACTGCTGAAATGGCTGCAGCTCAGAGAGCCCACACATTTATACTCCGTCTACTGGCGAAGCCAGCAGGCAGGGATCTATCCCCGTACCTGAAGTACAGGAGCCTTACCGTAATACACCTTATATGTGATATATATACAACCGTGGTGACTACCTGACAGGAAATAGATTTATGTTGTCCATGCAGAACATCCTGGTATCTTAGATTTCTTGAAGTCTGTCCTTTATAGAATCAGTGTTTCATAGACAATATTTGCATGTCTGATTGAAAATGAGGGGGCAAATAATTTGCCTCAATAAAATATAAGAACGTATTTCCAGAAGGATGTATATTCAAGTCAACATTTTAACACAAAAAACATAGAATATGTAGAGATTGTTCATTATCTTTTGTGTCTTATTCTTTAGGTGAACATCAAGTGCTTAAATAAAAGTATGTCAACTATTTTAACCTACTAAGACTCATTTGGTGCAGTACTTGAAAGTGCGAACATTAATCAATCTCTCTGAATGACTCAAACAACTTGCTGTGCAAGGAAACATAGAGTGCTTATTTAATGATGTCTTGTTTTGAGCTAATTTAATAGGCCAGGTAATTGAGGCAGTCTGTATTGCTGAGTCAGTGTTTTGTTTTTTCAGTAAATACTTTGGTCCTCTGAAAGTTGAAAGTTGTGTAGTGTGTTAGTGTAAAAATAACATTCTAAGGAAAGAAAACCGTTTCATAATGGTTAAACTTACTTACATCAATAGTAATGTTCCTATTTGGGTCTGTCTATTTTTGAAAAAATGGGAGAAATTCAGGTTTAAGACCCTTCTCTGCCAATCAGGTTGAATTTCTACATTAATTCCACTTCTGACCCTATCCAAATATCCCTCGATTCCCATAGTGTGGGGAAAAAAACCTAACGACTTCCATTTAAAATCTATTCATCTTCAAAGCAGCCACAGACCTCTGCGATAGAGATTTTCAAAGATTCACAATACTCTTAATGAAGACATTTCTCCTCAGTGACATCTCACTTTGTGCCTTTGACCCAATTTGCTGTGCTGAAAACGTGCTTTCTTTAAACACACTCAAGTATCAGGTATCAGTTTGTCAGAGCAGAGTAATACTTTTCCTTCTTTATTAAATTTAAGGAGGTGTTAGACAGATTTTTAATTGGTAATGGGCTGAAGTGTTATGGAGAACAGACGGGACAGTGCAGTTGAGGCCATGATGGGATCGCATTGAAGATGTTTAGGATCGAGAGGCTAAATTGCCTACTCCTGCCCCTTGGGGGCTGGTTTAGCACAGTGGGCTAAACAGTTGGCTTATAATGCAGAACAATGCCAGCAGCGCGGGTTAAATTCCCATACCGGCCTCCCCGAACAGGTGCCGGAATGTGGCGACTAGGGGCTTTTCACAGTAACTTCATTGAAGCCTACTTGTGACAATAAGCGATTATTTCGATCATGTGTTCTAGGGAGGAGATGCTCTGGCTGATTTTGCAATCCAGCTCTCGGTCTGTAGCATTGTAGGTAACAGATGAGGAACATATCAGCCATGATCGAATGGCGGAGCAGACTCGGTGGGCCAAATGGCCTAATTCTACTCCTATATCTTATAAATTTATGAGTCTGAGGTTATGGATTCCAATTCAGGATTTCAACATCTAACCTAGACACAGACTACAACCCAGTGCTGCATTGGTGCAGGTGATGAACTTGTACATGCTTGAGCAGGGAAGTAAAATAATTTACACCATTTGAATAAGATGTGAGGGAGTTTTCTTGGTGTTCTAACCAACATTATTCCATCAGAAAAAAGCACGCTTCCTGGTAATTTTGCTACCTGAAGGAATTGTGTGCAAAGTGTTTTCAATGTTTGCCTATACAATGTCAGCAATTGCTCTTCAAAGGGTAATTAATTGTACGTGCAGTACTTGGTGATGTCCTCAGAACATGAGCAAGTGTTATATAAATGCAAAATGTTTCGCTCTTAAAATTATAGAAGCTCCTAATAACTCTCACCTTGGAAAATCTGGTCTAATCTATTGTGTGGCTTCCAGCTGCTCAATGCATCATCTGTCAATGACCTGGAACAAATTCAAAGTCTTTAACAAGGTCTGGGAATAGAATATTGCATAGCTCCAAAACAAATAATAAAGCAAGAAATTGTTTCAGTACTTTCACAATACAAGAACAGAGAACTAATCTAAGAACTATAAAAGATACAATGGAGCTCAAACAGAGAATGAACAAAAGATACTTAACAAAAGTATGGTTACTTGGCTTAAGCAGTGACCACAAGGCAAAACATGAATTACATACCCTCCCAAAGTAACAATAATCTTGGTAGAATAAATGGTGAGAATTGTTACCTGACTCACAGGAATGGACCAATCAGAAAATTGTGGGGAATTCGCAATTTGGGATTCTGGTCACACACTGGTGAGTTTTAATTCAACAACAAGTCAATGACATCACTGATTCACCAGATTTTCATAGAATTATAGAATGTACAGTGCAAAAAGAAGCCATTCAGCCCATTGAGTCTGCACCGGCCCTTGGAAATAGCACCCTACTTAAGTCCATGCCTCCACCCTATCCCCATAACCCAGTAACCCACCTAACATTTCGGACACTAAGCGGCAATTTATCATGGCCAATCCACCGAACCTGCACTTCTTTGAACTGAGAGAGGAAACCAGAGCACCCATGCAAACATGGGGAAAAAGTGCAAACTCCACACAGACAGTCACCAAGGCCAGAACTGAACCCAGGATCCTGGAGCTGTGAGGCAGCAGTGCTAACAACTGTGCCGCCCAATTTTGGGTTAGTCTTCAGCCCAATAACTCTGATATCAATAAAGTAGAAGTGCCAGACAGGTTAAAAGGACTCAAAACACATGACTCCTCTGTAGTAGCTGGCATTTGACCCAGAAACTTAGAGGGATGAGTTTTGTGAAACACTAAGGCTCAGATTGTCATGCCTCCATCCATGTCAGAACGTTGGTGGGGGGGGGGGAGGGGGGGGGGGTGCAATTCTACATTTAAAATGGCAGGATGGGCTCAATTCTGGGATTCCCAACTGCCATTCCTGTCATGGCAATTTTTAGCAGCAGTTGGTCCACAAGCACGGGTGGACATTTCAGATCCCCCTCAACTTTGATTGACCAGTGTCTGAAGGAGACTTAGTTCACAGCAGCTCAGGGGAGTCCTGAACCCTGGGAGAATCCTAGTTTGAAGTCACAAGTCTTTGACATGAAGGCCAGGATTCTCTGTTCTGGAGTCTAAGTGTTCCCTCCAGCAGAGAATTGGACTGGTCTCCGCTGGTGCTAGGAACGATGCCCAGGTGCGAGTCACAGTCCTTGACCATGCAAATTTATACATGGCAGAGAGCATGTCAGTTTCCATCCAGATTCTGACCTCAGGCTGCCATTTTGAGTGCGTGGCCTGATCTCAGCCTCCAACAGAAGGTCCCCATCCCCCAGAATGTAAATCTTGCCCCCCCCACCAAGAAAGGGGCATACCCAACCCCTTATCAAAGAGTGGCATCCTCCCACTCCCCATCACGGGAATGGCTGGTCACCCTCTCAACACCATGCAAGCATGAGGGTGATTCAAATTCCCCTTCATCCCTCACTCAACCCCCCTTTTCCGGACCCTCTCCCCTTCAGCCCCTGTCCCCTGACATTGCCAATATGCAATGCTCCCTGGCACCTACACCATGGCAGAGACACCTTAGCATGGCGCGGTGGACCCGGAGAAGGGTCAAAGAAGTCATTCTCTATGCTAATGTGCCCCTTTGTTGCTGCCAGGCTGCAGAGGAGGATCCCCCAAGGGTTCTGGGGTTTTGTGTGCTCAGGCTATGGGTGAGGGATTGATGGGGATTGACCCTGTGACTAGACTGCCCCTTCCAGTCCTTGAAAATCTGAAGATCATCCTTAGCATGATTATTGGTAAAGTAATTCAATAGAATCCCATTATAGATGCTTGACTGAGCACCGAACGCCGCTAATGGATTCAGCTCAGCAAGGGTTATTGACACAGCTGTCAAAGGGGGCCATAAGTTTAATCATCTGGGCAGCTTTATGATCGCTTGATGAAAATAGCTTGCGTGATGTAGTATAAGGGGGTGCCACATGTAAGATTAATGTGGGACTGAGTACATCCGAACAGTGATATAAGAAGTCACATGACCTAGAACCAGGATCAATGTTGTGTTCAGCACAGATGTGTATAGACCTAAGCATGGAGACACCTCAATATTGTACACTTTACTGTACATGTGGAAATAGTTATGGCAGTTAATAAGAAGATATAGTTAACCTCCAGAAGACCATGTCTTTAAGATGTACATATCTATTGCCAGCACATTCCCAACAGGTGGACACTTCTGGGAAGCAAGTACAGGGAAATGTCCCAACTTGTAATAACTGCATCGAAGATGTATATCCAGTACTAACTTTTTTTAAATTCCCCAGCATTTGTTTCCCATCCCTAATTGCCCTTGAAAATATGGTGATGAGCTGCCTTCTTTTTTTTATATAAATTTAGAGTACCCAATTAATTTTTTCCAATTAAGGGGCAATTTAGCGTGGCCAATCCACCTACCCTGCACATTTTTGCATTGTGGATGAAACCCACACAAACACGGTGGTTTGTGAACAGGGATCGAACTCGGGACCTCGGTACTGTGAGGAGGCAGTGATAACCACTGCGCCAAAATGCCGTCCCATTCACATTCTATTTCTTAACATGAAAATCAATATATTTGGCTGGAAATATGACTTTGAAGGAACCAATTGATTAAAATCGATGTCAGGAATTCTGGGTGTTAAGCTGGACATGTCCTTTGGTGACCATTTTTGGAGAATCTGACTCACCGGTGCTACAGGTGGGAAGATGTCTTGGCCTTCGCCTTGTTAACAGCCGGAGGTGAGTCTTGCTTTGGTGGAGATCTCCAGTGCCACCTTAGACTTTGGCCTGGTTAGAGGACCTGATGGAATGTCTGTACCTTGAGAAGATCAAGTGTGCGATGAGGGGGTCCCAGAACAGGTTTTACTCAAGATGGCAATTGTTCATTGGCTTTTCTAGGGAGTTGGTTACCGTCAGCTGTTGTGGAGAGGGTGGGGGGTTGGTCTGTATATTAGGGTCTTTGATGAGACCATCAATTCACAAGACACATGATTGGAAGTGAACAATGGTTTTAATAATCTTACAACTGAGTCTGCCTACGACGAGATGAACTGAGAGCAGGCTTACGACTGCAGAGCTTTATACTTCTGGTTAGTGGGAGGAGCCATGGGCAGAGCCAAGGGTGGAGCCCAGTGCAAACTCCTCATCTCCCCCTATGGGCAGAGCCGCGCAACGGCTCGTATACAGAGCCCACAAGGACACAATATACGTAAGGCAATACAGTGTGAGTTAACGAGTTATATAATTCACCACATTCACCCCCTGTAAAAAAAATCAAGTCCGGCAGGGGTGATGGGTCTACAAATTGAGCTGGTCCGGCGGCCGAGTTGTCCTTTGGGATCGGCGGAGCATCGAGGTTGCAGCCTCTTCAGGTGGCTAGGTGGTGGCGGTCGGTGAGGGTACGATGGTGGACTCCGGGGGTGATTTGGTCCGAGCTTCATACCCGACTGGTGCGACGGGAGACGGGGAGCGCAGGAAACGGATGGTTGGGTGGGTTGTAGTGTGAGGGGTACCTCAGCGGTTGTGGTGGTGGAATTGCATCCTGCAGGCGCCAGGTCCCGGAGAGAAACAGTGTCCTGACGGCCATCAGGGTATTCAATGAGAGCGTATTGGGGTTTTGAGTGGAGTAGGAGCATTCTTTGTACAAGTGGATCAGTTTTGTGTGCCCGGACGTGCTTCCGGAGGAGAACCGGGCCCGGTGTCTTCAACCATGCTGGGAGCAAAACCCCTGTGGTAGTGCCCCTGGAAAAAACAAATAGCCGCTCGTGAGGGGTCTGGTTGGTGGCTGTGCAAAGGAGGGACCTAATAGCATGGAGTGCGTCGGGGAGGACCTCCTGCCAATGGGAGGTCGGGAGATTCCTGGACCGGAGGGTCAGTCGGACGGTCTTCCAGACCGTCGCGTTCTCCCTCTCCACCTGCCCGTTCCCCCTGGGGTTACAGCTGGTAGTCCTGCTTCAGGCGATGCCCTTGTCGATCAGGTACTGACGCAGCTCGTCGCTCATAAAGGACGAACCCCGGTCGCTGTGTACGTAGCTGGGGAAACCAAACAGGGTGAAGATACTATGCAGGGCCCTAATGACTGTGTGGGAGGTCATATCGGGGCACGGGATAGCAAACGGGAAGCGGGGGAACTCGTCGATGATGTTCACAAAGTACACATTTCGATTGGTCGAGGGGAGTGGCCCTTTGAAATCGATGCTCAGGCGTTCAAAGGGCCAGGAGGCCTTTACCAGGTGGGCTTTGTCTGGTCTATAAAAGTGTGGTTTGCATTCCGCGCAGATCGGGCAGTCCCTGGTGATGGCTTTTACCTCCTCGGTGGAGAAAGGCAGATTTCGGGCTTTGATGTAGTGGGCGAGCCAGGTGACCCCCGGGTGGCAGAGGTCTTTGTGGATAGCTTTCAGGCGGTCGTCTTGCACGCTGGCGCACGTGCCATGGGACAGGGCATCTGGGGGCTCGTTGAGCTTCCCTGGTCGATACATAATATCGTACTTGTAGGTGGAGAGTTCGATACTCCACCGCAGGATTTTATAATTTTTAATTTTTCCCCTTTGTGAGTTGTCAAACATGAAGGCAACCGATCTTTGGTCGGTGATGAGGGTGAACCTCCTACGTGCGAGGTAATGCCTCCAGTGTCGTATAGCTTCCACGACGGCTTGTGCTTCCTTTTCGACTGAGGAATGTCGAAGTTTCGAAGCGGAGAGGGTCCGGGAGAAAAAGGCGACTGGTCTCCCTGCCTGATTCAGAGTGGTGGCGAGAGCTACCTCTGAGGCGTCGCTCTCCACCTGGAAGGGGACGGATTCATCCACCGCCCGCATGGCCGCTTTGGCGATGTCCTCCTTGATGCAGTTGAAGGCCTGATGGGCCTCAGCTGACGGAGCAAAGAGCGTGGCCTTAAGTAGTGGCCGGGATTTGTGACCCACTGGCCATTATAGAACATAGAACACTACAGCACAGTACGGGCCCTTCGGCCCTCGATGTTGCGCCGACCTGTGAAACCATCTGAAGCCTATCTGACCTACACTATTTCATTTTCATCCATATGTCTATCCAGTGACCACTTAAATGCCCTTAAAGTTGGCGAGTCTACTACTATTGCAGGCAGGGCGTTCCACACCCCTACTACTCTCTGAGTAAAGAAACTGCCTCTGATAATTGTCCTATATCTATCACCCCTCAATTTAAAGCTATGTCCCCTCGTGTTGGTCATCACCATCCGAGGAAAAAGACTCTCACTGTCCACCCTATCTAACCCTCTGAGTATCTTATATGTCTCTATTAAGTCACCTCTCAGCCTTCTCCTCTCTAACGAAAACAACCTTAATTCCCTGAGCCTTTCCTCGTAAGACCTTCCCTCCATACCAGGCAATCATCCTAGTAAATCTCCTCTGAACCCTTTCCAAAGCTTCCACATCCTTCCTATAATGTGGTGACCAGAACTGCACGCAGTACTCCAGGTTTAGCCGCACCAGAGTTATGTACAGCTGCAGCATGACCTCATGGCTCCGAAACTCAACCCCCCTACTGATACAGGCTAGCACACCATATGCCTTCTTAACAGCCCTATTAACCTGGGTGGCAACTTTCAGGGATTTATGTACCTGGATGCCGAGATCTCTCTGTTCATCGACACTACCAAGAATCTTGCCATTAGCCCAGTACTCTGCATTCCTGTTACTCCTTCCAAAGTGAACCACCTCACACTTTTCCGCATTAAACTCCATCTGCCACCTCTCAGCCCAGCTCTGCAGCTTATCTATGTCCCTCTGTATCCTATAACATCCTTCAGCACTATCCACAACTCCACCGACCTTCGTGTCATCTGCAAATTTACTAACCCATCCTTCTACACCCTCTTCCAGGTCATTTATAAAAATGACAAACAGCAGTGGCCCCAAAACAGATCCTTGCGGTACACCACTAGTAACTGAACTCCAGGATGAACATTTGCCATCAACCACCACCCTCTGTCTTCTTTCAGCTAGCCAATTACTGATCCAAACCGCTAAATCACCTTCAATCCCATACTTCCTTATTTTCTGCAATAGCCTACCGTGGGGAACCTTATCAAACGCCTTACTGAAATCCATATACACCACATCAACAGCTTTACCCTGATCCACCTGTTTGGTCACCTTCTCAAAAAACTCAATAAGGTTTGTGAGACATGACCTACCCTTCACAAAACTGTGTTGAGTATCGCTAATCAACTTGTTCTTTTCAAGATGATTATAAACCCTATATCTTATAACCTTTTCCAACATTTTACCCACAACCGAAGTAAGGCTCACAGGTCTATAATTACCAGGGTTGTCTCTACACCCGTTCTTGAACAAGGGGACAACATTTGCTATCCTCCAGTCTTCCGGCACTATTCCTGTCGACAAAGACGACATAAAGATCAAGGACAAAGGCTCTGCAATCTCCTCCCTGGCTTCCCAGAGAATCCTAGGATAAATCCCATCTGGCCCAGGGGACTTATCTATTTTGACATTTTCTAAAATTGCTAACACCTCCTCCTTTTGAACCTCAATTCCATCTAGCCTGGTCGACTGAACCTGAGTGTTCTCCTCGACAACATTGTCTTTCTCCAGTGTAAACACTGACGAAAAATATCCATTTAATGCTTCCCCTATCTCCTCTGATTCCACACACAACTTTCCACTACTATCCTTGATTAGCCCTAATCTTACTCTAGTCATTCTTTTGTTCCTGATATACCTATAGAAAGCCTTAGGGTTTTCCTTGATCCTATCCGCCAACGACTTTTCGTGTCCTCTCCTCGCTCTTCTTAACTCTCCCTTTAGGTCCTTCCTGGCTAACTTGTAACTCTCAAGTGCCCTAACTGAGCCTTCATGTCTCATCCTAACATAAGCCTTCTTCTTCTTCTTGACAAGTGCTTCAACTTCCTTAGTAAACCACGGTTCCCTTGCTCGACAACTTCCTCCCTGCCTGACAGGTACATACTTATCAAGGACACGCAGTAGCTGTTCCTTGAAAAAGCTCCACATTTCGATTGTACCCATCCCCTGCAGTTTCCTTCCCCACCCTATACATCCTAAATCTTGCCGAATAGCATCATAATTGCCTTTCCCCCAGCTATAATTCTTGCCTTGCGGTATCTACCTATCCCTGCCCATTGCTAAAGTAAACATAACCGAGTTGTGATCACTATCACCAAAGTGCTCACCTACATCTAAATCTAACACCTGGCCGGGTTCATTACCCAGTACCAAATCCAATGTGGCCTCGCCCCTTGTTGGCCTGTCTACATACTGTGTCAGAAAACACTCCTGCACACACTGCACAAAAACTGACCCATCTATAGTACTCGAACTATAGTATTTCCAGTCAATATTTGGAAAGTTAAAGTCCCCCATAACAACTACCCTGTTACTCTTGCTCCTGTCAAGAATCATCTTTGCAATCCTTTCCTCTACATCTCTGGAACTATTCGGAGGTCTATAGACAACTCTTAACAGGGTGACCTCTCCTCTACTGTTCCTAACCTCGGCCCATACTGCCTCAGTAGACGAGTCCTCAAGCGTCCTTTCTACCGCCGTAATACTTTCCTTGATTAACAATGCCACACCTCCCCCTCTTTTACCATCTTCTCTGTTCTTACAGAAACATCTAAATCCTGGAACCTGCAACAACCATTCCTGTCCCTGCTCTACCCATGTCTCCGAAATCGCCACAACATCGAGATCCCAGGTACCAACCCATGCTGCAAGCTCACCCACCTTATTCCGGATGCTCCTGGCGTTGAAGTAGACACACTTCAAACCAGCGTCCTGCTTGCCGGTGTCCTCTTTCGAACTTTTAACCCTATCCCTGACCTCACTACTCTCAACATCCTGTACACTGGGACTACAATTTAGGTTCCCATCCCCCTGCTGAATTAGTTTATTATTATTAGTTCTTATACAAGAAGAATCCCAGGCACCTCTTGAGGGCCCTGCGACAATGAGGGAGAGGGAGTTGTAAGAGAGGGCGCATACGGTCCGGATCGGGGCCCAGGACTCCGTTCTCCACGACATAGCCGAGGATGGCTAGCCTGGTCGTGCGGAAAACGCATTTCTCCGTGTTATACGTGAGGTTAAGTTTCTGGGCAGTTTGGAGAAATCGATGGAGGTTGGCATCGTGGTCCTGCTGATCATGTCCACAAATGGTGACGTTATCCAAGTACGGAAACGTGGCCCGCAGCCCGTACTGGTCCACCATTCGGTCCATTGCTCGTTGGAACACCGAGACCCCATTCGTGACGCCAAAAGGGAACCCGGAGGAAATGGAAGAGGTGGCCATCTGCCTCGAATGCCGTGTAGTGGCGGTCCTCCGGGCAGTTTGGGAGCTGGTGGTATGCAGACTTCAGATCCACCGTGGAGAAGATGTGATACTGGCCGATCTGATTCACCGTGTCTGCAATCCTGGGAAGGGGGTATGCATTGAGGAGCGTGAACAAATTAATGGTTTGGCTATAGTCCACTACCATTCGGAATTTTTCCCCGGTCTTGATGACCACCACCTGAGCTCTCCAGGGGCTGTTCCTGGCCTCTATGACCCCCTCACATAGGGGTCTATGGACCTCGGTTCTGATAACATCCTGTCCTGCAGGCTATACCGCCTGCTGCGAGTGGCTACGCGTTTGCAGTCCGTAGTGAGGTTAGCAAAGAGTGTAGGGGGGTCGATTTTTAACGTCGCGAGACTGCAGATAGTGAGTGGAGGTAGGGGCCCGCCGAAGCTCAGTGTGATGCTTTTGAGGTTACACTGGAAGTCGAGTCCCAGTAAGAGTGGGGCGCAGAGTTCCCGGAGTACAAACAGCTGGAAGTTCGAGTAGCTGGCGCCCTGAATCGTTAAGGTCGCGAAGGTGCGCCCTTGGAGGTGAACAGAGTGTGAGCCCGAAGCGAGGGAGATATTTTGCCATGCAGGGAAGATAGTGAGTGAACAGCGTCTTACCAGATCAGAGTGTACGAAGCTCTCAGTGCTCCCGGAGTCAAAGAGGCACGGTGTACTGTAGCCGTTGATTTTAATGGTCATCATAGAGTTGCGGAGATGTTTCGGACGCGACTGGTCCAACGTGACCGCGCTGATCAATTCACAAGACACGTGATTGGAAGTGAACAGTGGTTTTAATTGTCTTACAACTGAGCCTGCCAGCGACGAGATGAACTGAGAGCAGGCTTACGACTGCAGAGCTTCATATACTTCTGGTTAGTGGGAGGAGCCAAGGGTGGAGCCCAGTACAAACTCCTCATCTCCCCCTACGGGCATAGCCGCGCAATGGCTCATATACAGAGCCCACAAGGACACAATATACGTAAGGCAATACAGTGTGAATTAACGAGTTATATAATTCACCACAGTCTTCTTTGTTGGGGGAGGGGAGGAACCTGGGGAGTTGTGGGAGGATAGTCTTGGTATAAAACTAGGTTGGGATGGGTTGTGTTGTGTTGGGGTTATTTTTGTAATATAAAAATTTTGTTTGAATAAAAATATTTTTTTTAAAAACAAGAACTTGCTGAATCCCTCAGCCCATTCTGAGCTATTGGATTTGGTCAGGTGAAGAACTCAGTAATTTAAGATTATGTTACCTTCAACAGATCTTAATTTCAACTGTTGGACCACATTAAAGGTGGTATGTGAAGAACCTTGTTGAATTCATCCTGGCAGTATTCAAACCTTAATCATTCAAAAGAATAAAACTAATACAGTTCTTGAATGTTGCTGAAAAGAGACATGTTGACAAAACCTTTCATCCTCTACTCATCTGGACAAACACAAGAATGCCAAATTTCAAACAATCACAACAATTTATATTGCAAGAGAAAACGGTGCTGATAGGCTGATTGGTCTATGCATTGCTATGGAGAAAGCAATGGCGGACTATGTATGTCACTTCAGGCTAGCATAAATGAGCCACGTTTTGAGCTCGACTGATTATTTTAAATTGTTTTTTAGTGCAGCTCTTAGCACACTCAGGATTGCTCAGTAAGTGCTGTCCAATGGCGAAATCACAGCTAATAGAAGGCATTTTGTTTTGGGTTTTGCTAGCGCGGGCTGCCCATATTTGAAACAAATTTGAAAGGCAGTTTATGCAAGCCATTTCATGCTGCTACGATGCAAAGGCAATGCCAGTGGCAATTTCCACCAACAGCATGATGCCATCTGTCCAACAGGAAGTGCTGGCTACCACACAATTGAGAAAAATTGTGCATGAACTTTGGTGCTGGCGTGATGCCAGGCACATAGGTTGTACACCCCAGCGACTGGTTGATCAAATCTAATGGCCTGTTTCTTTTTGTTGTTCATAATAGGTAGAGTACAGACTGTACTAAATGAGCCTGCATTTGCATACTCATTAGGGTAAATTAGATGATCTAGCACTGAGCCTTATCCAACAAAGATGCAAATCAGGACACGAGCTTCATAACTCCCAATTATTGCTGCAGAGAAAAGTATCTGTGCTCCTGACTATTCTGTCTCCTAACCCTATCACATTCCTTTTCTTTCTCTGCACTTGAATGGCCTCCTGTACCATGATATCATAGACAGTTTGCTAATCCATTCTGCAGATGTTACCCTCGTCCGCAAAATAAAATCATACCTGTTGGATAAGGGAAAGTTTGACATGCACGGGCACTGCCCTTACCTGCCTGCCATTCAGTCACACACTCCTCAGCCTGATCACCAACCAGTCGTACCACTGTCTAATCTAAGGAATGTGACTGCTTCCTAGATCAAAAGGCAGAATTTTACTGTCTCCTGCCAGTGTGTTTGCAGGTGGGATAGCCTATAAAAATCCCCAGGTGACCTTGCTTGCTCCCAACTCGTCTGCAATTTTACAGGGTAAAGGCATCCACCCTTGCCTCAATTGAGGCCCTTAAGAAGCCAATGAATGGCTACTGAAGGGCCATTTCGTACCTGTCACAATTTTGAGCTGATAGGAATTCGGGGATGGAGGAGGAAGCCTGGCAGACCCTACTCAGACCTCGGGTGAGGAGTGTGGGGGCTGCTCACTAAAGGGCCCCCTTTTCACATCTGATGCCCCCACCCCCCCTTCCACCAAGGTCTGCCTACTGCGGGTACTCCCTCACCCAGAAAGACCTGAACATTCCTATCCCCCCCCCCCCCCCCCCCCCCCACAGACCTCACATTCCTTCGCTGCCATGGGAACCCCTGCACTTACGCAGTCCAGGAATTAGAATCTGGGGACTGCATGTAGTCGCAGGCTTGACACTGCTGCTACTGGCACTGCTGGCACTACAAAGCTGATGGCCGATCAGATTGGCTGGCACATCCCTGCCGTGGTACTTCTGCCCGAGTAAGAGGTGTTAACTGGCTGTCGAGCTGCTGTGGCTGGCATGTCATTCTCTGGGATCGGGATCGATACTCGAGAGCCTGACAAGCTGTAGCCGCATATAAGCTCTCCACACCCCGCACACTTTCATCCGAGCCAAGAAGATGCCACCCCGAAGAGCTGCCCCGAGGTTCCCTGATGCTGAGTTGGAGACGCTACTGGACGCCATGGAGGAGAGGCGGGACACTGTTCCCTGGGGTCGGAAGGAGGCTGCCACCCGTGGATGACAACCAAGCCTGGGAATAGGTGGCAGAGGTCATGACTGCCGTGGGCCCCACCACCAGGAACGGCCAACAGTGCAGGGAGAAGCACAACCTCCTCAAGGCGACCAGGATGAGTCACCACCACCATACCCCTGGCACCAACACCCGTCCCATAGCCCCCACACTCAGGACTCTCCTACAGCCCCATCCCTTCCCACCCCCCCCCCCCCCCCCCCCCCCCCCCAACACTCCATGTGGCTCCCACCAGGCAGACTGGTAGGCAGCGCTGGGCAAAGGTGAACAATCCTCCAGGCCAGCCAGGTTGTGAGACCTCACCCACTGTGCCCCTGGCACCAATCTCCATCCCACACACCCTAGCCAAGCCCCCCCCCCCCCCCCCCCTCGCCGCAGAGGACAGTCAAACCCCACCCATCGGCACTCCGCACGCTCTCCATCATGCACCACATGCCAACACCCAAACAGCCCGCCATGGCCTGGTGCCCTGCACACACAGGTCACTAGCTGTGACCCCCTGTGCTGCCATGTCCTGGTGTCTCACACTGTGCGTTTTCTGACTCCCCAGGAGAAGACCGTTCACAACCGCAGAGAGCAGGAAAAGACAGGATGGGGCCCGCTGGACCTGCGGCCCTTCACAGTCACAGAGCGGAGAGTGTTGGACCTGGTCAGTGGGTTCGGTCAGGGGGCAGTCGCCGAGGCGGAAGTCAGCATTGGAGAATCAAATGAGCCCACAGTGAATAGCGATGACCCTATGGCACATGTGGCCACTCCCCCACCAGCCCCATCCGCTGTCTAATCAAGCGTCTTGCCTTTTGTCTTGCAGGATCACCTAGCAATGAGGCAGGTCCATCTGCTCTCCCCCGCCCCCAGCCGCAAACCTGCGCCTCATTCAGTGACAAGGCGGGACCAGATAGTGAACCGCGCACCCAGCCGCAAACACGTGACCCCGGAGCACACGTCCAGAGATGACACCGACTTCTCGGCAGTGCTGTCACCAACACACTACACCATCCCAGAGACACTCATCTCGGTTGGGCATTTAAGTGAAGAGGCTCCTGGGACACCATCTGGTGCACACCACACACATGTAGCAGTACATCAGATGGAGGTAGAAACCCCCGAGGGGGTGATTGTCGGAGGGACGCCTGACCCCAGGGACTAGCTGCCATGTAGATGTGTTTCGGGCTTCTGGAAAGGGCAGTGCCATCAATGCTGGAGATGCAGTTACAGAGCCGGGGATTACAGGAGGGGGCGTCAGCAACCATCCTGCACCTGCAGGTGCAGTTAGAGGAGTCGAGGCGGAGACAATGCCAATCATGTGTGCCACCCAGGCCAACACCGCATGGGTGGCATCCGCGGTGGATTGGCCATGGGTCAGGATGTTCAAGGCCTGGACACAGTGTGTGGCTGGTGACTGAGGCACAGGACAGAGTGGCCATGTCACAGGCAGCCCAGTACCAGGGCCACATGGACACTGCTGTGGCGCTCCATAGCATGGTCCAATCACAACGGACCATGGCTGCAGGCGTCGAGAGCATTGGTCTGGTGCTGGCTGACCTGAACCAGATCTGGAGGATGTGGCACAGTCCCAGAGGGACATGGCCCACTCCCTGTGCTCCATTGCCATGAGCATGGAGATCCTGGTCCAGGTGTGGCAGTGCCAGGTGACACCAGAGCCCCCGGAGCTTGCTCCAGCCAAACCACCGTGCCAAAGAGCAGCCCAGGGGCCGTCGGGTACCCCCGAGGGAGGAGGAGGCATTGGGGCCAGTGCCGGTGACACCTGCAGGGGAGGTGCTGGACACCTCAGCGCCTCTTAATTCCTCCCCACCTGTCCTTGGTGCATCTGACGGGCAGCAGGAAGAACAGGGTGGCACCACGCTACCTGTGACACCCAGAAGACTGCCAATTTCTCCAGAGGCCAGCTGCCAAAGGGGACCCAGGTCACAGGGCGGGATCACAACAGGCCGCCTCCACTTCTGATGTATTGCCTGGGGACCCAGCTAGACGAAGCATTAGGGCAACATAAGGCTTGAAAGTTAGACACGTTTTAATTGGCATGGGTGAAGTACATAGGTTTGCGATAGGGGCTGGGGCACAATACTTGTACATATCACAATAAAATCCTGTTCACCAATGTTCCGACCTGTCTCGGTGCTCTGTCTAAAGGGTGTGAGGGATGGGCTGGGCTGGGTGAGGGGGGTGGGAGGCCCTGGTGTGGGGAGTGGGAGTTGAAGGTGGACATGTCAGGGGCACTCAGGGCAGTCAGAAGACACCATTGGTGTCAGCCCCGGAGGCAGCAGGTGATGGGGCTAGATATGTGGGGGTGCATCATGGTGAGGCCTACTCGGTGCATGGCCCACCAGACACCCAGCCCCGCTACCAAATCCGCCCATCTTCCCTCCACTCCAGACCCTGTCCACGTGTCCGCCCCCAGGGTCGAATGGACCGTGTGATGGAATGGCCAGCAGGCATGCAGGGATCACCTGGGCAGACGGTGGAAAGTGCTACCGCAGGCCAAAGTCAGACATTGTCAAATGATGCAGAGCACCATAGCTCACCTCGGAGCGGGTGATCATCATCCTCCATCCCATGGACAAGACCTGCTGATACTGCCAACCCACAGCTAGCACACTCTTGTGAAGCAGGCAGGAAGCACGGAGGCAGGATGGGAGGGGTGTGGTGCAGCGAGGGTAGATATGAGAGGGGGTAACAGGCCGGGGGGGGGGGGGGGGGATGTGTGGGGGTGGAAGGGGACGTTCGGGCTGCTGGAGGCCAAGCCCCCTAGTCAGCAAACCTAATGCCAATTAGATTGTCCTTTGCGCGACGGCCCTGGTGCTCCATGCCCCGCTCTTCCTGGCCCTCCTCCGCATCCTTCTCATCGGACGAGGGTTGGCATTCATCTTCCTCCTCCAGCATGCCGCCCTTCTGCTGCGCGATATTGTGGAGGATGCATCAGGCCACTACAATGTGCAATACCCTTCTCGGGCCTCTCCAGAGCAGTCCAAGCACCTGAACCGCATCTTCATGACGCCGATGCACCGCTCAATCATGCCCCTGGTTGCGGCATGGGCATCGTTGTAGCGGGTTCCCTCATCGGTCTGAGGCATCCAGCCAGGTGGGATCAGCCACAACCGCAGGGGACAACCCCTGTCGCCCAGCAGCCAACCTCTCACCTGGGGGAGCGCCACGAATATGTCGGCCACTGTCGAGTGCGCCTGGATAAAGGCACGGTGCACTTTCTCTGGGTATTGTGCGCAGACGTGTAAGATGTGCAGCTCATGGTCACACACCAACTGCACGTTCATGGAGTGGTACCCTTTGCGGTTCGTGAAGTACACTCTCTTATGCAGCAGTGATCGTTGAGGAACGACGATGGTGGCAAACCCTGCCGCCCAGGCAACCTGGTGGGCTCGGTCCATATTCAGATTGATAACTTTGTTGCAATGTTAACGTATTGCGCCGCCCAGGCATACAGGGCATCCGTTATGGCGCAGTGCACCTGTACACGGAGGTCTGTGATATCCTCGACTTGTCTCCACTCAGGGCCTGGAAGCACCCCGTCCCGTAATGTTTAAGGGAAACTATCACCTTGACGGCCACCAGGAGCCGGTGTCTGTGCTACCACTTGGGTAACACAAATATTAATTGACACTTGTCAGCCCAAACCTAAATGTTGTTCAGGACTTGCATATGGGCATTGACTGCTTCAGTACCTGACGAGACACAAATGGTGTTGAACATTGTGTAATCATTAGCGAGCATCCCCATTTCTGACCTTGTGATGGAGAGAAGATCATTGATGAAGCAACTGAAGATAGCTGGGCCTAAGACACTACCACGATGAACTCCTGCAGTGATGTCCTGAGGTGATTACCTCCAATAATGCACAACCGTCTTCATTTGTGTTAGGTATGACTCCAACCAGTGGTGAGTTTAATCCCTGACTCCCATTGACTCGAGTTTTGGTCGGGCTCCTTGATGCCACATTCGGTCAAATGCGGCCTTGAGTTGAAGGGCAGTCACCATCCCCTCACGTCTGGCATCCGTGTTTGAACCAAGGCTGGAATGAGGTTAGGAGGTGAATGGTCCTGGCGGAGCCCAAATTGAGCATCAGGTAGCTGTCATTTTTATAGCAGTTCTGCCATTCAGAATCTCTCGCTACCCCTTCAGGTGCTGCAGCAACTACTTAGCATATGCTACAGGATGACTCAGGATTTTCCACATGCTCACTTGTTGGCTTTATCTCAGCAGCAGGCAATTGGCTGGAAGCCTGCCCTATGTTGCAAGTTAGCACCAACCAGAAGAATGGGTTGAGGTTATAATAATAATAATCATCTATATTGTCACAAGTAGGCTTACATTAACACTGCAATAAAGTTACTGTGAAAAGTCCCTAGTCGCCACATTCCGTACAACTCCCTGTTCGGGTGCACAGGGAGAATTCACAATATACAATTCACCAAAAAGCTCACCTTTCGGGACTTGTGGGAGGAAACCGGAGCACCCGGAGGAAACCCACATGTACAGGGAGACTCCACACAGACAGCGACCCAAGTCAGGAGTCAAACCTGGGACCCTAGAGCTGTGAAGCAACAGTGCTATCCATGCTGCCCATGGTTAGGACAGATTCAGAGGCATGCTTGAATTCTCCTTTGCTGAATCTTGGCCCATGTGTCTCTATACTTATTCTTCAGGATCTCTGTGACCCTCAATGCGAGTGTTTTTCTGTGTGCCTTATACTTGCAGCTCCACCTTGTGATCTTAGTCTGCAATAGCATGCATACTCAAATTAGTTTTTCTTCCCCTCAACTCTCACTGTATAATAGTGTAATGTACATTCTGGTACAGGCAAGATGTGATTTTGCAGTGCCACCTACCGGTGTAATAGTTAACTGGAAGGAAATAAGTCTACTTTTGTCATTGGAATCCCATAAGAGTAGGTTTATATTAAAGTTCTTATGGGAAGCACAAGTGTGGAATTTAAGGTATATAGAGAGAGATGCTTTACATTCTTACTATACAATAATTAATGCAAAGCATTATTGATGTGATTAAATAAATAGAGTGGAATCCATGATAGAGATTGAAAGTGAAAATTGACATTGGATCCCACAGGAAACAGTAGTTCATTTTTTTAGGTATTAATAGATCCGAGATATGTATTTCTAGATCTAGGTGGCACAGGGAAGTTATTGCCCTGAAGAACATTCAGATATGAGAGTTTTACCAATACAATTGGTCGTAGAATGTCATTGGGCGCAAACTGTTATTTAAAATGTAACCTGCATCATAGCCCATCGCATTACTGGATACCAGGAATACATAGGTGTTCCCTATGACAGGTATTTCTCCAGGGGCTGGTTTACCTACGTGGGCTTGACAGTTGGTTCATGATGTAGAGCAAAGCCCACAGTGCGGGTTCAATTCCAGTACCAGCTGAGGTTATTCATGAAGGCCCCACTTTCTTGACCTTGCCCCTCACCTGAGGTGTGGTGATCCTCAGCTTAAATCGCCACCAGTCAGCTCTCCCCCTCAAAGGGGAAAGCAGCCAATGGTCATCTGGGACTATGGTAACTTAACTTCATATTTCTACAGTGAAAAGATGTGTATGCCAACTTCTACCATTTACTATTCATTATAATGCACTTATTCATATTTTATCTGATACATTATCATATACAATTACATTAAATATACAGCATAAAAATAAACATTCGGCTCAACCGGTTCATGTCAGCGTTTATGCACCCCTCAAGCCTCCTCCCATCGTTTTGTTTAAAGCTCTAATTCTATTAGCACATGCGTCTGTTCCCTTCTCCCTCGTATGTGTATCTAAGTTCTCCTTAAATGCATCAATGATATTTGCCTCAACTGCTCTCTGTGGTGGTGACATAATTCTCACCACTCTCTATGTAAAGACGTTTCTTCAGAATTACCTATTTGATTTCTGGTGGAAAATTAGTTGGGAAGCTGTTCCACCAATTTCATCCCCTGTCTATCCAGATTAGGATGATTGCAAATATTGTACAATTAGAGAATTATTTAAGGCATCAAAGCGGAACACCAAAATCTTCTGACCTCCAAAGACTGACAGGAGATTGTTAACATCCACCATAACAGTCAGATTGTGACTACTGTTTAGTATTTCACCCTCAGGAAAGCTCTTTAGTCCCTGCAGTACTTTCACCACTGCACTGAACTTTAACTCTATTTTATGTACTAAAATCCTGAAGTGGATCCTGACGCGATAACTTTCTGACTGAGTTAAGCAAGGATGATACTCAAAGCATTGTTTTTTTTAGTGCTGATTATCTATATTATTTAGGGGAGGTGGTGGCGTAGTGGTATTGTCACTGGACAAGTAAACCAGCAACCCACAGTAATGCTCTGGGGACCAAGGTTCAAATCCCGCCATTGCAGATGGTGAAATTTGAATTCAATTTTTAAAAAATCTGGAATTAAAAGCCTAATGATGACCATGAAACCATTTTCTATTGTTGTAAAAACCCATCTGGTTCTTTAATGTCCTTTAGGGAAGGAAATCAGTCGTCCTTACCTAGTCTGGCCTACATGTGACTCCAGACCCACTAAATATGGTTGACACTTAACTGCCCCTCAAGGGAAATTAGGGTTGAGCAATAAATGCTGGCACAGCCTGCGACACCCACGCCCATGAACAAATAAAAAAAACGTAGAGATACTATTTTTCTGAGCATAGATTTTACATATGTGGGAGGATTAGGATTGATGGCTCATGTAAGGGGCAATGAAAGGAGTGCACAATGAGTTGTGGAGAAAGACAACTTATTTTTATTAAACACATGAACTATTATATACAGCTCCAGTAATTCCCTACTGAGTCTTCTCTTGTCGGTGCCTGACTAGTTGACTCTATTTACACAATGGCACATTGCCTTAGTTAATGGTCCCCTATCCCCTTATTGGGGGAGCTCGGATCCTGCAAGCTCTGTGATGTAGTGGATCATCCCTACCCCTTAAGACCTATGCGTGTTATGACAATGGCCGATAGGCTATTTAGTATCTCAGTCATGTTCTCATTCTTTACTTAGTAGCATTAATATAAAGAAGGCGATCAAGGGATTTTTGTTTACACAGTGTTTGGACTAAAAAAGGAAACATACTGCATCATAGAATTCCCTGGAGCTCTCAGCAGTTTAAGGTTAAGCGGAAACACTTTGGGT
The DNA here is from genome assembly GCF_902713615.1 of Scyliorhinus canicula. Classification (NCBI taxonomy): domain Eukaryota; kingdom Metazoa; phylum Chordata; class Chondrichthyes; order Carcharhiniformes; family Scyliorhinidae; genus Scyliorhinus; species Scyliorhinus canicula. The sequence goes on from NC_052148.1 coordinate 64,992,343, forward strand.
GCAATCAGCAACCTGGAAACAAATTGTGCTCACAACTGAGCTAGTTTTCTGAAGTGAAGTTATTGTTCATGTTTCTGCCCAAACTCATTTGAATAATCACAAACGTAAAATCCCCGATAGATTTTTTTTTTTAAATTAGCGTACCCAATGTTTTTTTTCAATTAAGGGGAAATTTAGCATGGCCAATCCACCTACCCTGCATATCTTTGGGTTGTGGGAATGAGGCACACGCAGACATGGGGAGAATGTGCAAACTCCACACGGACAGTGACCTGGGTCTGGGATCAAACCAGGGTCCTCGGCGTCACCGTGCCACGCCCCCCGATAGATTTAGGTTTTCGAATGCTCATTGCTGAATTTTTTAAAATCTTCAATGTATTTATGAGTAGCACTCTGGTGCAGTTTAATTAATGCAGCTGAAAATGGGTTTATCATAAAAATAGAATCATTTTTAATAAGAGTGTCCACTTATCTGTGAGTCACCCATCAAATGTGGGCATCACTGGTAAGACTAATATCTCTATTTTCCTTCGAAAGGTGGCAGTGATCTACCTTCTGTGCATGCGCAAGAACACGCTGGCAGTCCTGCGCATGCGCCAACTCGAGCCAGCCACGGAGGCCCTTCAGCACCGGTTGGCGCGTCGTCAACCCCTCCAGCCCCGGCCTAGCCCCCGGAAGTTCGGAGGATTCCGCAACTTCCGGGCGGCCCAACGCCGTAGTGGTTCCCACCGCCCTTGGCGCAGTACGGGCCACGCCGCCGATTGCAGGAGAATCCTGCCCATAGGCTCTGTATCTGAATACAGGTAACATCTGTAGCATAACAGATCAATTGACAGCTAAAATATAAATATATATGTATGATCTGCTGATCAGTAAAGAGAGATCACTAAATGATGACTGGCACCTGAATATGCAAGGGTACATGACTTTTAGGAAGGATAGAAAGTGTCGAAAAAGTAGATGGCTAGCTCTCTTCATTAAGGATGCCTTTGTACAATGAAGAGAGATTACCTTAAAAATATGCAGATTGTGAAATCCTAGAACCTCTCAGAGTTGGCCTTTGACTTTTAAAGTTGTCCCACCAGGACCTCGTAATATGATAAATGAGGGATGCAGTGTAATCGGTTTATGCCATTTGAGTTCACCTGATAAAACAGAAACCCCTGCTCCAGGATCTAGTTTAAAATCTATGTGGTGTCCATCCACTTTGTGCTCAATATCATCTCTCCAAAGGTTAATTCCTTTGCTGGTGATTCTTTTACTTCTTGTATATGGCTCTGTTTTAAAATTTTCTCCCTCTTTTTATAGCTTGTCAGCATTTTCAAGCAACAAACAGTTTGGAAATGGGCTACTTTTCCACATTTGTGGCACTCTGTCCCCCAGCCCCACCCACCAATGGACATTCTTCTCGTTTGTGTGATTTGTTCCTGTTTCCTGAGTTCCGTTTGCCTGCACTTTGACTAGTGTTAATTCCTCTCTTGTCTTAAAGAGATCAGATCATACTTCATCTAGGACCCTGATGATGATTTTGTTGTGTTCATCCTTTAAGATTCTATAATTACTGTAATGAACTCCAATTGGCTTTATTGGTTGGCCAATTGGAGTATGAGCTCCCTCAATGATAGCTCATTGAGGGGGCCCATATAATCACCTGTGTAGGCTTTGTGAAGAGTCTTAAGTTGACTGGACTGCTAGCAGCACTGTTTGTAGCTGCTCCTGTAATATCGTTATTGTAAATAAATATTGGTGTGGTGACGGAACTCCTGCCTCCCGTGGATTACTACAGTGGCGATGAGGTAAACTACGAATTTTGCGGAGACCAGCTGCTGCACTCGGAGGGTAAGCCTTGCCATTTTTTTAAAATGCCGTTTTTTGGGAGGCTAGAGACATTCGACCCGGCTATTGAGGACTGGTCCCAGTATGTGGAGAGAATGTGTTACTTCTTCCGGGCAAATGATATACTGACGGACGAAAGGAGATGGCTTATCCTGCTGTCGGCGTGCGGACCCTCCACTTTCGCTATTATACGTAGTCTGATTTATCCCGATGCGCCGGACACAAGAACTTTCCAAGAAGTAACGGAATTGGTGAAAGAGCACTACGACCCAAAACCACCCCTCATTTTGCGTAGGTACAGATTCTACACCGCGAAGCGGGAAGACAGGGAGTCAGTCACGAATTTCTTGACCCGCCTGAGAAGGCTGGCGGAAAAATGTGAGTTCGGCCCGACGCTAAATGAAATGCTTCGGGACCGGTTAGTGTGTGGTATAAACGACCTCACAATACAGAAACGCCTGTTGGCGGAAACGGAGCTAGACTGCAGGCAGGCGTTACAGCTCGCACTGTCCCTAGAAAAGGCAGCAAGTGGGGCGCAGGAACTACAGGGCACGCCAATGGAGGTAGATACCTCTGAGAGGGACTACCACAACGGGTCCTGCTACCAGATAGCCGCTCTCAGGAAAACCTGAGGAATAGAGGGAAAAAGGAAAACCCCAGAACTGCCCCCAAGTCTGCCAGGACTAACTGGAGACAGAGGGAAGTACCAGTTGAGGCTCCCCCAACAGAGAAGGACCGTTTCTGGCACCAGACAGAGTGGGGTAACAACGATAGAAACCCTAGAAGGAGGTGGCAAAAGAGGAATAGCAGGTGGGGACGCAGGGAAGTACACAACCTAGACGCCCCATCCTCCTCCAAAGGGGAACAATTATATAATATTACAACGAAGAAAGCAGAACCCATTAGGATTACCCCACGGATGAATGGGCGGCCGACAATAATGGAAATAGACACGGGTGCGGCCGTATCAGTAATGGGAGTGGCAGCATTTAGAAAAATCAAAGATGGACTCCAGCCACTAACCCTAACAAAAACATCGACGAAACTTAAAACCTACACGGGGGAACCCCTAGAAGTTCTAGGCACGACTCATGTACCTGTGGAATATGAGAAACAATTGCTCAGATTACCGTTGACGATAGTAGAGGGCTCCGGACCGAGCTTAATTGGACGGAACTGGCTGAAAGACCTAAAATTAGATTGGATGAAAATTTTCCAGAGTGGAAGCGGGCAGTTGAGTGGAGTACTCCAAAAATACCCGGAGGTCTTCCAGGAAGGTTTGGGGGAAATCATAGGCGCCAAAGCAATTTTGCACGTGGACCCAGAAGCCCTTCCGAAATTTTGTAAGACCAGGCCGGTACCTTTTGCATTAAGGAAGAAAGTAGATGACGAAATAGAAAGGTTATGGCGCAACGGCATTATCAGACCAGTACAATGCTCGGAATGGGCAGCGCCGGTTTTGAAGCCAGACGGCTCGATACGTCTCTGTGGCGATTTCAAACAGACAGTAAACAAATACGCACTGCTGGACAAATACCCAATCCCGAAAATAGACGACCTATATGCCAAATTGGCAGGTGGGCTTTTGTTCACGAAACTAGACATGAGCCACACCTACCTGCAGTTAAAACTGGACAGGGGCTCCCAGAAGTTCGCTACGATCAACACCCTGAAGGGCCTTTTTCGTTATACTAGGCTACCTTTTGGAGTGTCATCAGCCTGCGCTATATTCCAGCATACGATGGAAAATATTCTGCAGGGACTACCGCAGGTAGCGATTTATTTGGACGATGTCTTAATCATGGGTAGGACAAACGGGGAACACTTAAGGAACCTAGAGGAAGTGCTCAGGCGTTTTGCGAAGGCAGGCGTATGGCTAAAAAGGGAAAAATTGTGTTTTTCTGGCCCCACAAGTGACGTACCTGGGATATAAAGTAGATGAGTCAGGCTTACATCCATTAGAAGACAGAGTAAGGGCAATAAAAGAAGCCCCAGCTCCCACCACGGTCCAGGAGTTACGATCATTTCTAGAGTTGGTAACCTATTATGGAAAAGTTAGTGAAAATAGGGGTCCATCCTAGAACCCCTCCACCAGCTACTAAAAAAGGGGCAAGAATGGAAATGGTCCACCTGCCAAAACCGAGCATTTAGGGACATTAAGGAACAGCTGTCATCCGAAAATGTCCTAGAGCATTATGACCCAAGGAAGGAGTTGGTGGTCACTTGTGATGCATCCCCCGTGGAGTAGGAGCCGTCTTAGCCCATAGAGGAAGCAATGGGGAAGAACGGCCAATAGCCTATGCTTCGAGGACCTTGGCGATGGCTGAGAGGAAGTACGCACAAATCGAGAAGGAAGGACTGGTGGTGATATTCGCAGTAAAAAAAATTCACCAGTATCTGTACGGATGGAAATTCACCATAGTGACGGACCATAAGCCGTTATTAGGGTTATTAAAAGAAGACAAGTCAATACTCCCGATTGCATCAGCTAGAATCTAATGCTGGGCGTTGCTACTGGCGGCATATAGATACGTTCTGGAGCACAGGCCGGGAATGCGAGTAGCACATGCAGATCCTTTGAGCAAACTTCCCCTCACGGACACTCCGCCGCAAATACCAAAAGTAGAGGAGACAGTAATGACTCTAAATTTTTTGGACACCCTACCAGTAGACGCACAACATATTCGGTTGTGGACGCAAAAAGACCCAGTTTTAGTCAAGATGAAGCATTTACTGCTAACAGGGGAACTGGAAAGACTAGTGGAGCCCCAGATGCACCCATACTGGAGCAGAAGGGACCAAATAACCGTAGAAGACGGTATCCTATTATGGGGAGCCTGGGTAATCGTCCCAGCTCAGGGCCGTCAGGCAATCTTAACTGAGTTACATCACGGACACCCAGGGGTGTCTAAAATGAAGATGCTAGCTCGAAGCTACGTTTGGTGGCCAGGTTTGGACACAGACATAGCAGCCTTGGTATGTCAGTGCCAGGAGTGCCAACAGGGGCAAAGAGTGCCACCAGCGGCGCCATTGCACCCGTGGGAATGGCCAGGCAGACCGTGGACCTGCCTGCATATTGACCACGCCGGCCCTCTCATGGGATCAATGTTTTTGGTGATAGTGGACGCCCACACCAAATGGTTGGACATCCACCGGGTAAACACGGCAAGCACAGCATCGACAATTGAAAAGCTCAGGGCCTCGTTTGCAACACATGGACTTCCGGAGGTATTGGTGTCCGACAACGGAACGGCATTCACAAGTGGGGAATTTGGAAAATCCCTGAAGGAAAACGGAGTCCGTCACATCAAAACGGCCCCTTACCATCCAATGGCCTGGCAGAGAGAGCGGTCCAGACACTTAAAGCGGGACTCAAGAAGCAGCCGGCAGCGTCAATAGACACAAAGCTCTCCCGCTTTGATTACAGGACCACAACGCATTCCACAACGGGCATACCGCCAGCTGAACTCTTAATGGGAAGGCGGCTGCGAATGAGGCTGAGTCTCCTTTTCCCAAATTTAATGGGGAAAGTGGAGAAACAACAGTAGGCCCAATGCAGGGGGCCTGATAATAGTCGGCAGCAGAGACATTTCCAGGTGGGGGCACCGGTTTGGGTCACGAATTATGGGAATGGACCAACGTGGGTCAAAGGCACGGTAGAGTCCCAGACAGGGCCCATATCCTATGAGGTTTCAATAGGAGGTAAGGTGCTGAAGAAACACCTAGACCAAATAAGGGCAGCGGAACCACACTGGAGGCAGGCGAAGCAGGACCGCCTCAAGCTGGGATAGCCCAGACGGAAAGGATACCCACACCCCAGTCCCGAGCAATTTCTCCAGACCCCGTCATCCAGTCATCAGAGTAGGAGATGGACACACTCGACTAGGCCGCCGTGACACCTCTCCCCGAGGAGGAGGAAGAACCACTTCCAAGGAGGTGGTCAAGGAAAAGACGGGCACCTATAAGGTACACCCCGCCCACTTCGGAGAACGACCCGGCGGACGACACAGAGGTGACAGACCCAGACATGAGGAGCAGGAAGAAGCTCAGAAGAATGCGAGTTGGCAGGAATTCCTTGGACTTTGGGGGGGAGGGGTGTAATGAACTCCAATTGGCTTTATTGGTTGGCCAATTGGAGTTTGAGCTCCCTCAATGATAGCTCATTGAGGGGGCCCATATAATCACCTGTGTAGGCTTTGTGAAGAGTCTTAAGTTGACTGGACTGCTAGCAGCACTGTTTGTAGCTGCTCCTGTAATATCGTTATTGTAAATAAATATTGGTGTGGTGACGGAACTCCTGCCTCCCGTGGATTACTACAATTACCATCCCCTGCCAGCCTCTCGGGACTGTTGATGAATGTATCCATACTTTTGCCTGGTCTTTATTTTCTTTTAAATTCCAACATACACTGAAACAAGAGTAAGAAGCTTGCTGGACTTTTTCATAACATGTTGCAGTTTCATCAACACCCACCTCGCTATCACGTCACCAGCAATAGATGCTACTGCATAAAGTAATGTACTGTACTGGCCTTTTTGATTTTCTTTGTGTAATGCTGAAGCGCCTTTTCCCCCAGTCCTCCTAGTTCTGGGCCTGTTGTGGGAGTAGCAGTGTGAATTCCATGCTTCTGTTGATTGTTGGAATTTTCCCTGCTTCTGTCCTGCTGCACAGGCTTTGGGCCTGTGCTCAATGCTATTGAGACTCCAGGTATGTGTCTCAGCTTGCATCTTAAGTTCCTGCAATGTTCCGACATCTTGGTGAGACTTCAATCTTTTTGTTTTGTCCTTCCTTCAAGTATTTATTTTCTTGCCATGCCCACATCTTTTTAAGGTCTTTCATTCGTTGTCACCATATGTGGTGTAGTCATTTTTTAGACGGGGGTTTTGGGAATGGTCTATTCTTCCAAAGTATGCTGCCTGTGTCTATAGTTTCTCAAAACTATTACTCTTTATTTACAAGTATTTTACTCATTTGGACATCCACAAGAGGTTGGAGTTTTTCCATCTTCCAGATCTCTAATACTTCTCAATCATGTAATCTGACATCATTATTACATCAGCATCATATATGCTTCTGTTGTTAGCACTTGTGTAGTCACTGGTTCTGAAGGATAAGCGGGACAGCTTTCCCTAACCCATCATTTTGTTTGGGTTTTACAAGATAGATAGCAACATCTCACACCACATTCTGAAGTGCACACAGGGATGGACAATAACTGCTGCCTGAGCTAGTGACACCCACATTCCATAAATATGTTTATTAAAAACCTAAAGATCTGTTTTGGTGAAATAAAACCTCACATATAGGTGCTAATCCATGGTTTATATTTTTAAGGCAATTAATGAAGTGTGCCTTTTGTTATTCTTGTATATCTGAAGGTTGTAAAGCAAACAATCTGTATTCAAGTAAAATCTGCTGTATTGACCTTGTGCTCCTAATTATTTCCTTACATAAATCTGATTTGCAGTTTATAGCCAAGGGACAACACAAGTGCATTTGTAGCAACAATTTATGTACACTAATGGCAAGCCAACTTGCTTTTCCTGACATTTCCCTTGTTTTGTTATTTGTGACATCCATAGCCAGGGCAATTTTTAAGTTCAGCTAATTTTCTTGTGAATGAATTCTCCTTCAGCTTGCAGGCAAACTGATTGAGCAGAGAATCATTTTCAAAAGTTTCAAATGTGTGCCGTCATAGTTGGCTCTTTTAAAGTGCTCATGAATTCTGAACCATTCCACAGAGAGAGTTTCAACCTCCAGAAAAGAATCAAAATGTGAGTCAGCTATGGCAAAAGTATTTTATCTTTGTTTCTCAAGGGATACCAATTGGCCATAAAATCGGGGCTTATAAATGATTACATTATAAACTTACAATCAATAAGAAAATAGAGCTTCTTTGTCTACTTTCAGCTATCCAGTGGCAGAGCTATTTCAAATACAATTGAAATCTTCCTTACCTCCATTGCTCTTAAGAAGAAGGCTTATGTTAGGATGAGACATGAAGGCTCAGTTAGGGCACTTGAGAGTTACAAGTTAGCCAGGAAGGACCTAAAGGGAGAGTTAAGAAGAGCGAGGAGAGGACACGGAAAGTCGTTGGCGGATAGGATCAAGGAAAACCCTAAGGCTTTCTATAGGTATATCAGGAACATAAGAATGACTAGAGTAAGATTAGGGCCAATCAAGGATAGTAGTGGAAAGTTGTGTGTGGAATCAGAGGAGATAGGGGAAGCGTTAAATGGATATGTTTCGTCAGTGTTTACACTGGAGAAAGACAATGCTGTCGAGGAGAATACTCAGGTACAGTCGACCAGGCTAGATAGGATTGAGGTTCACAAGGAGGAGGTGTTAGCAATTTTGTAAAAATAGATAAGTCCCCTGGGCCAGATGGGATTTATCCTAGGATTCTCTGGGAAGCCAGGGAGGAGATTGCAGAGCCTTTGTCCTTGATCTTTATGTCGTCTTTGTCAACAGGAATAGTGCCGGAAGACTGGAGGATAGCAAATGTTGTCCCCTTGTTCAAGAAGGGGAGTAGAGACAACCCTGGTAATTATAGACCTGTGAGCCTTACTTCAGTTGTGGGTAAAATGTTGGAAAAGGTTATAAGAGATAGGTTGTATACATCTTGAAAAGAACAAGTTGATTAGCGATAGTCAACACGGTAAAAGGTAGGTCATGCCTCAAAAACCTTATTGAGTTTTTTGAGAAGGTGACCAAACAGGTGGATGAGGGTAAAGCGGTTGATGTGGTGTATATGGATTTCAGTAAGGCAGTTGATAATGTTCCCCACGGCAGGCTATTGCAGAAAATACGGAAGTATGGGATTGAAGGTGATTTAGCGGTTTGGATCAGTTGGCTAGCTGGTAGAAAACAGAGGGTGGTGGTTGATGGCAAATGTTCATCCTGGAGTTCAGTTACTAGTGGTGTACCGCAAGGATCTGTTTTGGGGCCACTGCTGTTTGTCATTTTTATAAATGACCTGGAAGAGGGTGTAGAAGGATGGGTTAGTAAATTTGCAGATGACACGAAGGTCGGTGAAGTTGTGGATAGTGCTGAAGGATGTTATAGGTTACAGAGGGACATAGATAAGCTGCAGAGCTGGGCTGAGAGGTGGCAGATGGAGTTTAATGCGGAAAAGTGTGAGGTGGTTCACTTTGGAAGGAGTAACAGGAATGCAGAGTACTGGGCTAATGGCAAGATTCTTGGTAGTGTAGATGAACAGAGGGATCTCGGCATCCAGGTACATAAATCCCTGAAAGTTGCCACCCAGGTTAATAGGGCTGTTAAGAAGGCATATGGTGTGCTAGCCTTTATCAGTAGGGGGATTGAGTTTCGGAGCCACGAGGTCATGCTGCAGCTGTACATAACTCTGGTGCGGTCGCTCCTGGAGTACTGCGTGCAGTTCTGGTCACCACATTATAGGAAGGATGTGGAAGCTTTGGAAGGGTTCAGAGGAGATTTACTAGGATGTTGCCTGGTATGGAGGGAAGGTCTTACGAGGAAAGGCTCAGGGACTTGAAGTTGTTTTCATTAGAGAGAAGAAGGCTGAGAGGTGACTTAATAGAGACATATAAGATAGTCAGAGGGTTAGATAGGGTGGACAGTGAGAGTCTTTTTCCTCGGATGGGGATGACCAACACGAGGGGACACAGCTTTAAATTGAGGGGTGGTAGATATAGGACAGATGTCAGAGGCAGTTTCTTTATTCAGAGAGTAGTAGGGGTGTGGAACGCCCTGCCTGCAACAGTAGTAGACACGCCAACTTTAAGGGCATTTAAGTGGTCACTGGATAGACATATGGATGAAAATGGAATAGTGTAGGTCAGATAGGCTTCAGATGGTTTCACAGGTTGGCGCAACATCGAGGGCCGAAGGGCCCGTACTGCGCTGTAATGTTCTATGTTGTGTGTTCTAAATTGAACTAGTGGCTTGTTATTTTGAGACATAGGATGAGATTTTACCAGCCCCTGGTGGCAGGCTTGAAGGTGGGTGGTGGGGGGATTGGGGGTGCGGTGGCCGGCAGGGGGGAGTGCCGTCGGGATTGTTCGGATTGTGGAAAAATGATGGGGAATCGTGTTTCATGGCTGGAGATGTTTCCTACTGGCGGGTAATGCAGCAACTCAGCTGCCTGTCATCCAGAGGCAGATAGCCAAATTAACCAAGGCCCTTTGCTGAATCCCCCACGATCAACATCCTGGGATTACCATTGATCAGAAACTGAACTGGACTAGCCATATAAATACTGCGGCTACAAGAATAGGTCAGAGGTTAGGAATCCTGTGGTGAGAAACTCACGTTCTGACTCCCAAAGTCTGCCCACATATGACAAGGCACAAGTTAGGAGTGTAATGGAATAGCCTCTGCTAGCCTGGATGAGTGCAGCTCCAACAACACTCAAGAAGCTCGACACTATCCAGGACAAAGCAGCCTGCTTGATTGGCACCCCATGCACACATGTTACTCCCTCCACCATGAGGGGCTGGTTTAGCACACTGGGCTAAATTGCTGGCTTTTAAAGCAGACCAAGGCAGGCCAGCAGCACGGTTCAATTCCCGTACCAGCCTCCATGAACAGGCGCCGGAATGTGGCGACTAGGGGCTTTTCACAGTAACTTCATTGAAGCCTACTCGTGACAATAAGTGATTTTCATTCATTTTCATTTCATTTCATTTCATTTTCAAATATGTAAAGAGATTACAGATAGCTGCCGGAAAAATAGAGTGCTATTGGAAGGGGACTTTAGCTTTCCCAACATTAACTGGGACAGCCATAGCACTAGGGGTTTGGATGGAGAGAAATTAGTCGAGTGTATTCAGGAATAATTCCCCATTCAATATGCAGATGGCACGACCAGGGAGGGGGCGAAACTTGACCTCCTCTTGGAGAATAAGGACGGGCAGGTGACGGAAGTGTTAGTAAAGGATCACTTTGGGACCAGTGACCATAATTCCATTAGTTCTAAGATAACTATAGAGGATGATAGTACTGGCCAAAAAGTTAAAATTCTAAATTGGGGCAAGGCCAATTTCGATGGTATTAGGTGGGAACTTTCAAAAGTTGATTGGGAGAGCCTGTTTACAGGCAAGGGGACAGCTGGGAAGTGGGAGTTTTACAAAAGGGTGTTACTAGGGTTCAAGGTGAGTGATGTGACCATCAATTCACAAGACACATGATTGGAAGTGAACAGGGGTTTTAATAATCTGTTCTGGAAAATACAGAAAAGGTGTCATTTGAAACATAGAAGTCTGGCAATATCTGGTCTGAGAGGGTACAGGGAAAGAATAAACATTTTAAATAAGACACTTTCCCTGCCCTTGGCGCCTGTCTGTCTCCCGCCCCAGCGCTCAGGTTTTAACAGAAGAGGAAAGTACCCAAGCCACAACAGACATATTTGAGAATAGATTGAATAAATTATAGGAAGAAAAGGAGACCATTTTACATAGAACTGCTGCACCAAATTTGAGAGCTGTTGAAAAACTGCAAAATGTGTGGGATAAGTTTCAAGAGTCAGTGTATGCATTTGAATCAAGCAGAAAGAAAGCTAGGATAAGCAGACAGGATTTTGAATATGTCAAAAGAAGAAGATATGGTTTGTTTAACCAGTGCTTTGAGCATATCTCAGTGAAAATTGATCAGATCTACAAGATGATCTGTCAAAATAACAGCGCTCAGGTCCTCCCCCACCATGCCCCTTTAAGACCCGTAGCCCATCCCCTCTCGGAGGTCCCGATCTTTCCCGCCAAAAAAGTATCAAGTGCGGGCTCCTCCTTCCCCCCACCCACGAGGCAGCAGCAACGAGGAGAGCAGAACGCGAGGGAGCAGCAGCTGGAGAGATCAGAACGGAGCACAGAGGAAGGAGGACAGAAAACAGAGAACCAGCATCAGGAAAGAAGAGGAGGAGAGAGAGAGAGAGAACTCGGTCATGGGAAAGGCAAGGCAAGCAGCCGAGTGTAAACTGTAATAGATCTAAAGAAGGCTAGGATTTAAAGTTAAAATGTTAAGGTGGGTCTGAAGGTCCCTACAACCAACCAGACAGCATCCAGAATCACTAATCTTTTTACCTTTCTGTAAAGAAAGTGTTTGCAACTTTAAAAAAAAGTATAATAATAAAATAACTTAACCTGAAAAAGTGGTTATTAGCTTACTTCACTTCCTTAATAACGCAGGACCCAGGACATCGATGCTAATAAGGGGTAAGTAGGTAAAATTCTTCGGTGAAGGTATGGGTTATACCGGGGGATAACTTGAAAAGATAGTTTGACCTGAATAGAACCCACCGAAGCCTGCATCGGAGTCAGGGAGTGAGAATCCCTGTTCACCATTTGGAATATTGGCCCTTTTTGGTTTAGGGGGAATTCTAAGAAGAGTGGTGAATTTGCAAAAACAAATCTTACAACAGAGCCTGCCTGCGACGAGATGAACTGGCAGAAGGCTCACGACTTCAGAGCTTTATACTTCCGGTTAGTGGGAGGAGCCATGGGCGGAGCAATGGGCAGAGCCAAGGGTGGAGCCCAGTACAAACTCCTCATCTCCCCCTATGGGCAGAGCCGCGCAACGGCTCATACACAGAGCCCACAAGGACACAATGCATATAATAGAACACAGTGTGAATTACTAGGTTTATAATTCACCACATTCACCCCCCGTAAAAAATCAAGTCCGGCGGGGGTGATGGGCCTACAAATTGAGCCGGTCCGGCGGCCAAGTCGTCCTTTGGGATCGGCGGAACACCCGGGTTGCAGCTTCTTCGGGTGGCTGGGTGGGGGCAGTCGGCGAGTGTACGATAGTGGACTCCGGGGGTGATTTGGTCCGAGCTTCATACCCGACTGGTTCGACTGGTGACGGGGAGCGCAGGAAACCTATAGGCGCGGGGGCGCGGAGCACGGGCAGTGAGCCTGTAGGTGCGGGGGCGCAGGGCGCGGAGGCTTGGGTGGGGTGTAGTTTGAGGGGTACCTCGGTGGTAGTGGTGGTGGATTTGGATCCTGCAGGCGGCAGGTCCCGGAGGGAAACAGTGTCCTGACGGCCATCAAGGTATTTGATGAAAGCATATTGGGGGTTTGAGTGGAGTAGGAGCACTCTTTCTACGAGTGGGTCAGTTTTGTGTGCCCGGACGTGCTTCCGGAGGAGAACCGGGCCCGGTGTCTTCAACCCTGCGGGAGCGAAACCCCTGTGGTAGTGCCCCTGGAAAAAACAAATAGCCGCATGTGTGGAGTCTGGTTGGTGGCTGTGCATAGGAGGGACCTAATAGCATGGAGCGCGTTGGGGAGGACCTCCTGTCAATGGGAGGTCTGGAGATTCCTGCACTGGAGGGTCAGTAGGACGGTCTTCCAGACCATCGTGTTCTCCCTCTCCACCTGCCCGTTCCCCCTGGGGTTGTAGCTGGTAGTCCTGCTCGAGGCGATGCCCTTGTCGAGCAGGTACTGACGCAGCTCGTCGCTCATAAAAGACGAACCCCTGTCGCTGTGTGTGATGAATGGTATCGGTAACTGCTGTAACTGTACCTTGCCTTTAATACATTGGCCCTTTAAGACCGGGATTGGAACCCTAGGAGACTCTGCCTCTGGCTCCGCCCCCAGGAAATGGTATATAAGATGATGCTCACTGGGAAGCATGCTGTGACCACACTTCTCGGCAGCTGTCCGGTTCTCTGGTAATTAAATCATTTGGATTACCAATCTTCTCTCCTGTGTCGTAATTGAGGGTATCTCAATTTAATTACCAGACACATCAAGGTGGACAGCGCTCTAAAGCCAGAGAATCTCAACCTAGACGCTCGGTCGCCGGAGGCCCCAGAAATTTTTAAATATTGGCTCCAGTGATTTGAGGCCTATCTGGACTCCTCAGAGACTGAAGTCGACGGCACTCACAAGCTGAGCTTACTACGTTCCTGGGTGGGCCACCGACTCCTCCGTGATCGACAACGCTACATCATATGAAACTGCGGTCGATATACTAAAGAAACACTTCGTAAAGCCGATTAACGAGGTACACGCAAGACATTTGCTCTCGACCTGCAGCCAGCGCTCCGGAGAAACTCTAGACGAATACGTGGAGAGACTCTGCACTCGCGAGGAACTGCAATCATAAAGAAGTGACGGCAGAAGTCCACATGAACTTACATATTCGTGATGCCCTCGTGTCTGGTATCAGGTCCTCGTACATCTGGCAGCGGCTCCAAGAAGACGGGGCAAAGGATCTCCAAGGCACGGTAACGCTCGCCTCTTCTCTAGAAACGGCCCACCGTAACCTCCATGCATACTCCGCGGACCTTGCGAACCCGTCTCGATCCCCTCCAGACTCGGCCACACTACAGGCCTGCGCCGCATGGCCATAAGACCATAAGACCATAAGACATAGGAGTGGAAGTAAGGCCATTCGGCCCATCGAGTCCACTCCACCATTCAATCATGGTTGATTTCAACTCCATTTACCCGCTCTCTCCCCATAGCCCTTAATTCCTCGAGAAATCAAGAATTTATCAATTTCTGTCTTAAAGACACTCAATGTCCCGGCCTCCACCGCCCTCTGTGGCAATGAATTCCACAGACCTACCACTCTCTGGCTGAAGAAATTTCTCCTCATCTCTGTTCTAAAGTGACTCCCTTTTATTCTAAGGCTGTGCCCCCGCGTCCTAGTCTCCCCTGCTAATGGAAACAACTTCCCTACGTCCATCCTATCCAAGCCATTCATTATCTTGTACGTTTCTATTAGATCTCCCCTCAACCTCTTAAACTCCAATTAATATAATCCCACGATCCTCAGACGTTCATCGTATGTTAGGCCTACCTACCATGGCGATCCGCTCACTCCGGGGGTTCCCCATGCTATTTCTATGGGCAAGGCCAGCACCCACGTCAGCGTTTCCCGGCCCGCTCCGCGATCTGCAACGACTGCGGGAAGAAGGGGCACTTCGCTAAAGTCTGCCTGGCTGGGCCCAAAGGCCGCAAACAAAAGCCTCACCAGGCCCAGAAATCAAGCTCCCAGCCTCACAGGCCCCGCAACACGGCCGTGCGGCGGCCGGACATGCCTACTTCCGATGCGTCATCGACCTCGTGCGAGACATGGGGGCGGCCATCTTGGCAGTGGCCATCTTCGAATCCCGACACGTGCGACCGACGGCGGTGGCCATTTTGTGACTCCAGGTGGCCATTTTGTGAGTCCGACTTAACCGAGGACTCTAACTACCCGCAACTAGGAGTGATCACGCTCGATCAGTCGCGGCCAAAGCATCTGCGGAACTCAATGATGCGGGTACAAATCAACGGCCATGACACTCCCTGCCTATTCGACTCCGGGAGCATGGAGAGCTTTATTCATCCAGACACGGTAAGGCGCTGCTCCCTGCACACCCACCCCGCCTCCCAAACTATCGCCCTCGCCTCTGGGTCCCATTTGGTCCAAATCACGGAGTATTGTGTCGCTGACCTCGCAATTCAAGGCGCTGAATACACCCGCTTTAAACTTTACATCTTTCCTCAACTCTGCGTCCCCCAGCTGCTCGGTCTGGACTTTCAGTGCAGCCACCGGAGCCTGACACTGAAGTTTGGCGGACCCCTGCCCCCACTCACGGTATGCAGCCTGGCAACACTCAAAGTTGCGCCACACCCCCTCTTCGCGAACCTCACTCCCGACTGTAAGCCCGTCTCCACTAGGAGTCGGAGGTACAGTGCCCAAGACATGACTTTTATCAAGTCAGAGGTTCAGCGGCTACTAAAAGAGAGCCTACATAGAGGCCAGAAACAGCCCTTGGAGGGCTCAAGTATTGGTAGTCCGCTCCAGGGAAAAGCAATGAATGGTAGTGGATTATAGCCAGACCATAAACCGCTTTACGCAACTCGATGCGTCCCCACTTCCCCGCATAGCGGAAATGGTGACTCAAATCGCCCAGTATCGGGTATTCTCCACGGTCGACCTACAATCGGCCAATCATCAACTCCCTATCCGCCCAGAGGACCGCCCCTACACGGCTTTCGAAGCAGCAGGTCGGCTGTTTCACTTTCTCAGGGTCCCTTTTGGTGTCACAAACGGAGTCTCCATTTTCCAGAGGGTGATGGATCAAATGGTGGACCAGTACGGCTTACGGGCTACTTTCCCGTACTTGGAAAACGTCACCATCTGCGGCCATGACCAGCAGGACCACGACGCAAACCTGAGGAAGTTCCTCCAGACTGCCCGGGCCCTCAACCTCACGTACAACAAAGAGAAATGCGTGTTCCACACAACCCGGCTCGCCATCCTCGGCTACGTCGTGGAAAACGGGGTCCTAGGCTCAGACCCCGACCGTATGCGTCCCCTTAAGGAACACCCCCTCCCCCGTAGCCTCAAGGAACTCAAACGGTGCTTGAGGCTTTTCTACTATTACGCCCAGTGGGTCCCCAGATATGCGGACAAAGCCCGGCCACTCATTAAGACCACGGTTTTCCCCTGACGGCTGAGGCCCAGTCGGCTTTCAGCCGTATCAAGGCCGACATCATCAATGCCGCCATGCACACGGTGGACGAAGCCATTCCCTTCCAGGTAGAAAGCGACGCATCAGACGTAGCCATGGCTGCTACCCTCAACCACGCGGGCAGACCAGTAGCGTTCTTCTCCCGAACCCTCACCGCCTCGGAAATTCGGCACTCTGCAGTTGAGAAGGAGGCAGAAGCCATTGTGGAGGCCGTGCGACACTGGAGGCACTACCTAGCCGGTAGGAGGTTCACCCTCGCCACCGACCAACGGTCGGTCGCCTTTATGTTCGATAACGCACAACAGGGCAAAATAAAGAATGACAAAATTCTGAGGTGGAGGATAGAGCTCTCCACCTACACGTACAATATTAAATATCGCCCAGGGAAGCTCAACGAGCCCTCAGATGCCCTGTCCCACGGCACGTGCGCCAACGTGCAAAAAGACCGCCTGAGATCCATCCACGATGACATCTGCCACCCGGGGGTCACCCGGCTTGCCCATTTCATCAAGTCTCGCAACCTACCCTACTCCACAGAGGAGGTCAAGGCCATGGCTAAGGCATGCCAGATCTGTGCGGAGTGCAAACCGCACTTCTATCGACCAGACAGGGCTCGCCTGATAAAGGCCTCTGGGCCCTTTGAGCGACTGTGTGGACTTCAAAGGGCCGCTCCTGTCCACCAACCGCAACATCTATTTCCTCATCGTTATCGATGAGTTCTCCCGCTTCCCTTCTGCAGTCCCCTGACCGATATATCCTCGGCCTCCGTGATCAAGGCACTGCACAGCATCTTCACACTGTTTGGTTTCCCCGCTTATATCCACAGCAACCGGGGTACAGACCTGGCACCCGCCGGCTTCCCCACCGACCCCCCCCCTCCTACCGACGCTCCCTTCCCCGCACCAACTGCCGACCCCGACAGCGCCCCCCCGTAGTGCCCCCTGCCCCCCAGCCAGCGCCGGCACCAATCACCCTAGTCACCCCGAAACCCCCCCCCCCGCTCCGAAGCGGGCAAAGGCTCAGTCAACCGTGCTCCCGGATATACCATCACTGAGACCGACCGTATCCACGGCACCACCACCGGAGCGGAGAAGGTCAGCACGAGTGGTCAGACCACCCAAAAGACTGAACTTATAACTCCACTTTCACCCCCGACGTTCTTTTTAAACAGGGGGTGAATGTGATGAATGGTATCAGTAACTGCTGTAACTGTACCTTGCCTTTAATACATTGGCCATTTAAGACCAGGCTTGGAACCCTGGGGGACTCAGCCTCTGGCTCCGCCCCCAGGAAACGGTATATAAGGTGATGCTCACTGGGCAGCATGCTGTGACGACACTTCTAGGCAGCTGGTAATTAAAGCCTTTGGATTACCAATCTTCTCTCCTGTGTCGTAATTGAGGGTATCTCACTGCGTGTGGTGACAACCACTGTAGATATGTGTACTTGCAGTAGGGGGATGTATGGCTGTACCTGTAATACAGGTTCCTCCGGTAAGCCCCTGCCGGCTAGCTCCGCCCACAGGGAGCTTGTGTATAAATATGCGTGTGAGTCACTCAGATCCTATTCTACAGTAGCAGCCGGAGGAATAGCATCTCACAGCAAGAAAGCCTTGATTGTACATGTCTCTCGTCTTTGAGTGCAATTGTTAACGCCACAATTTATTGCTGTGTGATTTTCCGTACACCATGGACATGAGGATCAAGCCTGACCGTCTGCAGCTGGATCCGCAGTCGCCTCATGCCAGGAAAGACTTTGTTCACTGGCTTGCAGTCTTCGAGGCCTACATCTCTTCAGCGGACCCTCCCCCGACGGAGGCTCAGATAAAGCAACTCCTGTACTCAAGACTTAGCTCCGGTGTCTTTCCGCTAATTCGAGATGCGCCTGACTACACCAGAGCTATGGAACTGCTCAAAGAGAACTATACACAGTCGATGAACACTCTGTTTGCGAGACATCTACTCTCTACTCGCGTCCAGCAGCCGGGTGAGTCGATTGAGGACTTCTGGAGGGCCCTTATACCTCTGGTACGAGACTGCGACTGCCGGGCCCTCACAGCCACGGAACATTCCGATTTACTCATGCGCGATGCCTTTGTTACAGGCATTGCAATGGACCCCATCCGGCAACGACTGCTGGAAGGGGCCACTCTCGACCACGTGGCCTCAAAGACTCTGGCGCTTTCCATGATGGCCGCCTCCCGTAGTGCGCGATCTTACTCCGCTACCAACTCGGCCCACCCTTCCAACCCCTCATGGACCCTGCAAACGGCCCCCCGGGTCCACCCGTCCTAC
This sequence comes from Scyliorhinus canicula, assembly GCF_902713615.1. Classification (NCBI taxonomy): domain Eukaryota; kingdom Metazoa; phylum Chordata; class Chondrichthyes; order Carcharhiniformes; family Scyliorhinidae; genus Scyliorhinus; species Scyliorhinus canicula. The sequence continues at coordinate 65,010,920 of NC_052148.1, forward strand.
CCCTCATGGACCCCGCAAACGGCCCCCCCAGCAGCCGCCCCCGCGCACTACGCCTGCACTGCTCGCTGCTTCGTGCTCCCTGGGGGTCCCCACTGTTACTTCTGCGGTCAACAGAAGCACACCCGCCAACGCTGCCCAGCCCGCACCGCGACCTGCAAAGCTTGTGGCAAGAAAGGCCATTTTTCAGCGGTGAATCAGTCCCGGACGGTTGCCGCTATCGCGCCCCCGTTCCCCACTCGCCTCAGCCAATCGCACAATGGGCCCTGCCGTCCGCTTCCCCGACCCCATGTGCGAACATGGGCGCCGCCATCTTTCGCCGCCCCCGCCACGTGCGTTCCATGGGCGCCGCCATTTTGTCCGCCGCCATCTTCTCCCACACAGGTACTCCAGACGCCGCCATTTTGTCCTCCCCGGGACGGGGCCACGGGACACGGGTCGCTACCGCTCCTCGTCGGACTCATCTGGCTCGCCTGCCGATTTCCCGCTACTCGCCTCCGTTACGCTCGACCGGTCGCGTCCTCGCAACCTGGCACCCTCTTCCACAACGGTGCTGGTCAACGGCCACGTGACCTCCTGCCTCATCGACTCCGGGAGCACAGAGAGCTTCGTCCACCCGGACACGGTAAGGCGCTATTCCCTTGCGGTCCGTCCCGCCAACCGGCAGATCTCTCTCGTCTCCGGTTCCCACTCTGTCCGATCCGGGGCTTCTGCCTGGTTAAACTTACTGTACAGGGCGTGGAATTCGACCTTTTCCGTCTGTACATTCTCCCCAACCTCTGCACGTCACTCTTACTAGGCCTGGATTTCCAGTGCAATCTCCAGAGACTCACCCTCCAATTCGGCAGACCCCTACCTCCCCTCACCGTTTGCGGCCTCGGGACCCTCAAGGTTGAGCCTCCCTCCCTCTTTGCCAATCTGACCGCAGATTGCAAGCCCATCGCCACCAGGAGCTGACGGTACAGCACCCAGGACAAGGCCTTCATCAAGTCCGAAGTCCAGCTGCTGCTTCGGGAGGGTATCATCGAGGCCAGCAACAGTCCTTGGAGAGCCCAGGTTGTAGTGGTTAAGACCGGGGAGAAGCACAGGATGGTTGTGGACTACAGCCAGACCATCAACCAGTACACGCAGCTCGACGCGTACCCCCTCCCCCGCATTTCTGATATGGTCAATCAGATTGCACATTACCGGGTCTTCTCTACTATTGACCTTTAATTCGCCTACCACCAGCTCCCCATCCGTAAATCGGACCGTCCCTACACTGCCTTCGAGGCAGACGGTCGTCTGTACCAATTTCTTAGGGTTCCCTTCAGCGTCACGAATGGAGTCTCGGTATTTCAATGTGAAATGGACCGAATGGCTGACTGGTACGGACTGCAGGTCACCTTCCCGTACCTCGACAATGTCACCATCTGCGGCCATAACCAGCAGGACCATGATGCCAACCTTTCTAAATTCCTCCACACCGCATCTCTCCTTAATTTCATGTACAACAAGGAGAAGTGCGTGTTCCGCACAAACCGCTTAGCCATCCTCGGCTACGTAGTCGAAAACGGACTACTGGGGCCTGACCCCGATCACATGCGCCCCCTCATGGAGCTTCCACTCCCCCACTGCCCCAAGGTCCTCAAACGCTGCCAAGGGTTATTTTCTTATTACGCCCAGTGGGTCCCACAATACGCGGACAAGGCCCGCCCACTTATCCAGTCCACACATTTTCCCCTCACGGCCGAGGCACAAGAGGCCTTTGCCCGCATTCGATCTGACATAGCCAAGGCCGGGATGCACGCAGTGGACGAGACATTGCCTTTTCAAGTAGAAAGCGACGCTTCAGATGTCGCCCTTGCCGCCACGCTGAATCAGGCCGGCAGACCCGTGGCATTCTTTTCACGCACCCTCCACGCCTCCGAAATTCGACATTCCTCTGTTGACAAGGAGGCCCAGGCAATCGTTGAAGCTGTGCGGCACTGGAGGCATTACCTGGCCGGCAGGAGATTCACTCTCCTCACTGACCAACGGTCGGTAGCCTTCATGTTCAACAACACGAAGCGGGGCAAGATCAAGAATGACAAAATCTTGCGGTGGAGAATCGAACTCTCCACCTTTAACTACAATACAGGTACAATACTTGCAAGTAAAATGCAAGTTGAAAAATGTAAATTGTAAATTCCCGAAATTACTTAAAATTGATGTAAATTGTAAATCCGCACTGAACATAGCCTTCTTTTCTCACATCTCCAGTATTCTTTTCCTAGGTTTGCACTGCTCGATTTGTTGAGGAATGTTGCTTACAATTTACATCAATTTTAAGTAATTTCGGGAATTTTAAGTAATTAGTAAACTTTTAGATTTTTTAACTGCATTTTTAGATTTTTTAACTTTTTAACTGCATTTTTCAACTTGCATTTTATCAATTACTTGCATTTTAGCAATTAAATTCACTTGCTGTATTGTACTTGCATTTTATCAATTAAATGGTTTTATACGGAGTTAATTTGTAATTGGATAATTGGACGAAGTGACGTTGGACCAAAAGACGGGCGGACAAAAAGACGTTGGACCAAAAGACGTGGACGAAGTGTCGTTGGACGAAATGACATCGGACGAAAAGACATAGCACCAGATATTCAACATCTTTTCACAAAGTGAGAGCAGTCTACAACTAGAGGGCACTGGTTTAAGGTGGGAGGGGAAGAGATATAAAAGAGACCAGAAGCGAAATTTCTTCACACAGAGGGTGGTGAGCATCTGGAACGGGCTGCCAGAGGCAGTGGTAGAGGCGGGTACAATTTTGTCTTTTAAAAAGTAGTTAGATAGTTACATGGGCAGGGTGGGTATAGAGGGATATGGGCCAAATGTGGGCAAGTGAGACTAGCTTAGTGATAGAAACTGGGCGGCAGCGAAAAGCTGGACCGAAGGGCCTGTTTCCATGATGTAAACATCGATGACTCTGTGACACTGCAGAAACCCATCTATGCTCATTAAACTGCACCTTCCAAACCCATGATCTATACCATCTAGAAGGACAAGGGCAGCAGACACATGGGAACACTGCCACCTGGAATTTGTCCTCCAAGTCACTCATTATCCTGACTTGGAAAAATATCCCAATTTCTTCACTGTCACTGGGTCAAAATCCTGGAACTCTAACATAACTGTCGGTGTGCCTACACCTCATGGACCATAGCGTTCAAGAAGGCAGCTCACCACCACCTTATCAAGGGCAATTAGGGCTGGGCAATAAATGCTGGCCTGGCCCGTGATATCCATATCCTATGACTCAATTTTAAAAAAACATCTGGCTGATAGATTCTTTCAGTCTGATTGACTGGCAGCGACAAAGATCGATACTGGTAGCCATTCAAGGTCTGAGTTAGATGATGCATGGTTCTTCTATTTTGAGAGGATAATAAATGTTAGGCACAAGTTGTGGACTAATAGGTTGCAAGTTAAATCTCTGCAAACCATCATATGAGAACTGGATGCTTCATTGCTTGAGATCATTGATTTTTAAATGTGCTTTCTATTTGGGTGAGCTGAGTAAGCAGCACATTGCAGCTGAGACCAGGAACCTACAAGAACACACATTTCCATCTCATTAACATTAACATCGAATAACATTCTGACTAGCACGAATAATCCTGACAATTAGAAAAATCAATGTTTCCAGGCTTAATTTTCATACTTTGTGCTTCTGTGCTGACCTTAACTCCCTCTAGCACTGCAATCATAAAATAACGATTAAAAAATCTTATGCAATGCTTACTCAAATTTGCAATATGTGCTCTCAGTTGCCTGGAGCAGAAATTTAGGAAATTATCCCCTGAGCCTCTATTACAGACAGCCAGTATTGATGGAATTAATTGGCCCAAGCACAACTGCATAGGTTAACCTGGTTTCTCTAAATTTAATGCTGAGTCAATTTGTGTCACAAATGTTGAGCAATCCCACCGCTGAATTAATGAATTTATCAGCACATGTACAGCTTATGTGGCTTATTAGCTGTTTGAAAAGTTCGAAAGGTTAATTATAACAGAACCTGGGTAATGAAGCGGGATAAGAAAGTAACCTGAAAACAGGAGCGTGTCGGAAAAAATAGTGAACGTGACCTAATTAGTCTTAAGAGAGAAAACAGGTAAAGAAAATGAAGAGTTCAAGAAAAATTGTTGGGTCAGAAAATAACGCATCTCCGTGGTGTGAAATGGAAGTTAGTGGGCATGATATAACGTGTAAAAAACAGAGCCCTGTTTTGGTCGCATATAATGGGGTGTTTCTTGGCACCTGCAGGACCGAGAACGAACCCGTTATCTAACGGGTTGTGCCGCTTTCAAGGCCTGTGTTGGGAATGCCCCGCTGAAGCCTCACTTACTTCATTTGCCAACTGATCGAGCAGAGAATCATTTTCAAAGTGTTCATGAATTCTGAACCATTCCACACAGAGAGTTGCAACCTCCAGAAAATAATCCAAATTTGAGTCAGCTATCCAAAAGTATTTTATCTTTGTTTCTCAAAGCACACGGTAAGCCATAAACTTGCGCCCTATAATTCATTACATTATAAACATAATATCAATAAGAAAACACTCAGCTATTCAGTGACAGAGCTATTTCAAATACAGTTCAACTTCTTCACCACCAATGTTCTTGGCAATCTTCCTGATATATTACATTGAACCAGTGGCTTGATAGTCTGAGACATAGGATGAGATTTTACCAGCCCCTGGGTGGCAGGCTTGCAGGTGGGAGGAGGAGGGGTGGAGAGGGGGATGAAGGTGCGGTGGCGGGGGGTGGGGGGAGAGTTGTAAAATAATGAGGTGTCGCCTTCCACAGCCAGGGATGGTTCCTAATGGTGGTTAAGGCAGCAACTCAGTTGCCCATCATCTAGCCAATTTAAAATGACTTGCGGATTGGAGCACTATTTTTAAATGCTGTTCAGATCCTCCTACCTCGCCCCCGCTCCTTCACCATGACCTCCGGATCCCCTTCACTTTGTTCTTAGATGGTCCTCAAGCCTCCCCCCACTCCACACCGCACCCCACCTCTTTTCTTTTCATAAATTTAGAGTACCCAATTCATTTTTTCCGATTAAGGGGCAATTTAGCGTGGCCAATTGACCTACCCTGCACATCTTTGGGTTGTGGGGGCGAAACCCACGCCAACACGTGGAGAATGTGCAAACTCCACATGGACAGTGACCCAGAGCCGGGATCGAACCTGGGACCTCAGTGCCGTGAGGCAGCAGTGCTATCCACTGCGCCACTGTGCTGCCACGTTGGCACTGCCAGCCTGTCACGCTTGCAGTGCCCCTGCCAGCCTATCAGTGCCCGTGTGACACTGTCAAGATGAAAGGCTGGCAGTGCAAAGGTGGCCAGGATTGGCGAGGTTTCCCAGGTGAGGCTGTTAGTTCCAGGGCCTCGGGAGAATCAGGCGCTGGTTTAGCACACTGGGCTAAATCACTGGCTTTCAAAGCAGACCAAGGCAGGCCAGCAGCACGGTTCAATTCCCGTACCAGCCTCCCCGAACAGGCGCTGGAATGTGGCAACTAGGGGCTTTTCACTGTAACTTTATTGAAGCCTACTCGTGACAATAAGCGAATTTCATTTCATTTTCACTTAAGTATGTTAATCTGGACCTCGCACAGCGATATCGTCATCGGCGAGCGGGCGGAGAATCGACTCCGAGCCCAAATCAGGGGCCAGCGGCAGTTTGACGCCAGTCAGTCATGTTCCGCCCCCTTGGAAATGGCTGCGTGCGATGCTCCCCGATGTGCCAAGTTTCCAATGGTGCGGAACACATGTGGTCTCAGCGGTCGGAAACCCGGCGTGTCGCCTGCGGACTCTGTCCAGCGCCGCCACACTCAGCTGGGATCTGTGCCACTGGCTGGGGGAGCTTCCCTGAGGGCTGGGGGACTGGTGGGGGTGGCCATGGGGAGGCCTGTGTGGCCCCGGATGGTGGGTTGAGTCCAGCACCAGGTTGTACCTGGTGCAACCGCTGCAGGTAGTCAGCCATGTGCTTGCGAGGCCAGGACCCGGCCATTCTCTGGGCGGTTTTGTTGCGGGAGCCGGGAGTTTCACCTGATGCCGCTGCTAGCCCCTCACCGGTCCTGGAATCGGTGAGGGTTTCGCACAGAATCTTTGGTGGTAAAAGACAACACATTCTCCGCTGGCGTCAACACTTAATCACTGAAACTGAGAATCCAGCCTAGTGCTCTGGCTGACAACAGCCAGTGATTGGTTCCTGCGTGCTGCTTGTTGGACAGTGGGGAAAAACTTATTAGACCTTGAAAGGAGCAGGATCTGTCTCTCGCTCGCTGCTGAAGTAAAGGACTGCTTTGTTGTTCTAAAGCCAGTCAGTGCCTGGCACATCTTTACCATATATTTGAAATGCTCTTGAATCTACTGAGAATGTAGACAGCCTGCCAGAGAAAATCTTCTCAGCTTAGAAGGATGAAGTATCGAAACTAAAGCTTGAACTCCTGAAAGACTTTAACTGGAAGCCAACCTAGTGCTTTGGAGATCCTTTATCTTTTTATTTTATTTTAGCATTATTTTCTTCCCTATCCACCACCATTTCCCACCATGTTGTCTGTCTGTGTCTGTGTGTGTAATGTAGGGAGAGTGGGAATGAGGGTGGGGGGCTTGGGAAAGGGTGTTAGGTAGTCAGTTTCATTTTTGTCAGTTTAAATAATATTACTGTTTTACAAACCTAGTGACTGCAGTTTATTGGCCTTAGCCAAGGTCCTCAGGTATCTTAAAATAACATCTAATTTCACTTGTCAAGTTGGGCTGGAATTGCCACAAGGGGTTTGTGGCAAGTTGCTGCTGTGCATCTTGTAGAAGGTGCTCTCTGCCGCTACTGTGCATCGAAGGTGGATTCGGACCTGGAGCAGGAGAAGGGGGGCTTGGGGTCAGATTCAGAGGAGGGGGTGAGGGCGGACCTGTGGCACTCCACCAGTTACAGCTTGCCAATCGGAAAAAGACCCATTTATCCCTACTCTCTGCCTCCTGTAAGCTAACTAATCCTTTATACAGCTAACATGTTACCCGCTACACCATGGGTGGTATTTTCCAGCTGTTACTGCTGACGGGATCGTCTGGTCCCACCAATGGCAGGTTGCCTGGCGGCAGAGGGTGCAAACAATGAGAAGCCCTCTTGACAGCAGTGGGACCGGTATAATTCATTGAAGGCATGAAGACAGGTTAAGAGAGAAGTTAGTAAAGCATAAAGTATCCTGGGTTTTATTAATAGCAAGTGAGAGTGCAAGAGCAAAGAGGTTATGTTAAACTTGTATAAGACATTAGTTCGGCCTCAGCTAGAGTATTGCATCAGGTTCTGGGCACCATGTGAGGCCTTGGAGAGGGTGCAGAAAAGGTTCACGAGAATGGTTCCAGAATTGAGGAACTTCATTGATTGGAGCAGTTAAGGCAATTTTCCTTAGAGAAAAGAAGGCTGAGAGGAGATGTGACAGAGGTATTCATATTCATGAAGGGTCTGGACAGAGTAGATAGGCATAAACTGTTCCCACTCATGAAAGGATCGAAAACGCGATGGAACAGATTTCAAATAATTGGCAAAAGAAGCAAAAGGGACATGAGGAAATCCTTTTCACACAGCGAGTGGTTAAGATCCGAGATGCTGTGCCTGAGAGTTTGTGGTGGAGGCAGGCTCACTGGAATCATTCAGAAGGAAATTGGACTGTTACCTGAAAAGGAAGAATGTGCAGGGTTACAGGGAGAAGGCGGGAGAATGGCTCTCAGTGAAATGCTCATTCGGTGAACCAGTCAGACAATCATAGAACATAGAACATACAGTGCAGAAGGAGGCCATTCGGCCCATCGAGTCTGCCCTCACTTCCACCCTACCCCCGTAACCCAATAACCCCTCCTACCCTTTTTTTTGGTCACTAAGGGCAATTTAGCATGGCCAATCCACCTAACCTGCACATCTTTGGACTGTGGGAGGAAACCGGAGCAGCCGGAGGAAACCCACGCAGACACGGGCTGAAAGTGCAGACTCTGCACAGACAGTGACCCAAGTCGGGAATCGAACCTGGGGCCCTGGGGCTGTGAAGCCACAGTGCTAACCACTGTGCTACCGGGCTGCCCAAATCCTGTAACAATTCTGCGGTTCTGTGATTGCAGAGGCATGGAGGGGAAAGTTCAGGGCAGGATTTGAAAACAAGGATGAGAATGTTATAACTAATACGTTGTTCAAATGAGAGTCAGTGTGGGCCAGTGAGCCCGGGATAGATGGGAAAACAGAATTTATTGTCAGTTCAGATATGGGAAGCAGAGATTTAGATGACCTCAGGTCTACAGAGGGTAGAGTGGGGAAGACCAGGCAGTTTTATGCTAAAACAGACAAATCTGGATGTAACAAAGGCATGGATAAGGGTTTTAGCAGCTGAAGAGCTGAGGTAGCAAGTTGCACGATAACAGAAGGATAAATATTTGGTTTTAGGGATGGCATAGGTATGTGCTCATTTTATTAATCGGGTGTGAAGGCGAGGGGGGGTGGTTCAGCGATGATACGTCTTAAAACTAAATAGTTAGCATGCCACTAGATTAGTTTTACATAAATTACTTTATTAAGGATTGAGATGAATTATAGGAAGAGTACTGACTAATCAGTATTACAAGAGCAAAGAATACAAGAGCAAAGAGGTTATGTTAAACTTCTATAAGACATTATTCAGTGTCAGTTAGAGTATTGCATCGGGTTCTGGGTACCATGCTTTCAGAGGATGTGAAGGCCTTGGAGAGACTGGAGAAAAGAGTCCTGCTTTCTCCCTGTAACCCTGCACATTCTTCCTTTTCAGATAACAGTCCAATTTCCTTCTGAATGCTTCAATTCAACCTGCCTCAACTACAAACTCCCAGGCAGAGCATTCGATGGCTGGGCACAGAGTACATGGAGGGACTGAACACATTGATCTTTCCGATTTTTAAATAAAGAAAACGTCTGCTCATTCAGTAACGATAGCGAGTCAAACAATCTGACAATTTAGAGACAGTGGAGGGGTCAAGAGAGGTGCTGGTGAGATGTTCACATTAACCAACAGAAGAAAAATTTGGTGTACTGTTTGGAACGATCCAGGCTCAGATTTACGGTGTAGAAAAATTACATACAACATTTATTCATCAAATTCTTATCTGGACATTGCCCTCGAGCAAGAGTATCAGGACTAATGGAGAAGGTGAATAGGACTGTGAGAAAAGGATAAAGAAAACCGCGTCCAACAGTATCCTTGCAGTTCTCCCATTGCATGCTTCTGGCAATGTTGTAATGGTGAATGGGAAGAGTTTCAAGGAAACAGCTACCTAACGCCCCTTTCTACATGCTGTTGATTGCTACTGGTTCATTCTTCCTTTTTTCAACTAAGGGTGCAGAAGTTTCAAACAGTAACAATGATCAGCACTTCCAGCATATACCTTTGTGTTGTGTGTATCCTCAGCTTTCTACATGCTGAATGATGGCAAAATCACTGTTATGCATGTTCTGGTACACACATTGTGCAATAGCTTTTTTCTTTATTTGTTCATTTATTTGTTTGTTTGTTCTTTATTTGGTCACTGGCTGGGCCAGCATTTATTGCCCATCCCTGAGGACATTTAAGAGTTAACCACATTGTTGTGGATCTGGAGTCACACACGTAGGCCAGACCAGGTAAGGACGACAGATTTCCTTCCCAAAAGGACATTAGTGAACCAGTAGGGATTTTACGACAAACGACAATGGTCATGGTTATCTTTCGACTTTTAATTCCAGAATTTTACTGAATTCATATTTCATCATCTAACATATGCACAATGCATAATAGTGATTTTGCCATCATTCTGCTTTACGTATACGTAATAAAATGTCTGGTCTAACTGCCTCTCTCTCGGTTATGTGCACAACAGCGCTATTGAAATCTATAAATTGAGCTTTCCTGACAAAGAGGACATTAAGAGTGCCTTGAAAATTGACTGATATGCCAAACGTTTCCTGTGGCTTACTGGAATCAGCCTCTGATGTGAAATTTGAGAACTGTGATTAGTTTCTCCATAATCAGAGCCTGCACACTGTGGACTGCGCTTGCAAATCTGACTACTGAACAAAGCTCTTCCAAAGCTTCGACATGCAGCCTCATGAGATTGAGCTTCTGCGAAAGATCTCAGAAGCTGCACCTGTGTCTATACATCATACAGCAACGGTTTAATGAGGTGGTCTGGTCCTCTGCTGGAGTTGACTAATTAATCTGACTTGCCTTAGCCTCCTGCTGCTCCTCACCTTCCAGCATATAGATCATATGAAGTGTGATTCCCACTGGGAAGCCCTCAAGTATAAGCTAAGTAATTGTGTTTAAATGTAATGTTTCCTAGGGCAATGTGAGGGAAAGCTTCCTGAGTATAAATGATTTATTATTCAAGTACTTTCAGTGAGTGCCAAAATATGGCTAAAAGTTTCCACTTAGAAGCTGAGTTGAACAGTGTCCTTTTAACCAAGTGCTTCTAACTTGATGAATGTGTTCTGGAAAGCTGCCATTTTTACCACGTGGTGCATGCTCTGAAGGCTATAGGTCTCTTACAGTCAGAAACAGGAGGAATTACAATGGGGAACAAAGAAATGGCTGAACAACGAAATAAAGGGCGGGATTCTCCCCTAACCGGCGGGCGGGCTGTACCGGCGCCGAGGTGTGGCATGAACCACTCCGGAATCCTCCGCACCTTCAGGGGCTACGCCGGCGCCGGCGGGGTTGGCGCCACGTCAGCCAGCGCTAAAGGACCTACACCAGCTGGTGCGAATTGGCGCATGCGCGGGTGCGCCAGCGTGTACTGGGGTCATCCCAGCGCATGCGCAGGGGGGTTCTTCTCTGCACCGGCCATGGCGGACCATTACAGCGGCCGCGCGGAGGGTAAGAGTGCCCCCACGGCACAGGACCTGGTTTGATTTACGCCGGCGGGACCGGCCGAAAACGGGCGGCTACTCGGCCCATAGTGGGGCGGAGAATCGCTGGGGGGGGGGGGGGGGGGGCTGCCAATGGACCCCAACCGGCGCAACGTGTTTCCTGTCCCCGCCGAAAAACCGGCACTGGAGATTCTGGCAATCAGTGTTGGGGTGGCGGGGCTGGATTCACGCCGCCCCCCCCCCGGCGATTGTCTGGCACGGCGGGGGGTCAGACAATCCCGCCCAAATGCTTTGTTCTGTTTTCACAAAGGAAGACACAAATAAGATAACAGAAATGTTGGGGTATATAGGGTTTAATGAGAGGGAGGAAATTAGTTTTAGTAGAGAAATGGTGTTGGGGAAACTGATGGGATTGAAGACTGATAAATCCCCAGGGCCTGTTAATCTGCATTCCAGAGTACTAAAGGAAGTGACCTGAGAAATAGTGGATGCAGTGGTGATCATCTTCCAAGATTCTAAAGACTCCGGAACAGTTCCTACAGATTGGAGGGTAGCTAATATAACCACACTAATTAAAAAGGGAGGTGATGTGACCATCAATTCACACGACACGTAGTTGGAAGTGAACAGTGGTTTTAATGATCTTACAACGGAGCCTGCCTGCGACGAGATGAACTGGCAGGCAGGCTCAGACTGCCAGGCTTTATACTTCCGGTTAGTGGGAGGAGCCATGGGTGGAGCCATGGGCAGAGCCAAGGGTGGATCCCAGTACAAACTCCTCATCTCCCCCTATGGGCAGAGCCGTGCAACTGCTCGAATACGAGCTTACACAGACACAGTACATCATATATAATAACAGTGTGAATAACACGGACTGTGATTCACCACATTCACCTCCTGTAAAAATTGAGTCCAGTGGGGGTGATGTGTCTACCAATTCCCATTTGTGAATTACAAGTTACAAGTTACAATTTACGGTTATAAATTACAGGTTAAGTCGATCTGGCGGCCGAGTCGTCCTGTGGGATCGACAAAGCACCAGGGTTGCAGCCTCATCTGGTGGCTGGGCGGTGGGGGTCGGCATGGGAACCACGGCGGACTCCGGGGGTGATTCGGCCAGAGCTTCGTATCCGACTGGTTCGACTGGTGACGGGGAGCGCCGGAAACCCAATGGCGCGGGGGCGCGGAGCACGGGCAGCGGAACTGCAGGCATGGGGGTGCCAGGCGCAGGGGATTGGGAGGAGTATAGTATGAGGGGTATCTCAGCGGCGGTGGTGTCGGAGTTGGATCCTGCAGGTGCCAGGTCCCGGAGGGAAACAGTGTCCTGACTGTCGTCAGGGTACTCTATAAATGCGTAGTGAGGGTTTGAATGGAGTAGGAGCACTCTCTCTACGAGTGGGTCAGTCTTGTGAGTCCGGACGTGCTTCCGGAGGAGAACCGGGCCCGGTGTCTTTAAACATGCTGGGAGCGAAACCCACGTGGTAGTGCCCCTGGAAAAAACAAATATCCGCTCGTGAGGGGTCTGGTTGGTGGACGTACATGGGAGGGACCTAATAGCATGGAGCGCGTCAGGGAGGACTTCCTGCCAATGGGAGGTCGGGAGCTTCCTGGACCGGAGGGTCAGTAGGACGGTCTTCCAGACCATCGCGTTCTCCCTCTCCACCTGCCTGTTCCCCCTGGGGTTGTAGCTGGCAGTCCTGCTCGAGGCAATGCCCTTTTCGAGCAGGTGCTGACGCAGCTTGTCGCTCATAAAGGATGAACCCCTGTCGCTGTGTATGTAGCTGGAGAAACCAAACAGGGTGAAGATACTATGCAGGGCCCTAATGACTGTGTGGGAGGTCATATCGGGGCACGTGATAGCAAAGGGAAAACGAGAGAACTCGTCGACGACATTCAGGAAGTACACATTCCTATTGGTCGAGGGGAGTGGCCCTTTGAAATCGATAGCGAGGCGTTCAAAGGGCCGGGATGTCTCTACCAGGTGGGCCTTGTCTGGTCTATAGAAGTGCGGTTTGCAGTCTGCACAAATCGGGCAGTCCCTGGTGATGGCTTTCACCTCCTCTGTGGAGAAAGGTAGATTTTGGGCTTTGACGTAGTGGGCGAGCCGGGTGACCCCCGGGTGGCAGAGGTCATCGTGAATAGCTTTCAGGCGGTCGTCTTGCGCGCTGGCGCACGTGCCGCGGGACAGGGCATCTGTGGGTTCGTTGAGCTTCCCCGGTCGGTACATAATATTTGAGAGTTGTCGAACATAAAGGCAACCGATCTTTGGTCGGTGATGAGGGTGAACCTCCGACCTGCGAGGTAATGCCTCCAGTGATGTATCGCTTCCACGATGGCTTGTGCTTCCTTTTCGACTGAGGAGTGTCGAAGTTCCGAAGCGGAGAGGGTTCGGGAGAAAAAGGCGACTGGTCTCCCTGTCTGATTTAGTGTGGCTGCTAGAGCGACCTCTGAGGCATCGCTCTCTACCTGGAAAGGGACGGATTCATCCACCGCCCGCATGGCCGCTTTGGCGATGTCCTCTTTGATACGAGTGAAGGCCTGACGAGCCTCATCCGATAGAGGGAAGAGTGTGGCCTTAAATAGTGGGTGGGCTTTGTCCGCATATTGAGGGACCCACTGGGCATAATACGAGAAGAATCCCAGGCACCTTTTGAGGGCCCTGGGACAATGAGGGAGAGGGAGTTCTAAGAGTTCTAATAAGCATATGGTCCGGGTCGGGGCCCAGGACTCCGTTCTCCACGACGTAGCCGAGGATGGCTAGCCTGGTCGTATTTCTCCGTGTTATACGTGAGGTTGAGTTTCTGGGCAGTCTGGAGAAATCGATCGAGGTTAGCATCGTGGTCCTGCTGGCTGTGGCCGCAGATGGTGACGTTATCCAGGTACGGAGATGGCCCGCAGCCCGTACTGGTCCACCATTCGGTCCATTGCTCGTTGGAACACCAAGACCCCATTAGTGACGCCAAAGGGAACCTCGAGGAAGTGGAAGAGGCGGCCGTCGTCCTCAAAAGCCGTGAAGTGGCGGTCCTCCGGGCGGATTGGGAGCTGATGGTATGCAGACTTCAGATCCACCGTGGAAAAGACTTTATAGTGGGTGATCTGGTTCACCATGTCTGCAATTCTAGGGAGGGGATACGCATCAAGGACCGTGAACCGATTAATGGTCCCCTACCATTCGGAATTTTTCCCCGGTCTTGACGACCACCACCTGAGCTCTCCAGGGACTGTTACTGGCCTCTATGATCCCCTCACGTAGGAGCCTATGGATCTCGGTTCTGATAAATACCCTGTCCTGCAGGCTGTATTGCCTGCTGCGAGTGGCTACGGGTTTGCAGTCCGGCGTGAGATTGGCAAAGAGTGGAGGGGGTGGATTTTTAGGGTGGCGAGGCTGCAAATAGTGAGTGGGGGCAAGGGCCCACCGAAGCTGAGTGTGAGGCTTTTGAGGTTGCACTGGAAATCGAGTCCCAGTAGGAGTGGGGCGCAGAGTTCAGGGAGCACATACAGATGGAAGTTTGAGTAGCTAGTGCCCTGGATCGTTAGGGTCGCGACGGTGCGCCCTTGGAGGTGAACAGAGTGGGAGCCCGAAGCGAGGGAGATAGTTTGTCGTGCATGGAAAATAGGGAGTGAACAGCGTCTTACCAGTTCTGGGTGTACGAAGCTCTCGGTGCTCCCGGAGTCGAAGAGGCACGGTGTCCTGTACCCGTTGATTTCAACGGTCATCATGGAGTTGGGGAGGTGCTTTGGACGCGACTGGTCCAGTGTCACTGCGCTGAGTTGCGGGTAGTCGGCGGCTCGATCAGCTGTGCTGGAGTGGTCCCGTGATGACTGCCGTCTGAGTTCATAATTCTAGTCGAATTTCTGAGTTGGAAGAAGATGGCCGTCCCCGTGGATCGCACGTGGTGGGCGGCGCGGAAGGTGGCGCCCAAGATGGCGGCCCCCATGAGTCGCACGTGGCCGGCCGCGTGGAGGGGGGTTGCCAAGATGGCGGCCCCCATGAGTCGCACGTGTCATTTGGGGGTGAAGTCGGAGTACAGGCCGCAGCATTTCGGGGCCTGCGGGCCTGTGGATTTTGGAAACGGGTGCTCTGGGCTGCGGGGGAGTTTAGCGGGAGTTAGGGGCTGTTTAGCACAGGGCTAAATCGCTGGCTTTGAAAGCCAACCAAGCAGGCCAGCGGAACGGTTCGATTCCCATAACAGCCTCTCCGAACAGGCGCCGGAATGTGGCGACTAGGGGCTTTTCACAGTAACTTCATTTGAAGCCTACTCGTGACAATAAGCGATTTTCATTTCATTTCAGTTAGAAGAGGAGGCCTGCTCTGCCAGGCAGACTCGGGCATAGTGTCCCTTGCGACCGCAGCTGCTGCAGGTCGCGTTACGGGCCGGGCAGTACTGCCGTGGGTGCTGGGGCTGCCTGCAAAAGTGGCACACTGGGGCTGCGTGATGGTTGGGTGGCCGCGTGGCGCAGGCCTGGGGCAATCGCTGGTCGGGGGCCCAGGATGGGGTCACTTGGTCCGCGGGGAACGAGGTGAAGCTGCGGAATGAGACCTCCATAGTGGTAGCTAGTTCTACCGTGTCCTCTAAGTTCTGGGCCCCTTTTTCTAACAACCGCTGGCGCACATAATTCGTACACATCCCTAACGGCAAGTTCCATGTGCTGTTCGGCTGATACAGCCTGATAATTACAGTCCCGAGCTAAAATCTTTAACTCCCGCAGGAATTCTTCTAACGACTCAGCGGGGCGCTGGCGGCGGGTCATAAAAATATGGCGCGCGTAGACCTCGTTGATGGGCCTCGCGTACATTCGATCTAGCATGGCTAGGGCCCCCGTATACGAGTTGGTACTATTTAGTTGAGAAGATATACGGTGACTCACCCTTGCGTGCAGTAGACTGAGTTTCTGCTTCTCTGTAGTTGCTGGAGTACTTGATTCAGCCAGGTAGGCCTTAAAACATCTGAGCCAGTGCTGGAAGATTTCTCTTGCCTCTGCAGCCTGTAGGTCGAGTTCTAGTCGGTCAGGTTTGAGGGCTGATTCCATAGTTGTTTCTTGAGTTGTTTCTTTGATTTCTTCTTATCGATTTCTTCTTGTTTCCTAAGATCATTAAATTGATGTGAAAATTAATTCACACGACACGTAGTTGAAAGTGAACAGTGGTTTTAATGATCTTACAACGGAGCCTACCTGCGATGAGATGAACTGGCAGGCAGGCTCAGACTGCCAGGCTTTATACTTCCGGTTAGTAGGGGGAGCCCAGTACAAACTCCTCATCTCCCCCTAGGGGCAGAGCCGCACAACTGCTCGTATACCGAGCTTACACAGACACAGTACATCATATATAATAAGTGTGAATAACACGAACTGTGATTCACCACAGGAGGTAGAGAGAAAACAAGGACTTATAGATCAATCAGCTTGATGTCGGTCGTGGGAAAATTGTAGAATCCATTATCAAATATTCCAAAGCAGAGCATTTGGAAAAAAGTGGCAGGATTGGACAGAGTCAGCATGGACTTATGAAGTGGAAATCATATTTGACAAATCTACTGGAATTCTCGGAAGATGTAACTTTTTGAAAATTAATTTATGGGATGTGGGTGTCGCTGGTTAGGCCATCATTTATTGACCATCCCTAGTTGCCTTCTTGAACCGCTGCAGTACTTGAGGTATATGTACACCCACTGTGTTGTTAGGGAGGGAGTTCCAGGATGTTGCCCCAGCGACAGTGAAGTAAAAGCGATATTTCCAAATCAGGGTGGTGAGTGACTTGGAGGGGAACGTTCAGGTGGTGGGGTTCCCAGGTAGCTGCTGCTCTTGTCCTTCTAGATGGTCGTGGTCATGGGTTAGTAGAGTTTACGACAGGGTGCCAGTAGATGTGGTTTATTTAGACTTTCAGAAGGCTTTTGACAAAGTCCCACACAAGAGATTAGCGTGTAGAATTAAAGCACATGGGATCAGGGATAGTGTGTTGAGATGGATAGAAAACTGGATGGCAGACAGGAATAAACAGGTCTTTTTCCAAATGGCAGGCAGTGACCAGTGGGGTACCACAGGGATCAGTCCTGGTTTCTCAACTATTCATGATATATATTAATGATTTAGTTGAGAGAACTAAATGTAATATCTCCAAATTTGCAGAAGACTCAAAGCTGGGAAGTGAGCTGGAAGAAGAATGCCAAGATCCTTCAGTGTGATTTGGACAAGTTGAATGAATGGCAGATGCGGTATAATTTGAATAAATGTGTGTTTATCCACTTTGGTAGCAAAAATGGGAAGGCAGATTATTATCTGAATGGCCATAAATTGGAAGAGCGGAATGTGCAACGAGACTTTAGTGTCCTCATACACCAGACACTGAAGGTAAGCATGCAGGCGCAGCAGGCAGTAAAGAAAGCAAATGGTATGTGGGCCTTCATAGCAAAAGGATTCGCGTATAGGAGCAGGGTTGTCTTTCTGCAATTATGCAGGGCCTTGGTGAGGCAGAACCTTGAATATTGTGTGCAGTTGTGGTGTCCTTATCTGAGGAAGGATGCCTGGCAATAGAGGAAGTGGAACAAAGGTTTATCTGATTGATTACTGGGATTGCAGGACTGATGTCCGAGGAGAGACTGAATCGGTTAGGATTGTATTTGCTGGCGTTCAGAAGAATGAGGTGATCTCATAGAAACCTATAAATTTCCATCAGGACTAGACAGGGTAGATGCAAGAAGGACGTTCCAGATTGTGGTGTGTCCAGAACAGGGGTCCCACTCTAAGAGTCTGGGGTAGACAATTTAGGACAGAGATAAGGACAGATTTCTTCACCCAGTGGTGAGTCTGTGGAATTAGCTACCACAGAAAGCAGTTGAAGCAAAATCACTGTGTATGTTTTCAAGAACAGTTAGATGTAGCACTTGGGATGAAGAGTTTCAATGGATATGAGGGGAAGGCAGGATCAGGCCATTGATTTAGATGATCAGCCACAATCATAATGAATGGCAGAGCAGGCTCGTAGGGCCGAATGGCCTCTTCCTACTCCTATTTTCTATGTTTCTATGGATAAGAAAGCTGAGGGCATGGACTTTAGGATGGGTGGTGCCATTCAATCAAACCTGTCGCTTAGATGTTGCGACTGCTGAGAGGGTGGGGCTTCTTCAACATTTTAAAATTAGCTTCTCCGGTGGAACCCCAGCACAAATCAACCATGTCAGAAATTCTGCACCCTGTAAATAGTCTGACAAGCCCAGCTTTCGGTTTTGGTCGAGATCCCCATGCTATTGAACAGGGAGATCAACAGTTGTACTATAAGACCATAAAACGATAAGATGTAGGAGCAGAAGTAGGCCGCTGGGCCCATCAAGTCCCCTCTGCCATTCAATGAGATCATGGCTGACCTGATATAATCCACAATTCCACTTTCCCTCCTTATCCCCATAACACTTGATTCCCTTTCTGATTAAAAATCTGTCAACCTCAGCCTTGAACACACTTAACAACTCAGCCGCCACAGCCCTCTGTGGTGAAGAATTCCACAGATTCATTGCACTTTGAGAAAATAAATTCCTCTTCCTCTCTGTCTTAAATGGGAAACCCCTTACTCTGATTATGCCCTGTTGTCCTGGGCTCTCCCACAAGAGGAAACATCCTCTCAGCATCTACCCTGTCAAGCCCCCTGAGAACCCCCGCGTTGGATTCTGTTTTTCGGACTATGTCTCCACGCCGTCGTAAAACAGTACAGTTTCACGCCAAAAGAAATTGCTTGAAAAGGCCCCACATTCAATGCCCTACAGGGGGCTAACAGGGACCCAGCGTAGATCTAGCAGCTTTTGCTGCAGATATGGGCCCACATGTCCGGGTCTAAAAGCTGCGCATACACACAGCGGCAGCCTCCATGGGCCGCGCTGTCCTCCATGGCGGACTCAGACCGCGGAGCTGGACACTAAAAATACACCCCCAATCGGCCACGCGCCCGACCTTGACCGCCTGCCCAAACAATGCCTGGCCACGTATAAGCCACACCCCCCACCTTCCAATCATCCCGCCCCCAACCAGGGCGGCCGTGGACTAAGTCCGCAGCCACCAGGCTAGTTTCCCAACATGCAGGACCATGAGTGGTCCACGGAGTTGGGACTTTGGCTGGTTGGGGGGCATAGAATGGCGGGTCGGGCCGCCAGCATTGGTCGCAGGTTGGGGATATGCTGCGTGGCGTACTCCCCAAGTACGCCGCTTTTCAGGGTCCGGTGATTCGGGGAACCGGTACCGGTTCCGATTTTGTGCGCCAAAATGGATTCTCCACCCCGGCGCCAGCCGCGATTTCAGCATAGGGGTGCGGAGAATCCAGCCCCAGGTGTTGCCTAACTAGTGACTTGTATAGTTTTAGCAAGATTTCCTTATTTATATACTCCTTTCCCTTTGAAATAAAGGCTGACATTTCATTTGCCTTCCCTATTACACGCTGAACGTACATGCTAGCTTTTTGTGATTTATGCACGAGGACCCCCCCAAATTTCTCTGTGCTGCAGTTTTCTGAAGTCTTACTACATTTAAATAATAATCAGCTCCTTTATTCTGCCTACCAAAGTGCATAACTTCATATTTTCCTGCACTATATTCCATCTGCAAAGTTTTTGCCCACTCACCTAACCTGTCTATGTCCCTCTGTAGACTCACTGTGGCATCCTCACCACTCACCTTCCCATCTATTTTTATATCATCCACAAACGTGGCAACAGTACATTCACTTCCATCATGCAAGTCATTAATATATATTGCAAATAATTGTGGCCCCAGCATGGATCCCTGTGCTTCTTTTATCCCAACTCTGTCTTCTATCAGTTTGCTAATCCTCTATCTATGCTAATACGCTACTCACAACAGCATGGGCTCTTAACTTATTACGTAGTCTTTTATGTGTCTTGAATCTACGATAAATAGAACGCAGAGACGATGGTAGAAATTATGAACAAGGTTTATTTCAAAACAATACTAATACTCCTCCACTCCCCTAAGGGTCTCCTTCTCCGACCTGCCCCTTGGTTTTAATACAGCTGGGGAGCGGGATTCTCTGAGCCTCTGCGTCGAAATGGCGACCAACGCGGGTCCAATGCCACTCCCGCGGCGATTCTCCAATGTCAACTGGCTGAGTCCCGACGGCGTGGTTCCACCCATCGGGAACTCGGCGTGGCGGCTGCGGAGTCAGTGGGGAAGCGGGGGGATCATTCACAGGGGGGGTGGGGGCCCTCCAGGATAGCCAGGCTACCGATCTGGTTCACCGATCCACAGGCGGGCACGATCTGGGGGGGGGGGGGGGGGGGGGGGCTATGTTTTTGGTGCCGATCTGCGGTGTAGGTCGGCCGTGTCGCGCGAGGCAGCCAACACAGGCCGCCGCCGTGCGCATGCACCGAGCCCCGACCGAAAGTGCAGGGCCCCGTATCGGCAGCCAGAGCTGCAAGGACTACTCTGCTAGCCCCCAGCAAATCGGAGAATCACCCTGGACTCCAGGTAAGTCGAGAGTGATTCGCGCGCATTTTGTCGGGGGCATGGGGACATAGCCCCATTATTGGAGAATTCCGCCCGGGATTTCTCCTAGTAGAGGGAAAGCCCCGACCCCTTAAAGGGAAAGTCCCGCCTTCCCCCTTAGAGAGGAAGTTCATTAGGTCATGGGTAATCATATTGTCCTGATTTCAGGACCTCCATTGGGGTTACAACAGGGTGGCACCTTGTCAAACACATTTTGGAGTCAGCAAAAAACAGTACATGGGTAATAGGGCTGAAGATATAATTCCAAGTAGAAATAAATATAGAAGATTCACTTTGGTCTCATATTGAAAAACACTCATCCAGTTGGTCTTTGATCATTGGCCTTTTAATAATGTCAAAAACCTGAGGGCAGGTAGCTTCTACTGTCACCCAGCCCAACCTGCCTCCTTAAAAATGGTAGGAAAACGGTAAAATGCTATGCCAATGCATGCATTAACAATGTGAGCATACTCCATCATGTCTGTGACATTGTGATTCTGGACAATTCACATTATTTGTGCAAGTTTCAGTGCGGATACATGCCTCCCTGTAATGATGCAGCCGTGCCCCGCTGCGTGAAATTATTTGTGCATTAGCAATCAAGCTAATTACTGTTAACTTGTGAAGCTTAACGTGAGTATGCAAATTTCTTCCTGCTGTAATACCAGTGGTGACTATTTCAAATCTGTTTTCAAAAGGTTTTCCGCCATACACTATCATCAGCTGCTACACTTTACTCCCGTGAAGAGCGCAAACAAGTCATTCAAAGTAACAGGAACAATAATTATCTGGCAATCAAACATGATCTTTCTAATTTCTTTCCACATTTCCTGGGTCGTGAAGCCATGTTCCCTGTATCTGTTATTTCCTGTTATGCCTGTGCTTCGGAGGGGAAGAATGGGATTGGGGGGGAGGGGGGGGGGGGGGGAATTGATTCCTCAGTGCCACAAATCATGGCACTAACAATGTGTCTCCAAAGGTGTGAGTGATGCCTGCACTTCAGGAACTGTCCTTGCTCCATAATGCAAACCTATCTGATCAACATAATGTGCTGGTGCAATGTTAATGTATGCCGACTTGTGACAATAATAAAGATTATTATTATTGCGAGTGTTTCCCAAGTGTTGCTAGAGGACACAGTTTAAAAATAAAGGGTCTTCGAATTAAGACCAAAGGAGGAGAGTTGGGTGGCACAGTGGTTAGCACTGTTGCTTCACAGCATCAGTGTCCCATGTTCGATTCCTACTTGGGTCACTGTCTGTGTGGAGTCTGCGCGTTTTCCCCATGTCTGCGTGGGTTTCCTCCGGGTGCTCCGGTTTCTTGGACATTCTGAATTCTCCCTCTGTGTCCCCGAACAGGCGCTGGAGTGTAGCGACTAGGAGGCTTTTCACAATAACTTAATTGCAGTGTTAATGGAAGCCCACTTGTGACAATAATAAAGGTTATTTCTTATTTCTGTTTTATTCTCTCTGAGTGTTGTTAATCTGTGGTATTCACTTCCCCCTGGAGCAGTGCGGTTGAGTTAGGTTGATTCTTGACTGACAAGGGAGTCATAGAATTTTATCATAGAATTTACAGTGCAGAAGGAGGCCATTCGGCCCATCGAGTCTGCACCGGCTCCTGGAAAGAGCACCCTACCCAAGGTCAACACCTCCACCCTATCCCCATAACCCAGCAACCCCACCCAACACTAAGGGCAATTCTGGACACTAAGGGGAATTTATCATGGCCAATCCACCTAACCTGCACATCTTTGGACTGTGGGAGGAAACCGGAGCATCCGGAGGAAACCCACGCACACACGGGGAGGATGTGCAGACTCCGCACAGACAGTGACCCAAGCTGTGAAGCAACTGTGCTAACCACAATGCTACCGTGCTGCCCAATTCTACCGTGCTGCCCAATATAGTCAAAGTATATTGGGGGTAGTGAGGACAGTAGGGGCCACAATCAGATCAGTCGTGACCTTATCAGATGCCGGAGCAGATTCAAGAGGCCGAATGGTCTCCTTCTGCTCCTAATTCTTCTGCTGTTAAGTGTTCCAGCTGCAGTATGGGAAAAGATTTCCTTTAAATGAGTTCTGTGCCCCTAATGAACTTACGCACAGATTGTAAACAGGTTCTCAGTACTAGTGGTGCTCTTTGGAACACAGAAAGCCTCAGGCTTTCACCTATGAGAATACAGTGAATCAGTTAGCTCTTGGAGTGACATTCAGGCACAACACTGTCAGTGCATTTGTTCAGATAACAGCACTCAAAACAACAGCTTGCATTGATAAAGTGGGTGGATTTTCCATGCCCTCCGGAGCACGTTTCACGGCGGTGGAGGTTGTTATCTTCTGTGTTGTGACCGTGGTAAAGATGCACACAGAACATCTAGTTCTTTGACTTGTAAGATAGTTTATTGACAAAATGAACATGTGAAAAGATAACTAACAAACTATAATACAAATGGTAATGAATAAGTGAATTCAATGAATTCTCTTGGAGCTACATCTGGTGCTACTTCTAGTGTGACTTACTACCAACTGCTGAATCTCTGCAGTCACATAGTGGATCTCTATTGCTACCTGCTGGTTGGAGGTCATATTGATAACTATATATATTGCTATGCATATGCATATCACCACAGAGGTGACCCGCACGGGTTGCCAGTGGGATCTTTTGATTGGGGATTCCCATTCTATGCACTCCCTGATGCTGGGAAACCCATGGTGCGTGTTCGCCGTTGGCGGGACGAGAAATTGTCGCCGGCAAAAGCGGCCGGAAAATATTGCCAAGTGTCTTTGATGTTCGAAAACATCCCAAGGAGTGGAAGGAGTGGAATTCACAGGAGTAGAGTCAGACAAAGAATTGACTTTGAACAAAACAACAAGAATTTTTTTGAAAATATTTTTCTTCACGTTTTTTATATTTTAACATTTTAAACACCCAACATGACAAAGAAAAAACAACACAAACGACCAAACCCCTTCCACCCCCAAGTAACCTCAACCAAACACCCCACTTTTCTCCCCGCTCCAATTTAACAGCTGACAGTAACTCGGATGGTGATGTCTAGCACGAGGGGACATAGCTTTAAATTGAGGGGAGATAGATATAGGACAGATGTAGGTTCTTTATTCAGAGAGTAGTAAGGGCGTGGAATGTTCTGCCTGCAACAGTAGTGGACTCGCCAATACTAAGGGTATTCAAATAGTCATTGGATAGACATATGGATGATAAGGGAATAGTGTAGACAGGCTTCAGAGTGGTTTCACAGGTCGGCGCAACATCGAGGGCCAAAGGGCCTGTACTGCGCTGCAATGTTCTATGTTCTATGTAACCAGCACCTTGAAATATAGTACAAACCTTGGGCTGGATTCTCCACCCCGCCACTCTACTTTTCATCCTCGACTCACCGGCGGGATTCTCTGTTACGCCAGCTGGTCAATGGTGTTTCCCATTGTGCGGCAGCTCCACGCTGTCGGGAAACCCACGGGCGCCGACAAAACGGCGAATCACGCCGGCGGAGAATCCCGTCCCTATTTCTTGTGGAACCCCTCGCTCATCCCACTGAAAGCAAATGTCACCTTTTCCAGATACAAAAGCTCCATTAGATCCCCCAGCCACACTGAGGCACAAAGTGGAATAACTGGCCTCTTCCCCAACAGGACCCCCCCCCCCCCCTTGCAAGCGATCAGCAAGGTAAAGGCTAAAACATCTGTCCCAGCTCCCGTTGCAACTCCAACACGTTCCACACCTCAAATATGGCCCCCAGGGGACTGGGCTCCAAATCCACGTGCAAGACGGCCGATATGGTGCTGAAGAACAACCTCCAAAATTAGGGCTGGACCAGAACATATGCGCTTGATTGGCCGAAGCCTTCCCACATCACTCACAAGTATCTTCCATACCTTCAAACAACCGGTTCATCCTTGATGCTCTGGCTGTGGCTGTGGCTGTGGGTGGGGAACATCAGAAGGCCCTGCCCCATCACCAGGAGGTCCTGCAAGACATAAGACGAGACGAATGATTAGACTGCAGGCCAGAGGTAGTGAGGTTGGTGTGGGGGGAGGGTGTGGGGGTGAGGGCGTTGTGGGGGTGGTGTGAACGTGGTGTGGGGATGAAGGTGGTGTTGTGGGGTTGTAACATGTGTTGCAGGGAACCGCAACTCATTGGGATCTCACATCCTTGCCCAAACGCGATCTCCACCCCGGCGACTGCAATTTCCTCGGACCTGCCGACCATGACCAGGGCCTGCTGTTCTGCCACGATGAGGGGCCGCAGGTCCACCGGTCCCCCTCCGGTCTTCTCCCACTCCCTGTGTTTATGAGCGGCCTTCTCCTGGGAGGCGGGGCAGAAACAGAAAATGCAGTGTTAGACAGTCCAATGCGTGCAGCGCAGGGGTTGGGTAGCTCATGGCTTCAGTGGCCAGGGTGGCCGGTATGGATGTCAGCATGTGGTGCAGGGTGGGGATTCAGATGCCCTCCGGGTTAGGGGGTTGGAATAACGGGTGTGTGGGACAGGGGTTGGTGCCAGGGGCACAGTGTTGCCTACTCATCCTTACCCTGAGGAGGTCATGCAGTGTTTTGTGGCACTGCAGGCCGGTCCGGACCGTGTTAATCATGGTGCTTCCTGCCTCTGCCACCTGTGCCCAGGCATGGCGAATGACAGTGGCTGACAGCCTCTTTCCTGGGCCGGGGTACAGGGTGGCCCGCCTCTCCTCCATGGCGTCCAGCAGAGTCTGAAGCTCGGCGTCGGTGAAACTCGGGGCCGCTCTCCTTGCTGCCATCTTGTTGACTGGGATGGTGTGCGTGTGGGGAGTGAAGTGTGTAAGTGCGGCTACGGCTTGTCAGATCAGTGATGGGCTAGCAACGGCACCGGGTAAAACCCCTGGCTCCCGCGTCAAAAACAGCCGGAAAATGGCCAGCTCCTTAGCCGCGCAGGTGCACATTGACGACCTGCAGTGGTTGCGCCGTATAACATGGCGCTGGCCACCGCGGACCCAACCTACCAGATAATGCCCCCCTGGACACCCCTCACCACCGCCGGACCAACCCCACCAGTCCCCCAGCCCCTGCCAAAGCTCCTCGGCCAGCATTATGGCTCTCCCCAGGAGGATGGGAGAGTTGGAGAGGGGAATTAGAAATTTAATAATAGTTAACCAGTTGTATTTGCTACATATTTCATTATAGTTTTTGTTATCAATAAAAAGTAATTTTGTTTACACTGACAAACCTGGTGACTGTAGCTTGTTGGGCAGCCAAGCACCAAAGACTTTCGGTATTTTTCTAAGGATTATTGGTTAAGTCAATTGTGTTGTGACTCTGGATCAAGTGGGGCTGGAATTAACTATGCACTAGCGCAGGGTGTTGTAACACAATTTGGGGGTTTGTCCGGAATCTTCGGAATAGTAGACGGCAACATTTGGGTTACAGTATAAGTTAAACAGAGACACCAGGGGCGGAATTCTCTGACCCCCCCGGGGGGTCGGAGAATCGCACGGGGCCGGCGTCAATCCCGCCCCCGCTGTGTCCCGAATTCTCCGCCCCCCGAGATTCATCGGGGGCGGGAATCGCGCTGCGCCGGTCGGTGGGCCCCAGGCGGCGATTCTCTGGCCCATGATGGGCCAAAGTCCCGCGGCTGACAGGCCTCTCCCGCCGGTGTGGTTTAAACCACCTACCTGACTGGCGGGATTGGTGGCGCGGACGGGCTCCGGGGTTCTGGGGGGGAGGCGGGGCGTTCTAACCCTGGGGGGTGCCCCCACCGTGGCCTGGCCCGCGATCGGGGCCCACCGACCGGCGGGTGGGCCTGTGCCATGGGGGCACTCTTTTTCTTCCGCCCCCACCATGGCCTTCACCATGGCGGAGGTGGAAGAGACCCCCTCCCCTGCGCATGCACTGGTATGACATCAGCAGCCGCTGACGCTCCGGCGCATGCGCGGACTTACGCCGGCCGGCGAAGTCCTTTCGGGGCCAGCAGGCGTGGCGCCAATGGCCACTCACGCCAGCCGGCGGAGTGGGAACCACTCCGGCGCGGGCCTAGCCCCTCAATGTGAGGGCTTGGCCCCTAAAAGTGCGGAGACTTCCACACCTTTGGGGCGGCCCGACGCCGGAGTCGTTCACGCCACGCCAACACACCGGGACCCCCCCCACCCCGCCGAGTCGGGAGAATCCCGGCCCAGGTTTGTAGCGATATTACAGGATGGATCTGGAAGCTGCTAAGATTTTGCTTCATTTGGATGACTTGTCTTTGGTTTATTTAAAAAAGCTTTGAAAAGATAAGCTAGTCGAATTGGCAGGGGAATGAAAAATGAAGGTACTAGCTAGAGCTAGGAAGGTGGAGATAACTGGCGCGATTGCTCCACATTTCAATTTGAACGAGATGCTAGAAACACAGCAGAGCCCACAAAGTGGTGTAGCATCTGTCATGATATCCAGACATGCAGATTATGATGTACAGACAGGCACAAACGGGCAGCTAATGAACACAGAGAACAGGACATGGCCAATGAGCAGGCAGGACACTCAGGGGTGGTATCTCACTATAAAAGGCACGAGGCACTCACACTCCGCCTCTTTCCACTGATGAACATCTACAGAGTGAGTCAGGGTGTATGTACAGTATCACACCTCCAGCCGGTGGCTAAGAGCTAGTCTGGTTCAATCAGACAGAGTAACCACACTCAGGTTAGCAGAGAGTCAAACTCATAGAGAACTGTGCTAACTGTGCTACTAGTTCAATAAATCAGATTGAACTAACTTCAAGGTCTGGAGTATCTTTTGGTTAAAGCTGCACCCAGTTGCAGCCTGTGTTATCCCAGAGTACATAACACATCAGCATCAAGGGCATTTTCTGGTCGGGAAATCGAGCTGGACAGAATTTAATTGCAGTTCGAGCATGAAAGGGAATTAAAAATAGAAAAAGAAATGGAGATGCAGTGAAAATAAATGGAGGTGATGCAAAAAGCAAAGAAAAATGGAGATGAAGCAAAAACAAAAAGAAATGTAGATGGAAATGAAGAAGTTGGAATTCGAGAGAGAGGAAAAAGCAAAAGAGAGAGAGTTCCAGAATAAGGCATTGGAAATTATAGGGAAGCTGCCAGAAATTAGCTTAATCTTATAACGGAACCTAGTGGCGATATGTTTAAATTTATGCAGGTCCTCCAAAGATTCGAAGAGAAAGAGAAAGAATGAAGTGCTTCGAGAGGTACATCAACTCCATACTCCCAGAATGCCTTGATCCACTGCAATTCGCATACCACCATAATCGGTCCACAGCAGACACCATTTCCCTGGCCCTCATCCCTGGAGCATCTCGACAACAAGGACTCTTACACCAGACTCCTATTTATTGACTACAGCTCCGCCTTCAACACCATAATCCCAGCCAAGTTCATAGCAAAGCTCCAAAACCTAGGACTTGGCTCCTCACTCTGCAGCTGGATCCTTGACTTTCTGACCCACAGACCACAATCAGTAAGAATAAACAACAACACCTCCTCCACGATAGTCCTCAATACCAGGGCCCTGTAAGGCTGCGTACTTAGCCCCCTACTATACTCACTGTACACACACGACTGTGTGACAAAACTTGGTTCCAACTCCAGATACAAGTTTGCTGAATACAACCATAGTGGGTCGGACCTCGAACAACGACGAGTCAGAATACAGGAGTGAGGACTTCCGGTTGCGGCTATGACCAGCTAAGTCGCACATTTGGCAGCTCCTGCGACAAAGGTGTTTAAGGGCCGATTGGAGGGCCCCGACGGTACTGTAAAGACGAATCCCGGTGGGGGAAGGCTCCCTGAGGAGAGTGAGACCAACTTTATGGTCGGTACTCGGAGTGGGGCGACAAAAAAAGCGGCAGCAGCTCCCCGAAAAAAGCGGGGGAAGAGGACCAAAATGGCGGCCGGTGGCGCACTAGAAGATTGGAGAAAATGGGCGGAGGAGCAGCAGGCCGCTCTCCTCCGGTGTTTTACGGAGCTGAAAGTGGAACTCTTAGAGTCTATGAACGCGACGACCACAAGGCTGATGGGGGCCCAGGCGACCCAAGAGGCGTCGATAAGAGAGCTGCAGCAGGAGATGACTGCAAGGGAGGAGGAGGCCACGGTCCTCGTGGGAAAGGTGGAGGTGCACGAGGCACTCCACCTGAAATGGCAGAGCCGCTTTGAGGAGCTGGACACTCGAATGAGGCGGAAGAACTTGAGGATCCTGGGCCTAGCAGAAGGCCTGGAGGGGCCTGATCTCCCGAAATATGTAGCGGAGATGCTGAGCTCCCTGATGGGAGAGGGGGCCGGTCCATCGCCCCTGGAGCTGGAAGAAGCATATCGGGTCATGGCTAGGCGGCCTAGGGCGAACGAGCCCCCGAGGGCGGTGCTGGTGCGATTCCAGCGTTTCTGTGATCGGGAGAAAGTGCTGAGGTGGGCCAAGAGGGAGAAAAGCAGCAAATGGGAGAATTCGACGGTGCGGATATATCAGGACTGGAGTGCGGAGGTGGCAAAGCGGCGGGCCCGGTTTAACCGGACGAAGGCGGTGCTGCACGCAAAGAGGATCAAGTTCGGAATGCTGCAGCCAGCGCGCTTGTGGGTCACCTACAAGGACCAGCACCATTACTTTGAGACCCCAGAGGAGGCATGGACTTTTGTTCGGGAGGAAAAGCTGGACCTGAACTAGAACTTGGGAACGCCGGCGGTCGAGGCCGCCCGAGTACCCTTGACTGATCAAGTGGCCCATGTCTTTCTTAGGCCAGGTCGGAACTTGGTTAAAGTTGATGGATCGTTTGGTTTCTTTGAAACTTGTGTTATGGGGGGTTTCTTTGTTCCTTTTTGTGTGTCTCTTCCCGTTGCCAACTTCCCTTAATTATTGTTGTTGTAGGGGGAGCTTTTTTACTGTTTTTTGATCTGTTCTTTAAGGGTTATGGTTACTGTTCTGTTCGATGGAGGGTGATGGTTAAATACGTTATTATTGGGTAGTTATTTAGTTATGCAGGCATAGTTATGTATTTATGTATTTATTTGAGATTTGTTATTTATATTGTTATATTGTTAAGTTGGGGAGGCGGGACGGGGGGGGTGCAAGTTGGTTATGCGTGTTTTCTTTTTCTCTTTTTTCTTCCTCTCGTTTTAAGGGGGCTTTTTTATGGGCTTGGATGGGGACGGGGGTGGAATTGAAGATGGCGGGGTAGGGTGTGGCCGGGCGAAAGCGCGGGCTTTCCCCTGTTTCCCGCGCGCGGGACGGAGGAAGGGGGAGGAGAGAAGAGTGGGGTGTGGCCAGCAATGGCGGCTTTTCCCGCGCTGAAGCGGGGTCAGAGAGGGATGGCAAGGGGGGGGGGGGAGGCCCCTCCCCCCCCACATCGGGAGGAGTCGGAGTGTGGCAGGGGCAGCCGGGTCAGCGAAAACCAGCTGACTCTCGGGAGTACGATGGTGGATACACCGCGGCTAGGAGGGGTCCTAGCCAGGGGGGGGGGGGGGGGGGGGGGGGGGGGGTTAGGGGGGGGATACCGGGTTGCTGCTGGAAAGGCCGAGGACGGGAAGGGAAGAACGGGAGGAGAGAGGGGGGGGGGCCATCGCCATGGGGAACGGGTCAGAAGGGGAGGGTCGACCCGGGGCGAACAGGGGACAGGACATGGCTAATAGACAGGGGAAAGGGACGGGTCGCTCCGCGACCCGGTTGATTACTTGGAACGTGAGGGGGCTGAATGGGCCGGTCAAGAGATCAAGGGTTTTTTCACACCTAAAGGGACTGCAGGCGGATGTGGCAATGTTGCAGGAGACTCACTTGAGAGTAGTAGACCAGGTACGCCTGAGAAGGGGGTGGGTGGGACAGGTGTTCCACTCAGGCTTGGACGCAAAGAACCGGGGGGTGGCGATTTTGGTGGGAAAGAGGGTGTCGTTCGTGGCGGCGCAGGTGGTAGCAGATAAGGAGGGTAGGTACGTGATGGTGAAGGGTAGGCTGCAGGGAGAGAATGTGGTGCTGGTGAATGTGTATGCCCCGAATTGGGATGACGCGGGTTTTATGAGGCGCCTGTTGGGCCTCATTCCGGGTCTGGAGGCAGGGGGCCTGATCATGGGGGGGGACTTCAATACAGTGCTCGACCCTGGGCTGGACAGATCGAGTTCCAGGACGAATAGGAGGCCGGCAGCGGCAGAGGTGCTAAGGGGGTTCATGGAGCAGATGGGGGGGGTAGACCCTTGGAGATTTGGCAGGCCAAGGGCAAGGGAGTATTCTTTTTTCTCCCACGTCCACAGGGTGTACTCCAGAATAGACTTTTTTGTACTGAGCAGGGGGCTGATTTCGAGAGTGCAGGACACGGAGTACTCGGCCATTGCGATTTCGGACCATGCACCACACTGGGTAGAGGTAGAACTGGGGGAAGCACGGGACCAGCGCCCGTTGTGGCGCCTGGATGTGGGGCTGCTGGCGGACGATGAGGTGTGCGGAAGGGTCCGGAAGGGCATTGAGAGATATCTGGGCACGAACGACACGGGCGAGGTGAAGGTGGGGGTAGTCTGGGAGGCCCTGAAAGCAGTGATCAGAGGAGAGTTGATCTCCATAAGGGCACACAGAGAAAGGAAGGAGAGGCAGGAGAGGGAGAGACTGGTGGGGGAACTTATAGAAGTGGACAGGAGATATGCGGAGACACCAGAGGAGGGGCTGTTGAGGGAGCGGCGCAGTTTACAGGCCCAGTTTGACCTACTGACCACTAGGAAGGCGGAGACGCAATGGAGAAGGGCACAGGGCGCGGTCTATGAGTACGGGGAAAAGGCGAGCAGGATGCTAGCACACCAGCTGCGCAAGCGAGATGCAGCCAGAGAGATTGGGGGAGTGAGAGAGAAGGGAGGGAACGTAGTGCAGAAGGGGCAAGAGGTGAACGGGGTCTTCAGGGATTTCTACAGGGAATTGTACCGGTCTGAGCCGCCCAGGAGGAGGGGGGGAATGGAGAACTTCCTCGATAGATTGAGGTTCCCAAAGGTCCAGGAGGAACGGGTGGAGGGGCTGGGGGCGCCGATAGAGCTGCAGGAGCTAGTTAAAGGGATAGGCCAGATGCAGGCGGGGAAGGCGCCGGGGCCGGATGGGTTCCCGGTGGAATTTTATAAGAAGTATGTGGACTTGGTGGGTCCAGTGCTGGTGCGAGCCTTCAATGAGGCGCGAGAGGGGGGGGTTCTGCCCCCGACAATGTCACAGGCCCTGATCTCCTTGATCCTGAAGCGGGACAAAGACCCTGTACAGTGCGGGTCCTACAGGCCTATCTCCCTCTTGAATGTAGATGCCAAACTGTTGGCAAAGGTCCTGGCAACCAGAATAGAGGATTGTGTGCCAGGGGTAATCCATGAGGACCAGACGGGGTTCGTAAAGGGACGACAACTTAACACAAATGTCCGGAGACTGTTGAATGTGATTATGATGCCAGCAGTGGAGGGGGAGGCTGAGATAGTGGTAGCACTGGATGCGGAGAAGGCATTCGATAGGGTGGAGTGGGAATACCTGTGGGAGACGCTGGAACGGTTTGGGTTTGGGGAGGGATTTATCAAGTGGGTGAAGCTGCTGTATTCGGCCCCGATGGCGAGTGTGGTTACAAACGGGAGGAGGTCAGAGTATTTTGGGCTCCATCGAGGTACCAGGCAGGGATGCCCCCTATCCCCCTTACTATTTGCATTAGCGATCGAACCGTTGGCGATGGCACTGAGGGGTTCAGGGGGGTGGAGAGGACTGACAAGGGGAGGGGAGGAACA
Source organism: Scyliorhinus canicula (assembly GCF_902713615.1). Taxonomy (NCBI): domain Eukaryota; kingdom Metazoa; phylum Chordata; class Chondrichthyes; order Carcharhiniformes; family Scyliorhinidae; genus Scyliorhinus; species Scyliorhinus canicula. The sequence goes on from NC_052148.1 coordinate 65,043,010, forward strand.
TCGGGTATCACTCTATGCGGATGATTTGTTGTTATATGTGGCGGACCCGGAAGGGGGAATGCCGGAGGTAATGGAAATACTAGCGGAGTTTGGGGACTTTTCGGGATATAAATTAAATGTGGGTAAAAGTGAGGTCTTTGTGATACACCCAGGAGATCAGGGGGAGGGAATTGGGCGGCTCCCCTTTAAGAGAGCAGTAAAGAGCTCTTACTGTACTTGGGGGTGCAGGTGGCAAGGAACTGGGGGACCCTCCACAAGCTGAACTTTTCAAGGCTGGTGGAGCAGATGGAGGAGGAGTTCAAGAGGTGGGACATGGTACCGCTGTCGCTAGCAGGGAGGGTGCAGTCAGTCAAAATGACGGTCCTCCCGAGGTTCTTGTTTCTGTTCCAGTGCTTGCCCATCTTTCTCCCCAGGGCCTTCTTCAAGAAGGTAACTAGCAGCATTATGGGCTATGTGTGGGCACATGGCACCCCTAGAGTGAGAAGGATTTTCTTGGAACGGAGTAGGGACAGTGGAGGATTAGCGCTACCCAATCTTTCCGGATACTACTGGGCGGCGAACGCATCGATGGTGCGCAAGTGGGTGATGGAGGGGGAGGGGGCAGCTTGGAAACGTATGGAGAGGGCGTCCTGCGGCAATACAAGCCTGGGGGCGCTAGTAACGGCACCATGGCCGCTCCCCCCCACAAGGTATACCACGAGTCCGGTAGTGGCGGCCACCCTTAAAATCTGGGGGCAGTGGAGGCGACACAGGGGGGAAGTGGGGGGTCTGATGGCGGCGCCACTGAGAGGGAACCACAGATTTGTCCCGGGGAACACTGGCGGGGGATTCCAGAGCTGGCACAGGGCGGGCATCAGGCAACTGAGGGACATGTTCATAGAGGGGAGGTTTGCGAGCCTGGGAGAGCTGGAGGAGAAATTTGAGCTCCCCCCGGGGAACACGTTTAGATACCTGCAGGTGAAGGCATTTGCCAGACGACAGGTGGAAGGATTTCCCTTGCTTCCCGATAGAGGGGTGAGTGATAGGGTGCTGTCAGGGGTCTGGGTCGGAGAAGGGAAGGTCTCGGACATCTACAAAATAATGCAGGAGGTGGAGGAGGTATCGATAGAGGAGCTGAAAGACAAGTGGGAAGCGGAGCTGGGAGAGCAGATAGAAGATGGGACATGGGCGGATGCCTTAGAGAGGGTCAATTCGTCGTCGTCGTGCGCAAGGTTGGGCCTCATCCAATTTAAGGTGCTGCACAGAGCCCATATGACGGGGACTAGGATGAGTCGGTTCTTCGGGGGTGAGGACAGGTGTGTTAGGTGTTCGGGAAGCCCTGCGAACCATGTACATATGTTCTGGATGTGCCCGGCACTGGAAGAGTTCTGGGAGGGGGTGGCAGGGACGGTATCGAGAGTGGTGGGAACCAGGGTCAAACCAGGGTGGGGGCTAGCGATTTTTGGGGTTGGGGTGGAGCCAGGAGTACAGGAGGCAGGGGAGGCCGGAATATTGGCCTTTGCGTCCTTGGTAGCTCGGAGAAGGATCTTGATTCAGTGGAGGGACACAAGGCCACCAAGTGTTAACACCTGGTTAAACGACATGGCAAGCTTCATCCAATTGGAAAGAATCAAATTCGCCCTGAGAGGGTCGGTACAGGGGTTCTTCCGGCGGTGGCAGCCCTTCCTTGACTTTCTGGATCAGAGATAGGAACTGGAGGCCGAAACAGCAGCAACCCGGGGAGAAAGGGGGGGGGGAAGGGAGGGGGGGGGGGATAGCAACGAAGGGAGCACGTCAGCGGGGGGTCGCGGGCAATGACTGCCCGAGGCCATCGGCAGAAAGGGAAAAACGGTTTGGTTGCTAGACTGGTAGCGCGGGGGGGGGGGGAGAGGGTGGGGGGGTGCGCGCGGGGGAGGGCGTGGGGAGGATTTTCCAGGGGGGATTTGTTGTGTTATAATTTAAAATGTAGTAGGGGTAAATGTTTGTATCGAAAAATTTCAATAAAAATTATTTTAAAAAAAAAAAGAATACAGGAGTGAGATAGAGAACCTAGTGGAGTGGTGCAGCAACAACAATCTCTCCCTCAATGCAAGGAAAACTAAAGAGCTGGTCATTGAATTCAAGAAACAAAGTCTGCATCAACGGAGCCGAGGTGGATATTGTTGACAGCTTCAAATTCCTCGGTGTGCACATCACCAAAAGTCTGAATTCGAAAGGGTTAAGCAGAACAATTTTGATAGATGGTTACGAGCATTGGGAATTGCAACTACCTATGAGGCTCTGAGTGAGGTTATTCTCTTCAAGGAATTTAAGAATTCCCTATCTTCTATAATAAGAATCCATGTTGAAGACCAGAGGGTGAAGACTGCCAGACAAGCAGCAATTATGGCTGACGATTATGAGCTAATCCATAAATTTAAACCCTTGTTCCTTCTCCCCCATGATTTTGAAAAGGATAGGAAGTGGGAACATGAGAAGAAGACAGGTAGCCAAGGAAAATAATGGATAGCTGGGAATGCTCCAGATCTCCACCTCCGACCAGGAAGGAAGGTACTGAGGGTGAAGGTGAGACTTGGTGTTACCATTGTAACAAGTGGAGCACGTTTGTTCAGCATGTTGGAAGTTGCAAGGAAGGTTCATGGGACTTGTGGGAGTTCATAAGGAGGATTCTGAAAAGGAAACAATGTGGAGAATATGACAGGACGGACTGGAACATGTGTAGGTGGTGGTCAGGATAACTGGTGTGGCATAAGGACAGGGTCATCGGTCAGGTATAAACGGTGAGCCTTGCTCACTCTCCCTTGCCAAGCGGTCCCAGTGTGACGCTGCCGGGTCTTTGATTTCAAAGCCTGCAGTGGAGAGACACCCACAGCTATCTGTGACACCCAATCCCTGCCTGTTGTGGGGTAAAAAGAACACCCCTCTACAAATGTTGGCATTTATAGCTAAAGGAATACAGTATAACGGTAAGGAAGTGTTGTTGCAACTATACAAGGCATTGGTAAGACCGCATCTGGAGTATTATGCACTGTTTTGGTCCCTTTATTTGAGGAAAGATGTATTGGCATTGGAGGCAGATCAGAGAATCCGGCCGAGGTGTTTGTCTTGATCAGGAGAGATTGAACAGTTTAGGCCCATGCTCTCTAGAGTTTAGAAGAATGAGGGGAGATAAAATTGATGTATACAAGATACTAAAACGTATGGATAAAGTAGACATAGAGCAGATGCTGTCTCTTACGGGGCATTCTCAAACAAGAGGTCATAATCTTAGACTGCGCACTAGCCCAGGGTATCGTAACAGGCCTAACCAGCGTTTTATACGATTCCAGCATGGGAAACTACATGTAATTTTCATCATGCAAAACATGTTTCACCACCTGGTGCGTTAATTCCTTTATAACGACCTGAAGTAAATTAACATGACATTTACAAGCAAATGAATATTAAAATGTTGCTGCTTCTATTCTTAACTAACTTGAGGCAGAATCTTTTTCTTTGTAAGACTACCGTGTTTCAAACTCTTAAAATGTCAACTTTTGCAGCTGTCCCACAATATTATTGGCGCATGTGGATTATGAGTTTAGATGCAAAATGGTTAGCTCAGAAAACACACAGCGATAGAATGGCCTCATCGCGCCTGGCTTGATGACGTGATGAGGCTGTTAAATCGTGCAAGATTAGTGACGCTTGGAACGCCTCCCGAGATCTGACGGGAGCTCATGAGATGTCGCGATCTGGATCTCGTTCTCGCTGGGCGAGATCCTAATATACATACTTAAATTAGCCATTCGGCTCATTAAATATGTTGGTGCCTGATTCTCCTGAGGCTCAGGAATGAACAGACACACCTGGCAGACCTCGCCATGGTGCCATTTAGCACTGTTCCACATAAACGTGGACCAGACGTAATGGCACCTAGGCTCCAGGCCATTGGAGATCCCTGGGTGGTCTGGGACAGGGGCACGATGGCACCCTGGCACTTCCTCTAGCATCTGAGCACCTTGGCAGTGCCAGGCTGGCCCTTGGCACTGCCATCCTGGCACTGTGCCAAGCTATCAGGGGCAGTGCCAGCGTGGCAGTGCTAGAATGCCCGGGTGCCAGGCTGGCACTACCAAGGGCTGAGGACTGTGAGGGGCCATGCCCATGAAAGGGGGATGAGGAGGCACATGAAGGAAAGGAGTGGGGTGGAAGGGCGGGTATGAAGGGACGGCCTGAAGCTTGGGCGGCTGATGGGGGGAACCTGAAAGAGTGGGGCCTAAAAGAGAGGGTGGGTAGGCCTGGAAAAGTGGCACTGAATGACCCCATAGAGGGGTGACCTCAATTGGGGGTGTCTGGGGTAATTTGTGAGGGTGGGTGGCATTGCTCATGGGTGGGAGGTGTGGGGTCCCTCAAATTCACTTAGAGATTGGAGCACTCTTTCAAAATCAGAGCCATATCCCTGAGGAATCGGTCTCGACTTTGAGTTCAGCTCCCCACAGCTGAAAGCATTTCTGGGCAGGATTCTCGGTCTGCTGAAGCCGGAATTGTGAAATGCGATTGGGCGGAGAATCAATTCCAATGCCAAAATCGTGGCTGGCTCAGGTTTCACACCAAATCGCAATTCTCTGTTGCCTCGACAGCGTCATCAATGTATTCCAGAACACACATACAGTAAACGCCATTGGAATATCATTCGCGGGCCCGACCCGGTATTCTCCAAGGCCCCAGAATTCTACCCCTCCTCTGGGGCAAATTCCCGGCGACGAGGTTCACTTGTGCTTTTAAAAATCCTGAAACTGCCGTTGTGGCTGATGAGGGAGGGAGAGAGAGGAGGTAGGACATGGAGAGGCACACCGTGGACTGCTGGGCTGAACACTGGCCGGACTGGCTGGGGTGGAGGGGAGGGTGCCTGCAAGGGCCCGGGAGGGGGGTGTGGTAGTCACCACTGTTTGTATAATGTGCATATGAGAGGTAATATGGTAAGCCTCCTGAACTACAGGCACGGGGGTAGATCCCTGCCTGCTGGCTCCGCCCAGTAGGTGGAGTATAAATGTGTGGGCTCTCCGAGCTACAGTCATTTCGGCAGCAGCTGCAGGAGGCATCACATCTCTGCTTAATAAAGCCTCGATTCCTCTCTACTCTCGTCTCGTAATTGATGGTGCGTCAATTTATTATGCAGAGATTTTACAGCGATGAAACTACACATCAAGCCAGATTGCCTGCAGCTGCAAACTCAAGCAGGCAACGCCACGTCGGCCTTCGACCATTGGCTAGCTTGCTTTGAAGCATACATTGGATCAGCAACAGAACAGCACACAGAAGCACAGAAACTCCAGATCCTGTACTCAAGGGTGAGCTCCGATATTTTTCCCCTTATCCGCGATGCGTCCAACTACACTGAGGCCATGGCGCTTCTGAAAAGGAACTACATCCGGAAGATCAACAAACTCTATGCCAAGCACCTCCTGTCCAGGCGGCAACAACTCCCCGGTGAGTCATTAGACGATTTCTGGCGTGCCCTGCACATCCTGGCAAGGAACTGCGATTGCTGGGCAGTTTCGGCCATGGAACACACAGAACTCTTAATCAAAGACGCTTTCGTTATGGGCATGCAGTCGGCGTACATCCGTCAACGCCTATTAGAAGGGGGTATGCTTGACCTCGCGGTGACCAGGCAACTATCGAATTCATTAACGGTAGCCTCCCGCAACGCACAGTCGTACGCCCCCGACCGCACGGCATATGCCCCCGACCGCACAGCGCCCTCATGGATATTGTGGGCCCCACCCAGCCAACCCCAAGCCTGCGCCGCGAGGCAGCCAGCCACCCCGGGGGGGGCCAAAGTGCTATTTCTGCGGGCAGACAAAGCACCTCCGATAACGCTGCCCGGCACGGAGCACAACCTGCAAGGCCTGCGGAAAGGGACATTTCGCTGCCGTGTGTCAGGCCCAGTCGATCGCTGCTGTACCCAGGCCCATTGTTCCTGCACCCCCCATGTGCGACCCGTGGGCACCGCCATTTTCGTCCACGCAGACCACGTGCTGCTCATGGGCGCCACCATCTTCCTCCCAGCAGAACACGTGCAGCCCGTGGGTGCCGCCATCTTCCTCCCAGCAGAACACATGTGGCCCGTGGGCACTGCCATCTTCCTCCCAGCAGACCACGTGCGGCGCTTGGGCACCGCCATTTTTCACAATGCCCGCCATATGCGCCCCGTGGGCGCCGTGACCTTTGGCACCATCTTGGACGGCGCCTCAGGACCCCTGCTCATCGGGGACTTCATCGGGTCGTTCATCACCTGCCACCGCCGCCGACCAGCCCGGAGCCCACCAACACCAACCGAAAATCGCCTCCATCACGCTGGACCAGTCCCGACCGCGTAACCTCGCAACCGTGTTGACGACGGTAAAGGTTGATCGGCACAAGACATCCTGCCTTCTTGACTCCGGCAGCACGGAAAGCTTCATCCACCCCTCCACGATAAGGCGCTGCTCCCTCACGGTACACCCCATTAACCAGCGAATCTCCCTGGCCTTCGGATCCCATTCCGTGGAAATTCGGGGATACTGTACCCTCACCGTCCAGGGCGTAGTGTTCAGCAACTTCCGACTCTACGTCCTCCCCAACCTCTGCTCTGCCCTGTTATTCGGCCTGGACTTCCAGTACAACTTCCAAAGCCTAACTCTAAAATTTGGAGGACGCCTACCACCCCTCACCGTCTGCGGCCTCACGGCCCTTAAGGTGGACCCACCTTCCCTGTTTGAAAACCTCACCCCGGATTGTAAACCCGTCGCCACCAGGAGCAGACGGTACAGTGCTCAGGACAGGATCTTCATCAGGTCGGAGGTCCAGCAGCTTCTGCGGAAAGGCATTATTGAGGCCAGCAATAGCCCCTGGAGAGCCCAAGTGGTAGTGGTAAAGACTGGGGAGAAACAGAGGATGGTCATTAACTACAGTCAGACCATCAATCGGTGCACACAGCTCGACGCGTACCCCCTCCCACGCATATCAGATATGGTGAATCAGATTGCACAGTACTGGGTCTTTTTGACAGTGGACCTGAAATCTGCCTACCACCAGCTCCCCATCCGCAAGGCGGAACGCCAATATACTGCGTTCGAAGCAGATGGCCGCCTTTACCACTTCCTTTGGGTCCCATTGGGCGTCAATAACGGGGTCTCTGTCTTTCAACATGAGATGGACCGAATGGTTGACTGGTACTGGCTGTGGACCACCTTCCCGTACCTTGATAACGTCACCATCTGCGGTCATGACCAGCAGGACCACGACGCTAACCTTTTCAAATTTCTCCAAACCGCCAAACTCCTGAACCTCACGTATAACAAGGAGAAGTGCGTGTTCAGCACCAACCACTTAGCCATCCTTGGCTATGTGGTGCAAAATGGAGTTCTAGGACCCGACCCCGACTGCATGCGCCCCCTCATGGAACTCCAACTCTCCCACTGCCCCAAGGCCCTGAAACGATGCCTGGGGTTTTTCTCCTATTATGCCCAGTCGGTCCCGAACAATGCGGACAAGGCCCGCCCACTCATTCAGTCCACAGTTTTTCCCCTGACGGCTGAGGCCCGCCAGGCATTCAACTGCATCAAGGCTGACATCATCAAGGCCACAATGCACGTGGCCGATGAGACCCTCCCTTTTCAGATTCGACGCCGCTCTGGCCGCCACCCTAAACCAGGCAGGCACACCCGTGGCCTTCTTTTCATGCACCCTCCATGCCTCCGAAATTCAGCACTCCTCTGTTGAAAAGGAGGCCCAAGCCATCATAGAAGCTGCGCGGCATTGGAGGCATTACCTGGCCGGCAGGAGATTAACTCTCCTCACTGACCAATGGTTGGTTGCCTTCATGTTTAATAATACACAGCGGGGCAAGATCAAAAATGATAAAATCTTGAGGTGGAGGATCGAGCTCTGCACCTACAATTACGAGATTTTGTATTGCCCCGGTAAGCTCAACGAGCCCCCCAATGCCCTATACCGAGGTACGTGTGCCAGCGCACAAGTGGACCGACTCCGGGCCCTACACGATGGTCTCTGTCACCCAGGGGTCACCCGGTTCTTTCACTTCATAAAGGCCCGCAACCTGCCCTACTCCATTGAGGTCAGGACTATCACCAGAGACTGCCAGGTCTGCGCGGAGTGCAAACCGCACTTCTACCGGCCAGACCGAGTGCACCTGGTGAAGGCCTCCCATCCATTTGAATGCCTCAGCATGGATTTCAAAGGGTCCCTCCCCTCCTCCTACCAAAACACGTACTTCCTGAACGTGGTCGATGAATACTCCAGATTCCCCTTCGCCATCCCATGCCCCGTTATGACGTCTGCCACAGTCATCAAAGTCCTCAATAGCATCTTCACCTATTTGGCTTCCCCGCTTACATTCAAGCAACCAGGAAGCTCCTTTATGAGTGACGAGCTGTGTCAGTTCCTGCTCAGCAAGGGCATTGCCTCGAACAGGACGACCAGCTACAACCCTGGGGAAATGTGCAGGTGGAGAGTGACAGCTTCTACGATGACTTGGGCCCCCTTTTCGATGGGGGAGTGCCAAATTTCGGAGGCATGGAGGGTGCGTGAAAAGAATGCCATGGGTCTGCCGGCCTGGTTGAGGGTGGCGGCCAGAGCGATGGCCGATTCATCGCTCTCGACTTGAAAGGGGAGGGTCTCGTCGACCGTGTGCATCGCGGCCTTGGCGATGTCGGCCTTGATACGGTTGAAGGCCTGGTGAGCCTCGGCCATCAGGGGGAAAACGGTGGAGTGAATGAGTGGGCGGGCCTTGTCCGCATAGTTAGGGACCCACTGGGCATAGTATGAGAAGAACCCCAGGCATCGTTTGAGGTCCTTGGGGCAGTGGGGGAGGGGGAGTTCCATGAGGGGTCGCATAAGGTCAGGGTCGGGCCCTAGAACTCCATTTTGCACCACATAGCCAAGGGTGGCTAAGCGGTTGGTGCTGAACACGCACTTCTTGTTATACGTAAGGTTCAGGAGTTTGGCGGTGTGGAGAAATTTGGAAAGGTTAGCGTTGTGGTCCTGCTGGTCGTGGCCGCAGGTGGTGACGTTATCCAGGTACGGGAAGGTGGACCGCATTCCGTACCGGTCAACCATTCGGCCCATCTCCCGTTGGAAGACCGAGATCCCATTAGTGACGCCGAAGGGAACGCAGTGTATGGGCGGTCCGCCTTGCGGATGGGGAACTGGTGGTGGCCAGATTTCAGGTCCAATGTCGAGAAGACCCGGTACTGTGCAATCTGATTGACCATATCAGATATGCGTGGGAGGGGGTAGGCGTCGAGCTGCGTGGGTTGATCTTAAGGGTCGTGAGGCCACAGTAAGGGGTGGTAGGGGCCCACCGAATTTCAGAGTTAGACTTTGGAGGTTGCACTGGAATTCCAGGCCGAGTACCAAGGCAGCGCAGAGGTTGGGGAGGACGTAGAGCCGGAAATTACTGAACTCTACACCCTGGATGGTGAGGGTGGCGGTGCATCACCCCCGGATCTCCACAGAGTGGGATTCGGAGGCCAGGGAGATTCGTTGGGTGATGGGGTGTACCGCGAGGGAGCAGTGCCTTACCGTATCAGGGTGGATGAAGCTCTCCGTGCTCCCAGAGTTAAGAAGGCAGGATGTCATGTGCTCATCAACCTTTACCGTCGTTGAAGCGGTTGTGAGGTTGTGCGGCCGGGTCTGGTCGAGCGTGATGGAGGCGAGCTGCGGCTGGTGTTGGTGGGCCAGCTGGTCGGCGGCAGTTGCGGGCAATGAGTGGCCCAATGAGGTGTCTGACGAGCAGGGGTCCCTGATACAAACATACCCTAAGCCAAGTATATTAAAGGTGCAACAGTAGGATCTGGTCAAAATGATGACAAATAAAATTCCATCCAGTCAAGACTTGGAAGAAAACTCAATGAATGCTGTTAATCCTGTTATGTTTTCCATGATTTGTTACTAACCTCAATTCGGGGTCGGGAACCCAAGGCTGGACGTTTCGGCGCTCCAACCCAGTGTGGATCACTATTAGTGATATGACACAACTACAAAATTCAAAGGGCCTAAATGGTCCAGGGTTCAACACCCAATTAATGTTGTCAGCAACAACCTAGAGGAATGACAGGGAAACAGAGGGCCCTTTGAAAAGGCAAGTAGCAGCTACGATGTAGCCTGTATCATGTCGCATCACCTCCAAATTATAAACCAGCGTAGCGCAGACACAACACGCTTGGTGCATCTTAAATTAAGATTAGAACAGGGAGCACTGGGTAAGTCAGCACATCACCAGTGAACAGAAGGAGAGTGAAGCAGCCTCAGTTGTTGACAGTCTCTTTAGAAGGACGTAGGGTGGACACAGCCATGTCGGCAGGGCAGGGTTACTAGGTCTCCGTATCACAAACAAGAAAGATCTTCCTGAAATATGAGAAGCAGATAAGCCCCAAATGTCAGAGACTGCTGGGCTATTGCAGAACCATGGGCAGAGAATGGAGGAATCTGTGCAGTGCATTGCAGCCTTTTATGACTCAAGGGTTTTTCATCACATTAGCTCCTCCTTTGAAAGAGTGGCCACCCTCTTGGAGAAGCATATGTAGCCCCACTCTGAGTGGATGCAAGAGCAGCATACTGAAATGGACAGTAAGATTGAGATTCTTTGTAGTATGGATCGCTCAGCATTACTGATAGTGCAGAGATGCTTGGAGTGCGTGCCAGTTGGGTTCTATTTGGTGGTGTCATCCAGCATGCCAGTGTCATGAGCCAGTCAAGGAGGTTGATGAAGGGGTCAAACCTCAGGAGGCTCTCAAAAGCCAAAGTCACTTCTCTTTGTGACATGCTGGCAGAGATATCTCTTCCATTTGCGTTGTGTGTCACCCACTGCCAGTTGCTGTAAAAGTGACTGTTGCCTTGAACTTCTTTGCAACAGGATCCTTTCAGACAAGATGCAGCCAGCTACACTCCACTGTATTAAGGTCTTCACAGATGCAATCTTCAAAACGACAGACCATTACATTTCTTTCTCAAAGGATTAGAAACGTCAACTGGAATGAGCAAGAAGGTTTGCGGCAATCTCAGTGGCAATCACAGTTTTCCCCAGGGCCGAGGGAGTGACAAACTGTATGAACAGTCTCCAACTTCAGCTGTTCAGCCCTGTGCATTTATTAACAGCAAGAGATATTACTCCTTGAATATTCAGCTGGTCTGCAACCAAAATCAATGCATTTTGCAGGTAAGCACAAGTTACCCATAGAATTATAGAATCACTACAGTGCAGAAGGAGGCCATTTGGCCCAGTGAGTCTGCATCTACCCTCTGAAAGTGCACCTCACCAAGATACCTGTCCCATCCCCACCTAACCTATACATCTTCGAACAGTAGGGACAATTTTAGCATGGCCAATCCCCCTAACCTGCACATCTTTGTTGGGAGGAAACCGGAAAAACTGGAGGAAACCCACGTAGACATGGGAAAAAGTGCAAACTCCACACAATCACCTGAGGCCGGAATTGAACCCAGGTCCCTGGCACTGTGAGGCAGCCATGCTTACCATTGTGCCACCATGACGCTCTAATGCCCGGCAACACCCATTACCCTACACATTCTGCGCAACTCTCAGATTCCAGACTTGTCAAGATGCAGATTGCTGATATTCACTTGGAGTTTAGAACAGGAAATTACCTTATTCGGGGAGTCTTGAACAGGCATGGTGGGATAGATAAGGCACTGAAAGCTAATCGGATGACTCAATTCAATGTATTGATTTATATGTCAAGAGGCCAGGGTCAGGACTTCCGGTGCCGGCGATGTTCGAGTGAGCCGCACATTTGGCGGGCTCTCACTCTGGCGGGACTTTAGGGGCTGATTCCCCGCGATAGCGGGACCACGGAGCGGCAAAATGGCGGCCGCGAAAGTGCTGGAGAGCAGGCTGCAACTTATGGAACCACGGGAGTCCAGGAAGCAGAGGAAGAGAGAGAGAAAGGGACAGAAGCAAGGAGCAGGAGAAACTGACCTGGAACTTAAGATGGCAGACGCACGGACCTCGGACTCAGCAATCCAGCTGGCGCTGGATAACATGCTCCAGGTAATGAAGTCCAGTTTTGAGTCGCTGAAGCGGGACAGCTTGGACCCACTCCAGAAAGCGGTGGATCAGCTGAATCAGAGGCTGGATGCTCAAGATGCAAAAGTTAAGGAGCTGGGAGAGGCGGAGGAGGAGCAGGCGGATGCGCAGACGGTTGCGGCGCTAGACGTTGACGGGCTGAAGGAGCGGCAAAGAAGATTGTTGGACAGAGTGGAGGAGTTGGAGAATAGAGCCCGTAGGAACAATCTGAGGATCACCTGCCTCCCGGTGGGGGCTGAGGGAGCTGATGCCGCAGCGTTTGTACAGACCTGTTTATGCAGCTGATGGGGGCTGAAGCCTTTCCGCGCCACCGGAGCTGGAGGGGGCATACCGAGTGCAGGCGAGGCAGGAGCGGCCGAGGGAACCCCCCCTGTCCGATGGTGATCAGGTTCCACAGGTTCGTGGACAAGGAGCAGGTGCTGCGGTGGGCGAAGAGCGCCAGGAGCAGCACGGGGAACAACAGTGTTCTCCGTATATACCAGGACCTAAGCCAGGAGGTGGCTCGGCGGCGAGCAGCCTTTAAACAAGTCAAGGAGGTGCTGTTCAAGAAGCACATGAAGTTTGGTCTGCTGTTCCCGGCCCGTCTTTGGGTCACGCATCAGGGTCAACACCACAACTTCTCCGAGCCTGAAGAAGCGATGGACTTTGCGAGGGATGAGGGGCTGGTCCCGAAAAGAGGTCCCATGGACCCGAATTAGGACCCTTGAACTACCGTATGAAGGGATGCCGAATGTGCCTGGACCGCTGTTTAATGGTTTGCTGGGTTAAAGGTGCCAAGCGGGACATTTGGGACGCTTTCCTTTGTTTTCTTGGTTACTGGTTTTTTTTCTTTGGTTTTTGTTTTCTTCCTCTTTTTTTCTGTTTTTTCCTTTTCGTGTGGGGTTTTTACTTTTTGTTGGGCTCACTGAGGCCACTGGAGCCGGTATTGTAACTAAGGGGGGTTAAGAACGTGTGTTGGAGGGTTTTTGTTTTACGGATGTCTATGCCTTCCTGTGCCAGTGAGTTTGCTCCAGTGGGTTGGAGAGGGGGATGGGGCGCCGGGGAGTGGGGATGAGGACGGGGAAATAATTGGAATGAGACAGGGGGGCGCCGGAGTGATGAGTCACCGGGCTAGCAGATTGGCTAGTCAAGGGAGTCAGGTGGGGGGTGGGGGGGGGAGAGAATACAGCCAGTGGAGGGCAGGGCTGGGGTTACCGGGGGATGTTGCTAGGGGGGGGAGGTGGTTGTTCTGCTGACGTGGGAAGGATTTGAAGTAGACTGTGGGAAGAAGGTCAAGGGTGGAGGCAGCCAAGAGGCAGGCCAAGAATGGCGCGACGCGCTGGCCGGGGGCCGGCCCAAGAAAGGTTATGGCTGACCGGCGTGGTGGGTGGGGGGGGGGGGGGGGGGGGGGGCATGGGTTGTGCCCCCCAACCAGGCTGATCACCTGGAATGTCAGGGGACTGAATGGGCCGGTTAAGAGTGCGCGGGTGTTCGTGCACTTGCGGGCTCTGAAGGCGGACGTAATTATGTTGCAGGAGACACATCTGAAAGTGTCTGACCAGACTAGGCTAAAGAAGGGCTGGATTAGCCAGGTCTTCCACTCGGACTTGGATTCGAAGTCCAGGAGGGTGGCAATCATGATCAACAAGCGGGTGCAATTTGAGGTGGAGGGCATAGCCGCAAACAGGGGGGGCAGATACCTGATGGTAAGGGGCAAACTGGAGGGGAGAAGAGTGGTGCTGGTGAATATATATGCCCCGAACTGGGATGACGTGGACTTTATTAAAAGAGTGCTGGGGAAGATCCCGGACCTGGAGTCTCGTAGGCTAATAATGGGGGGGGGACTTTAACATGGTCCTTGATCCGGGGCTGGATCGGTCATGTCCCAGAACGGGTAGACTCCCGGCAATGGCAAGGGAGCTGAAAGAGTTTATGGAGCAAATGGGGGCAGTGGACCCCTGGAGAGCCAGACAGCAGACGGGAAGGGGCTACTCGTTTTACTCGCATGTCCATAAAGTATATTCTAGGATAGACTTCTTTGTCCTAAGCAAGGACTGTATAGGGGAGGTAAAGAACACGGAATATTCGGCAATCACTATCTCGGACCATGCCCCGCACTGGATAGACCTGCAGGTCGGAGGGGTGAAGCACCAACGCCCACAATGGAGGCTAGACGTGGGACTGCTGTCGGAGGAGGGGATCTGTGAGAGGCTTCGGAGGTGTATGCAAAATTATTTGCAGGTGAATGATATGGGGGAGGTCTCAGTGGCGACCCTGTGGGAGGCGCTAAAGGCAGTAGTGCGGGGGGAGCTGATTTCAATTGGGCCCCACAGGGCCAAGGCGGACAGGGAAGAAATGGACAGATTGGTTAGGGAAATGTGTTGGATAGACGAGGAACACGCGGAGTCCCCGGGGGAGGTTTTACTCAGGGAGAGGCAGAGACTACAGGCGGAACTGGGGGCACTATCCATGAGTAGGATACAAATTAAATACGGTCAAGAGTGAAATGTTTGTGGTCCAGGCAAGGGGCCAGGAGAACAGATTGAGAGGGCTACCATTTAGGCTGGTTGAGGAAAATTTCCGGTACTTGGGGATCCAGGTGGCGCGAGACTGGGGCAGGCTCCATAAGTTAAATATGGCCGGGGTGGTGGAGCAAATGAAGGGAGAGTTTCGGAGATGGGATGCACTCCCACTGTCGCTGGCAGGGAGGGTGCAGACTGTAAAGATGACAATCCTCCCTAAATTCCTGTTTATTTTTCAGTGCCTTCCAATCTTTATCCCACAGTCCTTCTTCAAAAAGGTTAACAAGATGATCATGAGCTTTGTCTGGGCAGGAGAATCCCCGCTGGTGAAGAAGGAGATGCTTGAGAGGAGCCATAGCGAGGGAGGGCTGGCTTTGCCGAGTCTGATTAACTATTACTGGGCGGCTAATATCGCTATGATAAGGAAGTGGATGGTGGGTACGGGGTCTATCTGGGAGCGGGTGGAGGCGGCTTCGTGCAGGGGCTCCAGCTTGGCAGCCCTGGTCACGGCTCCTCTACCGCTGCCGCCGGCCAGGTACTCCACCAGCCCGGTAGTGGTGGTAACCCTGCGGATATGGGGCCAGTGGAGGAGGCATGTAGGGGAGATGGGGGCGTCTGTCTGGGCGCCAATCTGCGACAACCATCGGTTTGCCCCCGGGAGTATGGATGGGGGATTCGGGCATGGCGGCGGGCGGGGATGGGGAGGGTGGGCGATATGTTCCTGGAAGGGAGCTTTGCGAGTTTCAGGAGCTTGGAGGAGAAATTTGGTCTGGTAAGGGGAAATTATTTCAGGTACCTACAGTTGTGGGACTTTGTCCGCAGACAGGTCCCATCCTTCCCACGCCTCCCGCCATTGGGGATCCAAGACAGAATAGTCTCTAAGGGGGAAGGAGGGGAGGGTAGAGTCTCTGATATTTATAAGGTGCTCATGAAGGAGGAAGGGTCCCAGACGAAGGAACTGAAACTCAAATGGGAGGAGGAGCTAGGCGGGGAAATGGAGGACGGGATGTGGGCAGAAGCCCTGACTAGGGTGAATTCGACCGCAACATGTGCCAGGCTCGGCCTGATTCAATTTAAGGTCGTTCACCGGGCCCACATGACGGTGGCTCGGATGAACAAATTATTTGGGGTAGAGGACAAATGCGCTAGGTGCGCAGGAGGACCAGCGAACCACGTACACATGTTTTGGGCATGCCCGATGCTTAGGGGGTACTGGGAGGGATTTGCGGGGATCATGTCCTGGCTGCTAAAAACAAGGGTGGCAATGGGTCCAGGGGTAGCAATTTTTGGGGTTTCGGAAGACCCGGGAATCCAGGGTGAGAAAGAGGCCGATGTTTTGGCCTTTGCTTCCCTGATAGCCCGGCGACGAATATTATTGGCATGGAGGGTCTCAAAGCCACCGAAGACTGAGTTGTGACTTACGGACATGTCGAGTTTTCTGGGTATGGAAAAAATTAAGTTCGCCCTGAGGGGATCTGTACAGGGGTTCGCACGAAGGTGGCAACCATTCATTGACTTCTTTGCGGGAGAGTGAGCGTCAGCAGAGGGAGGTTGGGGGTGGGGGCGGGGGGGAGGTTAGAGTAGAGTAGAGTAGAGTAGGAGGGATAAATTGGCGGGTAGTGCCGGTGGGAGAGGAGCGGGCTTGTGCAGTATGTTACGATTGAAGTATTGAATGTACGCGGATGTTTGCACATTTTTGCCTTTTTTGCTTTCTTTTGGTTGATGTCTGTAACTGTTTACAATGCCAAAAAACAACCTCAATAAAATTGTTTGTTTAAAAAAAAAAAGAGGCCAGGGTCTGAAAGTGGTATAAAGTCACAACCGTAGAACCATAGAAAAGTGACAGCACAGATGGAGGCCATACAGCCCATCTTGTCTATGTCAGCCCGAGGACACCCAGGTGCCCTTTCTAACTCACCTTCCTGCGCCTGGTCTATAGCCCTGTAGCTTAGAGCACTTAAGGAGGGCAGATCCAGGTACTTTTTAGAACAGGTTAGGGTCTCTGCCTCCACCACTAACCCGGGCAGCGAATTCCAGACTCCTACTACCCTTTGCATAAAAAAGTTCTTCCTTATGTCCACTCTACACCTTCTGACACTTAGCTTGAATCTATCTCCCCTGGTTCTAGAATTTTCCACCAATGGAAATAATTTTATCCTGTCCATTCTATTGCTTCTCCTCATAATTTTGTACACCCCAATTAAGTCACCCCTCAGCCTTCTTTGTTCCAAGGAAAATAAACCCAACATATCCAGGCCATGAAGAGTATTTTGCTGCAGCCAGGGAAACAAGACTTGGTCAGCACCCGATGCCTACACTGCTGACCACTGCTGCTACCTCTTGCCAGGATGCCCATGTCATCACCAGTATGTGGCGACTAGGGGCTTTTCATAGTAACTTCATACTTGTGACAATAAAAAGTTATTATTATTATTAATATTAAGGGCAGTCTCCTCTTGCAGTCTGTTGGCATATGTCTGGTGGACACAGCCTGGAGGTGGGCGTGGAGATATGCATCATTTAACCTTGGAGCTCTTTTTGTCCACGTCCCCTATCTCTCCCCTTGTGTCTATGGGCCACCTGTGGAGGAAAAAAAATAGACTTAGACAACTCGTTAATGGTAAGAACTTGAAACCATGTTGAAATTCCAATTGTATGCCAATGTTGCCTGTGGAAAGAAATAACTTACAATACATACATTTCTGAAAAATGTTAAACGTTTTCACATCTACTGCAACCAAGCCTGCTACTACACTCTCCAAATAAATTCACTAGATATATGGAAAAGACACACATTTGCTGGGTCATACCGTGTCAGGTGTCCCTTTAAATAACTGTCCATGACCTCCTTTCTGGGTCACGGCCAACAACTCCGGATGCCAGGCATCCTGGCCTCCAGCACCGATGGGCAGCACGCTGGCACAGTGGTTAGCAGTGAGTCCCTGCTGACTCACAGCGTCAGGGACCCAGGTTCAATTTTGGCCTTGGGTGACTGTCTGTGTGCGCATTCTCCCCGTGTCTGCGCAGGTTTCCTCCGGGTGCTCCGGTTTCCTCACACAGTCCAAAGATTTCCTGATTAGCTGGATTAGCCATGCTGAATTACCCTTTAGTGTCCAACAGGTGTAGTTACTGGGTTATGGGGATAGGGTGGGGCATGGGTAGGGTGTTGTTTCGGAGAGCCGTTGCTGACTCGCTGGGCAGAAATGAAAATGAAATTAAAATCGCTTATTGTCATGAGTAGGCTTCAATGAAGTTACTGTGAAAAGCCCCTAGTCGCCACATTCCGGCGCCTGTCCAGAATAGCCTACTTCTGTATTGTAGGGATTCTATGCTTGTGCTTTAAACCCACCTTGGGCTTTAATTTACATAATTGACATTTTTGGTGGATGCCGGGGCGGGAATTGGAATACGGCCCACTTCTGGGTGCAGGTCCCGGCCACGATGACAACACATATTATTTAGTCTGCGTTTTTCGACATGTGCTCCATGCAAATTCACTCCCATGTAAATGCCGCTCCTCATTTACTAATCCCAATCTCTCTAACTCTTTTTCTCAATTTGATGCACCCAAGGAAGAAATGACAGAAAAGGAAGTACAACCAGGCTCCACTTCATACAGCTCTGCAAATTTCTCATGATAATTTGGTCATTTTTAAAATTGTGTTGTGCTGCAGTGTCTTGGCACCTCAATAGCTATATAAATCCTTCTCTGTTGTGTTGTTCGTGTTCCTTTGCTCCAATGCTGTAGTATTGTTTTTTATCATCGAATATTGTCCCATGTTTCATGCAAGTCTGTACTTTGGTTATTTTTAGTCACACACTTACTAGCGTGTAATATGTCTAATAAATTAATTATGAGGCAAGTGTCTTCTCTCAATTGGTTTGTTATTCTCAAATTGTGCTATATCCATTCTCTCTCATGTGTCCCTGAGCTGAGGGAATTGTGAAGATGTTGCTGGGTGGATTGATATTGTTGTATCCTAATACTTTCCAGGACAATTTTGCACATGAAATGTTCATTCACGTAGTCGTGAATTTATATCAAACGTATATTTTCTCTGAGTTAACTGTGAGCTCTACTCCTGTCATGTACTTATCTTAAATTTATCTAAGAGTGTACAATGGATGTCATAATTTCCAGGGATGTTTTTGAAAAGCCATAGTCATTAATTGTTCCAATTTTCTGTTGCTGCGTACTTTGCTTCATATATCAGACCTTTAGGAGTATTGATTTGTTATGAATTTTTTAAGACTAATTTTCTGTAGACACAAAAGTAGACTATCTTGTACATTGTCAGCCTACTTTCAAAGATCTATCTTTCTTTGAATAGAGAAATTAAAATGTTTGTAATGTGCCATCTAGTGGTGCAATGTATAATATTTCGAGGAAGCATTTTCCCAAGAAGAACAATAAATTTAAATCATAGATCAACTGTCCTATGATAATTTTTTTTACGTTTGCTCCCACGATGTGGACAGCATTGATAAGGCAGATGCCTGACAAGAATCGTCATCCATTCCTAATTACCCTGAGGACATTAGAGGTTGAGACATATAGAATACTGAGGGGGCTTGACAGGGTAGATGATGAGAGAATGTTTCCTCTTCTAGGACCAGAGGGCATAATCTCAGAGTAAGGGGTTGTCCATTTAAGATGGAGATGAGGAGGAGTAAATCTGGAACTCCTTACTGCAAAGAGCTGTAGGTGCTGGGTCGTTAAGTATGTTCAAGGCTGAGAGAGAACATAGGAACAGGAATAGACCATTCAGTCCCTCGAGCCTGTCCCGCCGTTTAATGAGATCATAGCTTATCTGTGGCCTAATTCCATATGGCCTTTGGGCTATACCCCTAATATCTTTGCTTCACAAAAATCTATCTCAGATTTTGGGGCCTCACGGTAGCATGGTGGTTAGCATCAATGCTTCACAGCTCCAGGGTCCCAGGTTCGATTCCCGGCTGGGTCACTGTCTGTGTGGAGTCTGCACGTCCTCCCCGTGTGTGCGTGGGTTTCCTCCGGGTGCTCCGGTTTCCTCCCACAGTCCAAAGATGTGCGGGTTAGGTGGATTGGCCATGCTAAATTGCCCGTAGTGTAAGGTTAATGGGGGGATTGTTGGGTTACGGGTATACGGGTTACGTGGGTTTAAGTAGGGTGATCATTGCTCGGCACAACATCGAGGGCCGAAGGGCCTGTTCTGTGCTGTACTGTTCTAATTCTAATTCTAATTTAAAATTGACAACTATTCTAGCTTCAACTACTGTTTGTGGGATTGAGTTCCAAAATTCTGCCATCCTTTAAGTGAAGAAGTCCATCTTAACATCTCTCCTGAATGGTCTAGCCCTAATTTTTAGATTATGCCCCCCAGTTTTGAGTCTCCAACCAATGGAAATAGTTTATATATCTAACCTCGGCGGGATTCTCCTTTGCCCGACGCCGATATCGTAATAGCCGATCGGGTAGAGAATCATCTCTGAAGCCCAAATCAGGGCTGCCGCCAGTTTGACGCCGGTCAGCCATGCACTGCCCTCTCCAAAATGGCGTCATTGCGTTGGGCACCACAAGCCGTTGCAACGGCATTGGCACGTCATCAGCTGACCCTCCCGTAATGCCCTGTCCCTGATGGGCCGAGTTCCCGACCACATGGCACATGTGTGGTCTCAGCGGTTGGGAACGCGGCGTGGCGGCTGCGGATTGTGTCCAGTGCTTCCACACTCGGCCGGGATCTGTGCTGCTGGCCAGGGAGGATGGCTTCCACGAGGGCTGGCGGGGATTGAGGGGGGATGGCCAGGGGGTGGACTGTGCGGTCGCGGATGGTGGGTCGGGTCTGTGATTGCAAGGGACCCGGCCATTCTCCGGCCATTTTCAACGCTGGAGTCGGGGGTTTCACCCGGCGCCGCTGCTAGTCCCTCGCCGATCCCGGATTCAGTGAGGGGTCGCCGCCGATATTTGGGTTGTAAAACGCCCACAAATTCTCCGTTTGAACCGGCACTTAGCCACTGAAATGGAGAATCCAGCCCCCTGTCTTTCCCTGTTAACATTCTAAATACTTTGATCAGATCACCCCTTAACCTTCTAAATTCTTAGCGGAAACAGGCCTAATCTGTGTAATCTCTCCTCATAACCCAACCCCTGTGGTCTAGGTATCATTTTACTAAACCTACGTTGCACTCCCTCCAAGGTCAAAATATCCTTCCTAAGGTGTGGTGCCCAGGACTGCTTACAGTACTCCAAGTGGACCCTAACCAGGGTTTTGTATAGCTGCAGCATAAATTCTAAGTCTTTATACTCCAATCCTCTAGATATATCGGCTAGCATTCTTGACTTTTTGATTATTTTCTGCACGCGTTCGTGGTATTTTAAGGACCTATGCAGCTGAATCCCCAAGACTCTTTGGCTATCCACTGTTCCATTCTTTCACTCTTTCCATTCAGAAAGTACTCTTCTCTATCCTTTTTTGGGCCAAAATGGATAACCTCACACTTGCTTACATTGAATTCCATCTGCCACAAATTTGCTCTTTCACTTAGTCTGTCAATACCTCCTTGCAATTGTATGCTATCATCTTGGCCGTCTACAATACTACCTAACTTTGCATCATCAGCAAATTTGGATATATGACTTTCTATGTCAACATCCAGGTTATTCATAAATAATGTGAATAATTGAGGCCCCCACACAGATTCCTGTGGTACACCACTAATCACCTCCCACCAATTAGAGTAATTATCCATTGTCCTCACTCTTTGTTGCCTGCCACTCAACCAATTTCTTAATCATGTCAATAATTTGTCCTCAAATCTGTTGGCTTCCGCCTTAGTTAACAATCTCTTCTGTGGGACTTTGTCAAATGCCTTCTGGAAGTCCAGACACTCCTCAGTCAACTACCTTAGTCATCTCTTCAAAAAAATTCAATAAGAATAGTCAGGCATGGCCTTCCTTTCATGAATCCATGCAGGTTCTCCATGATCAATCAACATTTTTTGAGGTGTTCAGTTACACCAATCTGCAATTTCTCCACCACAGATGTTAGGCTATTCGGTCTGCAATTCCCTGGTTGCCTCCTTTCACCCTTCTTAAAAAATGGAGTGACATGCAATTTTCCAATCCAGAGGAACTACATCTGAAAGATAATAGTTAGGGCATCTACAATGTGCTCGCCTACTTCCTTTAACACCTGCGAATGGAAACCGTCAGGTCCTGGGGATTTGTCACTCTTTAGTTCCATTAATTTCCTAGTTACTGATGCTGTACTTACGTTAATTGTATTAAGTCATTGTCCTCCATTGACTGTTAATTTTTTCGGGACTTCCGGCAAGTTATCTTTCTTTTCAACTGTAAATACTGAGACAAAGTAATTGTTCAACATGTCTGCCATGTCTCTATTATCACTGACAATATCCCCGTTTTCAGCTTTAAGTGGACCTACATTGCTCTTCCCAATCCGCTTTCCTTTATATAACTATGACATTTCTTCTTATTGATTTTGATGACCGTTGCAAGTTTCCTTTCATAATCCCTTTAAGTAGCTATTGTAAGCTGCTTTTTGACCCTTTGCTGGTCTTTGTATCTATTGTGACCACCACAAGAAATGAGTCCACATCGAGTTGCCAGGTCAACCAGTAGGTTTATTGCATCGTACAAAAGAGCCCTAGTCAGGGAAACCCATCCGAGTGAGTGCCAGCTGCTCCTGAGCCGGCCAGCTTTATAAGTGAAGTCCTCGGTCACTCTGCCCCCTTCAGCGAGGGTGCGTGTATTCTCCTGGGGCTTCTGGGAAAACCAAACCCCCCTGTCGCCGTGGACTTCGGCAGGACCCAGGATATGACAGTATCTATCCCATTCATCCAGATCTGTGCTATATTTTGCATTTTTCTAAGCCTTTTCTTTTAGTCTTATGCTGTCCCGAACCGCTTGAGTTGTCCATGGTGTGGTGATTGTAGATCTGAGTAGCTGCAATACAACTGAGCAAGCACTAGAGGGAGCACGGGAGAGCTATAAATACACAGGGACAGGAAGTGAGGACACACTTCACAGAAGGGAGAACTGGGAGCAGGACAAGCAGGCAGTATTTGAGGTAGCTGTAAGTTAAGCTCTGAAGACAGAACTAATTCACAATAAAGCATCTTCTCCACCTTTGAGACTACGAGCTTTATTAAGACATGAGGAACAACACACATGGCTGTTTTTTTGTGAAGTGGAGCTTTTTCCTCTCAGGGAAATATACTCACTCTGTATCTTATTAAATATCTCTTTAATTATTCTCCACTGATCTTCAGTCATTTGCCCATTATCAGATCTTCCAAGTTTACTGTGGACAATCTCTGTCTCATCCCATTAAAGTCAGCCTTACTCAAGTCTAAAATTCTAGTATCTGAATCGTGCTTTTCACTTTCAAACACTACATTGAATTCAATCATGTTGTGATCACTATTGATAAATGTTCGCACACAGTTGGGCTACTAATTAAATTTGGCTCATTACTCATAAATAAATCTAATATTGCCTGTCCCTTTGTTGCATCTAGAACATATTGCTGCAGGAAATTATCCCGGGCACATTCCACAAATTCACTGGGCGCGATTCTCCGCTCTCACGCCAGTTCGGAGAATAGCGGGCCGCGCCGATTTTCACGGCGACGCAGGTCCGACGCCATCCCGCTATTCTCCGAACCCCACACAAACTTCACGTCGGCATTCCCGGCAAAGGCCTCGACAGACCCCCCGACACGACCAGAAGCCCGACTTTTTGGCCCCCCGCTATTCTCCGGCCCGGATGGGCCGAAGTCCCGACGTTATCACGCAATGTTTTCACGCCGGCCAACACACCTGCTTTTCAAGTTCGTCAACCAGTCGTGCTGGCTGACGAGAGCATCGAGGAGGTGAGCGCACCGCTCAGCGCACCGCTCAGCGCACTGCTGGAGTCTGGCCACAATGGGGAAGGCATCCCCGAGAACGGGAGGGGGGTCCAGAGCGGGGGGAGGTGTGGGAGACTGAGGGGGGGAGTGGGAGACTGAGAGGGGGAGTGTGGGAGACGGAGGGGGGGAGTGTGGGAGACAGAGGGGGGAGTGGGAGACTGAGGGGGGGGGAGTGTGGGAGACGCAGGGGGGGAATGGGGGAGACTAAGGGGGGAGTGTGGGAGACTGAGGGGGGAGTGGGAGACTGAGGAGTGAGTGGGAGACTGAGGGGGGAGTGGGAGACTGAGGGGGGAGTGTGGGAGATGGAGGGGGGAGTGTGGGAGACGGAGGGGGGAGTGTGGGAGACGGAGGGGAAGTGGGGGAGACTGGGGGGGAGTGGGGGAGACTGAGGGGGGAGTGTGGGAGACGGAGGGGGGGAGTGGGGAGATGGAGGGGGGAGTGGGAGACTGAGGGGGGAGTGGGAGTGGAGGGGTATGGAGAGAGTGAGCGAGTGACTCATCCAACCCCGGTTACAAAATGTCTGCCACCATGCCATGGCGTGCCGGTCACGAGGACACAGCCGCTGGTTCCCCTGTGGCTTACGGCCACAGGCCACTGACGCGCCGGTGAGGAGGACGTAGCTGACTGCCCATTGGATGCAGAAAGTGACTAGGGGTTAGGCTGCCCACCTGTCAGCAGCGACACACAGGTATCCCGTGGCAGGCGGCTGCCGAGGTGTCGACTAACCTCCGTCTAACACAGGGGTGGGCAAACTTTTCCGTGCAAGGGCCACATTCAGAAATTCACAATTTTAAAGGGCCGCATAGTATATTAAGTAAAATAATTAATATTTTAAATAGCCAAAATAAAAGGTCTTTAAAGAAAAAAAAGCACATTTATTTGAAAAACAAAGTAACTCAGTAAGTAACAGAACAATGTCAATGAGAATGATGCATCTGACTGCAGTCATTTACCAGTTTGTTGAAATCAGGTGTCAAGTTGCTTGTGCTGATCCTTAACACTGACAGAAGCACAGCCTGGCCGAGTCAACGATAAAAACGCGCGTAGTGGGGTGGATGAGTGGGGCTGCCTTATTGGTCGGTTTAGTTGGGTGTGCGACCAATAGGAGTCCAGGTTACAAACAATAATAAGGCTTATTGTTTGTAACCTGGACTCCTATTGGTCGCACACCCAACTAAACCAACCAATGAGACAGCCCCACTCATCCACCCCACTACGCGCGTTTTTATGCGCATTTATGCGCATGAATAAGCGCATTTACTTCAGCGGCTTTTCCCCGGCGGCTTTTCAAAAATGCCGGTTATGATTCCGGGCACCTCATTGGCGGGCCGCATAAAAACCTTTGTTGGGCCGCTTGCGGCCCGCGGGCCGTAGTTTGCCCACCCCTGGTCTAACATGTCCCGTTTCTCTGCCCCCCTCCACCCTTCTGTAGGTTAGCACAATGTCTGCAAACAGAACGGCTATGTTCAGCGCAGTGGTTGGGGCCGCTGCACTGCATTTGGAGATGGAGCAGCGTCCACAGCCACAACTCGCAGTGGATGCAGGGCCAGCTGCAGCAGCAGAGGGAAGGGCCGAGAGTTGCCAGTCGTCGAGCAGCATGGGGGGGAGGAGGAGGAAGGGGAGGAGGAGAGAGTGAGGGTGCAGCCACGGCGCCAGAGGCGACGACCAAGGCCGAGGGTGTACCGTGCCCGGATCTCTTTCCAAAAAATGACGGACATTACGGGAGGTGACTCCGGCTGAGTAGGGGGACGGTGACACATATCTGTCACCTCGTGGCGCACCTCGCCCCACGTGGAACGGGGGGAGGACACGCAATCCCAGTTGCCATCAGGGTGACGGTCGCTCTTAACTTCTATGCGACCGGCTCCTTCCAGTCTCCGAGCGGGGACCTCTCCGGGATCTCCCAGTCATTGGTGCACAGGTGCATCCGTGATGTGACCGACACCCTCTATGCCATCGCCAATCGCAACGTCACCTTTCCCGAGGACCGAGCAACTCAAGATTCACGAGCTCGTGGATTTGCCAGCGTGGCCGGGATACCGATGGTGCAGGGGGTAATCGATTGTGTTCACGTCCCCATGCGCCCGCCTGCAGGGGACAGGGAGGTCTTCACGTCCAGGAGGGGGTCCTACTCCATGAATATCCAGGTGGTATGCGACCCCCACATGAGGTTCATGAACGTCTGTGCAAGGTTCCCAGGGAGTGTGCATGATTCCTACATACTGGCGCAGTCGTACATCCCTGCGATGTTTGAGGGACTCCCCCCCCCCCGGCTGACGGGCTGGTTGCTGGGCGACAGGGGTTATCCGCTGAGGTCTTGGCTGATGACGCCTATACGAAGGCCTCAGACCAATGCGGAAACCCGATACAACGAGGCCCATGCAGCAACCAGGGGTGTGGTGGAGCACTGCCTTGGGCTCCTGAAGATGAGATTCAGGTGCCTGGACCACTCCGGAGGGGCCCTGCAGTACCAGCCCGACAGGGTCGCTCGCATTGTTGTGGTCTGCTGTGCGCTGCACAACATCGCGATGCAGAGTGGAGATGCCCTTCTGCAGGAGGCGGAGGGAGAAGCCAGTGGCAGTGGTGCCAGCGCAGAGGAGGAGGAGAAGGAGGAGAGGGAGGAGGGGGAGGAGGAGGAGGAGGAGGCTGGCGGAGTGGCGGGCGCAGCACGCAGTCATGACCCAGGTGCTGGTGATGCCCAGGAGGCGGCACGACGTACCCGGCGAGGACGGCGGGCACGCAACACCTTGGTGGCAGCACGGTTCACGCGACGTCCCCGCTGAACACCAAACCACCATCTGCATCGCCAGTCGCGCAGAGGGTCAACACACAACTGCCACCACCACCACCCCACCCCCCCCCCCCCCCACCCCCTCTCCGTACACTGCTCCACTTCGACATCACCCTTACCACTGCGGCACAATGTATGGCACAACATTGATGGCTGTGTCAGCGGGTGTGACCAGTGCCATGTGGATTGATGACAGATGGTGGTTTGGTGTTCAGCGGGGACGTCGCGTGAACCGTGCTGTCACCAAGGCGTCGCGTGCCCGCCGTCCTCGCCGGGTCCGTCGTGCCGCCTCCTGGGCTTCACCAGCACCTGCGTCGTGTCTGCGTGCTGCGCCCGCCACTCCGCCAGCCTCCTCCTCCTCCTCCCCCTCCTCCCTCTCCTGGCACGGGTGAAGGGCACAGTTTAGTTGTAGGGGCTACGGCATCTGTAAATTATTGTTAACATTAAACGCACTGTTCCACCTTACTTGTAATACCGTGTGATTATTCCACATCCACAGGGATCGTGATGGTGACCGAGTATCGCTGGGGTTGACGAGCGGTGAAACTTCGGTGCCGGGTGTGTAGTCCCCCCCCACCCCCCCCTCCAACCCCCTCCCACAGCTAGCCCACGCAGGCACGTGATGGAGTGTCCGTGACAAACTCAGCGGCCACCAAGGTGGATGGTTCAGCTATTGCCATGGGTCAGACTCTTCATGGCCGACTTCGCGATTTTCCGTGGGTGCGGAGAATCGCGCCCACTATCTTTCTAACAGATGCTTGTCTGCCTCTCCCAATCTATTTGCAAGTAAAAATCCTCCACTAATACTACTCTGGCTTTGTTACACACTTGCCTAATTTCTTTTTTGTTTAGGGGCAATTTAGCATGGCCAATCTATCGACCTACCCAGCACATCTTTAGGTTTGTGGGTTTGAGACCCGCACAGACACTGGAAGAATGTGCAAACTCCACATGGACAGTGGCCCGAGGCCGGGATCGAACTTGGGTCCACGGTGCCGTGAGGCAGCAGTTCTAAATACTGCACCACTGTGCCACCCGCACACTTGCCTACCTTCTGCATTCATACAATCTAATACCTCAGAATTGCTTCCAGGGGGTTGATACACAACACCCATTACAGTTATCGATCCTTTTTTTGTTCCTCAGTTCCACTCATAAGGTCTCCACTGGGGGCTTTCCCCTCATTATATCCTCCCTCCCCATTGAGGTGATAGTATTTCTAATCAGTAAAGCTACTCCACCCTCTCTGCCATCTTCCCTGTCCCTCCTGTAAACTTTATAACCAGGTACATTTAGTTCCCAGTCCCAACAATCCCTTAGCAATATCTCCGTAATAGCTGCTACAGCATAATATCCAATTTGCATTTGCACCTGCAGCTCAGCTAACTTCCTGCATTACTCCTTGCATTAATATATCGAACTCTTACTTGGGCTATACCCCCTGACCTGTCCCTCAGCGCTGATGCTTTATTTACTTGTTTATTATTTTGCTCTTTTGGTTTAACCAGTATATTTGTAGTTTTGCCATTAGCTGCAATTCCTGAAGTGGATTCCTGACTATTTCTTTACTCTCTGCACAGCTACTTGTTTTTGAAATTGTACTGACTTCCCCTGAGGCCTCCCCCTCTCTCTCCCCCCCCCCCCCCCCCCCCCCCCTGCCGGCCATTTGCTAGTTTAACCAGTGTTCTAGCGGAAAGGATAAACACGGCGGTTACAAGGTGGTTACAGGAAGGACAGGGAAGATGGCAGAGAGGTGGAGTAGTGAAGAAATATTAGAAATACTATCACCTCAATGGGGAGGGAGGATATAATGAGGGGAAAGCCTCCAGTGGAGACCTTATGGGTGGAACTGAGGAACAAAAAAAGGGTCTATAACTGTAATGGGTGTTGTGTATCAACCCCCTGGAAGCAGTTCTGAGGTGTTAGATTGTATGAATGCAGAAATTAGGCAAGTGTGGGGGTGGCACGGTGATGCAGTGGTTAGCACTGCTGCCTCATGGCGCCGAGGACCCAGGTTCGATCCCGGCCTCGGTCCTTGTAACCACCGTGCTTATCCTTTCCGCTAGAACACTGGTCCCAGATCGGTTCAGTGGAGACCATCCCAACGGTACAGATCCCTCCTCATAGGACTTACAGTGCAGAAAGAGGCCACTCTGCCCATCGAGTCTGCACTGGCCCTTGGAAAGAGCACCCTACCTAAGCCCACACCACCCTATCCCTGTAACCCAGTGACCCCCACCTAACCTTTTCAACACCAATGGGCAATTTAACATGGCCAACAAGCACATCTTTGGACTGTGGGAGGAAACCGGAGCACCCGGAGTAAACCCACACAGACACCAGGTGGAAGTGCAAACTCCACACAGACAGTCACCCGAGGTTGGAATTGATCCCGGGTTCCTGTGAGGCAGCAGTGCTAACCACTGTGCCACCGTGCCACTCCTGTCCCAATACTGATGTCACTGCCCCATGAAATAGAATCCCTCTTTTCCGCACCACTCCTTTAGCCATGTGTTTACTGTAATAATCTGCATGGAGCACATGGGGTTGTTTTCCCGTGTGGCTCGAGGAG
This sequence comes from Scyliorhinus canicula, assembly GCF_902713615.1. Classification (NCBI taxonomy): domain Eukaryota; kingdom Metazoa; phylum Chordata; class Chondrichthyes; order Carcharhiniformes; family Scyliorhinidae; genus Scyliorhinus; species Scyliorhinus canicula. The sequence goes on from NC_052148.1 coordinate 65,071,853, forward strand.
TATGACCTCCTCCGCTAACCACGGGGCTATTACCATGTATATATTATGTCGGCCAGAAAGGAACTGACCGACAGACAGAGAGAGAGGATCCGGTAAAGTCTGACCGGGCCTCTTTATACATATGACTTGTTATAAATAAATGTCTTCACAATGTTACTTGTCTGACTCTTTTTGCCTTTATTAAATTTACTTACCTAATTTTTTTATCCTTATGCCAATTTGCACATGGCTTGGGTAATAATCTAGAGATTATAACCCTTGATGACCTGTTCTTTAATTTTGTTCCTAGTTCTTGATTCCCAAAACAGGTCCTCATTAAGGCTCCGACTTCTCAGCCCTGCCCCTCGCTTGAGGTGTGGCGATCCTCAGGTTAAGTCACCACTCGTCAGCTCTCCCCCTCAAAGAGGAAAGCAGCCTAAGGTCTTCTGGGACTATGGCAACTTTATCTTTTACCTCGTTCCTGGTCTTGCCTACGTTATTTGTCCCAACGTAGATCACAACTGGATCCTCTTCCTTCCTCTCCAATATCCTTTCTGGCTGGATAAAGATGTCCCTCACCCTGGCGCCGGGTAGGCAACATACCATGCGGGAATCTTAGTCCTTCTTACAAAGGATGCTATCAGTTCCAGCTAATTATTGAATCCCCTACAACTACCACTTGTGTTTTTGCTATCCCCACTTGAATGGCCTCCTGTACCATGGTGCAGTGGTTGGTTAGATCATCCTCCCTATAGTCCTTTTCCTCATCCACATAGGGGACCTCATACCTAGAATAGAATTTACAGTGCAGAAGGAGGCAGGCCATTCGGCCCATCGAGCCTGCACCAGCCCTTGGAAAGAGCATCCTACTTAAACCCACACCTCCACCCTTTCCCCGTAACCCAGTAACCCCACCTAACCTTTTTGGACACTAATGGCAATTTAGCATGGCCAATCCACCTAAACTGCAACTGTGGGAGGAAACCGGAGCTTCCGGAGGAAACACACGCAGACACGGGAGAACGTGCAGACTCCGCAGAGCCAGAGACCCCAGCCGGGAATCGAACTAGGGACACTGGAGCTGTGAAGCAACAGTGATAGCCACCATGCTACCGTGCCCCCCACACCTGTTGGACCAGTTCAAGAGCTGAGGATCCTCCATTTCTGAATTTAGGATCCCTCTACCTGCTTCACTTGCGGTCACACACCCTGCTGTCCCTGACCACTGGCCGAATTTCAGATACTTAATCTACGGGGTGTGACTGTCCTCCTGAAACAAACAGGTAACTCTCCCTCTCCTGGATGTGCCACAGTGTCTGAAGCTCAGACTTCAGCTCATCAGTTCTGAGCCAAAATTCCTCGAGCTGCAACCACTTCCTGCAGATGTGGTCTACCAGCTCCCAAAACATGCAGCTATAGCACGTCGCCTGCTCAGCTGTCTCTACTTAGCTAATTCGTTTTTCAAATTTTGTGTAGATTCCCTACCAGCCAACCAGGTCACAATTTCCTGTGATGACACTTTTTTCAGATTTTTAAAAAAGTTTCAGTGAAATCCCTGAGGTGAAGTTTTTTTTACTCACAGCTCCGATTCTTCGCCCCTCTGGGTCCGCTCCAGCTCTGCTCACCGGTGACTAGGCCGCAAATCGCGAGGTACATTTTTATGTTTTTATAGTTACAGCTCTGTTGCTCCGACCTTCTAGGTTCACTCCAGCTCCATTCCCAAGTGACCGGGCCGCAAATCGCGAGGTACATTTTTATGTTTTTATAGTTCCAGCTCTGATGCTCCGACCTTCTAGGTTCACTCCAGCTCCGTTGCCAAGTGACCGGGCCGCAAACCGCGAGGTACATTTTTATACTTACAGCTCTGATGTTTCGCCCCCCCGGGGCCACTCCAACACTGCTCCTCGGTGACACATTTTTAATCAGCAAGGAAATCTAGGGTTATGGGGTTAAGGCAGGAAAGTGGAGTTGAGGATTATCAGATCAGCCATGATCTCATTGAATGGCAGAGCAAACTTGATGGGCCAAGTGCCCTCCTTCTGTACTTATGTCTTATGATCAATCATATAATGTGGTTCTGCAGTCACATATATGCCCAGATAAATAGGCGGTGGCAGGTTCCCTTCCTTGAAAGATATTTTAACTTAGTTAATTTTTTATACTAATGCTGACGTTTTCATGGTTTAATACTAACTTGTCGAATTAGGAGGAATGTCCCCATCCATGTAAGGGGGACTGGTAAGGGGACTGGTAAGGTCAACTAAATGAAAAATACACATCAGGCCACAGTTTGCTGATCTATTCCCTCCAGCCACTTTGCCTAGAGGGTAGGCTGAGTGTGGTGTTGGAAATCTGCACGGAACAAAAATTAATGAGGTAATATTTCTTCTTTTAGCGTATCTTCATGCGTTTATTTTTTCCCCCTTTGGGGAATTTGGTGGGGAGTGGTGGAAGGAAACGTGGGCTGATTGTCAATTTGTTAAGATGGGTCAGGAACTCTCCTCTCAAGTCCCGGTGATCGCAAAGCTTCTGACCCACAGGTAGGGACATGGCACTGTGCCACAAGGCCTCCGAATGAGGCAATTGTTGGGCATTTTCACTAGACATTCGAGGTGAAGCGAACACGTGTAGCATCCCTAACTCAGCATCTCAGAGGAGGCAAGTGCACAATGGGAAGTCTGAGCTACTTGACAGTAATAACTAAACTGTGCCTTCCATGTTGAACATGGCAAGACAGTGATCATCCGTGGGTAGACTCTCCTGAAGTGTTCAGGTTAACAAGAAACCTTCTGGCGTTATCAGCCTCACTTCCCTTACATCACATTGCTGCCTCTTATGTTCCAGATTCTCCAACATTATTCTCACTGCTTCCACACTGAAGGCTGTTGGTTGCCCTCACATTGCGGGCACTGATTGTTCCTCTCGCTTCCTTAGTCCTGATCTGGAGGCAGTTTCTTAACTGACCGACTCCCCTGAGATCATCCCCCACCCTATCCACGTAACCTCATCTCGGGGAAATTTAGCGCAGCCAATCCACCTAACCTGCATATCTTTGGACTGTGGGAGGACGCTGGAGCACCCGCAGGAAACCCACGCAGACATGGGGAGAGCGTATAAACTCCACGCAGTCACCCAAGGTCGGAATCGAACCTGGGTATCTGGCGCTGAAAGGCAGCACTGTGCCACTGTGCCACAGTTAAACAACTTGGGTCTGTCCACACTGTATCCACACTGGGGTGGTGGAACTGGATGTGCATGCATTGGGCTGCGGAGGGGGGACCCAGAGTGGCCTCAGAGGAGAAAGAGGACGCTGTGTAGGATGCAGACACACATCCTGACCCCACACCAAGCACTAGTGCAGATACTGCCAACATGGCAGGGATTTGCACCTTGGAACAAAGGAAGGAAAAATATGGTGAGGGTACTTCGTGCATATGGCTCCCATACAATGTGATGGAGCAGGCCTTGGACAGTTGGAGTTGTCCATAACATGGTAGATGCTGGATGCCTGGTGCATAGAGATTTGGCAGAGATACCAAAGGGGTTACAAGCTCTGGCACAGATGTTAGAGGTGCCCATCCCAGCCATGTGCACGGTGATAACCCACTCTTCAAAGCACAATGCTTCTTCCATGGACAGACTGGCCTCTGCTTTGGAGAAGCAGACCCAACAGATTGTAGAAGCAGTTGTGGGTATACATACTGACCTGCACTTATTGCCCTGGATCTGTCCTTAGGGACCCAGTGCCAGAATGACAGGGGGATTGGAAGTCTGGATACTCAGCCAGCTCCAGCTCCCTCTCAAGAAGGCAGTGAGGCCCAATCAGTTGAGCAGTAGCTGCCATCATCTGGAAGTACCTCTCAGGGGACCTTCTGATGTGGGCAGCCTCTCCTCCACCCCTCCGCCATTAACACAGTCACCCCTTGAGTGCCACAGAAGCGAAGGACCTGCTGCTATATATACGGATTACGATCAGTGCCATCAATGCCTCCGAGCAAAAGGGATAGAGAATTACCAGAAGTGGATCACAGGATAACAAAGGATCAGGACCCAACTATGGGTCCGTATTCTCCCGGTACACGTCCCCCTCGTTAATGAAAGAGAAATAAAACTGCTCAATCAAATAAGAAGCATCCAGACCACAATGGGGGCAACAGGATATCAACTAAACTACAAATATCATCTTAAATCCAGGCCCTAGCGCACAAAAGAGTCTTCTCAGGATGCTCCTAATAAATGCCTACAAGAAGAGACATCCCAAGCTCCTGGGGGATAACAGAAACCACAGCATCAGACCTGGCAAGGCCCGCACACTTCAACACAGAAAACTCTGTCCCCAAGGAAGTCCAGCACATCCCAAAACCTATATCCCCGCCAGTTCTGTACCTCCTCAACCACATCTAGGGCAATGCACCTCGCCTACTGCTTCCAAAAAATAAATTATGTCAGCCTTAATCAGGGAGGCCCCATCACCAAAGAGAAGAAAAATCATCAAGACACCCAATAATTGGGTGCACTTGGATGGGGAGGGGGGGTGGCGCTGACTTCCTCTTTGCCGGTACAACAAGTGGAACCCAGTGGACTACTGAACAAAACTAGGACTTATAACAACACACTGCTCACCCAGCTGAAGAGAAGAAGAAAAAACCCTTAAGGGAAAAACACCAAAATGTGAAAGAGAAAAAACTGCTTAGTCAAATAAAAATAGTGTCCCAAACTCAAGGGGGGCGGGGGCGGGGGCAGGGGGGCAACTGGATAGCAATCAAAGTGCAGAACTCGACCCCACCCCAGATGCCGCTGCACAGAAAGTCCTCTTAGGATGTCCCCAGTATGTGCCTTCGAGAAGAGACATTCCTAGCTCCAGGGAACCAACAGAATTCTAACCACAGATTGGGGGCATAGTGGATAGTGAAGAAGGTTATATAAGATTGCAACAGGATCTTGACCAATTGGGCCAGTGGGTCAATGAATGGCAGATGGAGTTTAATTTGGATAAATGTGAGGTGATGCATTTTGGTAGATCAAATCAAGGAGGACCTACTCAGTCAATGGTAGGGAGTTGGGGGGAGTTACAGAACAAAGAGATCTAGGATTACAGGTTCATAGCTCCTTGAAGGTGGAGTTGCAGGTGGACAGGGTGGTGAAGAAGGCATTCTGAATGCTAGGTTTTATTGGTCAGAATATTGAATACAGGAATTGGGGCGTCTTGTTGAAGTTGTACAAGATGTTGGTAAGACCACACATGGAATATTGTGTTCAGCTCCGGTCAGCCTATTATAGGAAGGATATTATGATACTAAAAAGAGTGGAGAACAGATTTACGAGGGTGCTACCAGGATGTGATGGTCAGAGGCTGGATAGGCTGGGACTTTTTTCCCTGGAGGGTAGGAGGCTTAGGGGTCATGTTTTAGAAGTCTATAAAATAATGAGGTGTATAGATATGGTAGATAGTCAACATCTTTTCCCAAAGGTAGAGGAGTCTAGAACTAGAGGACATAGGTTTAATAATCTTTATCTTTATTATTGTCACAAGTAGGCTTACATTAAAACTGCAATGAAGATACTGTGAAAATCCCCTAGTCGCCACACTCCGGCACCTGTTTGGGTACACAGAGGGAGAATTCAGAATATCCAATTACCTAACAGCACGTCTTTCGGGACTTGTGAGAGGAAACCGGAGAACCCGGAGGAAATCCACGCAGATACGGGGAGAACGTGCAGACTCCGCACAGACAGTGACCCAAGTAGGGAATCGAACCTGGGCCTCTGATGCTGTGAAGCAGCAATGCTAACCACTATGCTACTGTCCGCCCAAGGTGAGAGGGGGGAGGAGAGAGGTGAGAGGGGAGAGATACAAAAGAGACCAGAGGGGAAATTTCTTCACACAGGGGATGGTGAGCAGCTAGAATGGGCTGCCAGAGGCAGTGGTAGAGGCGGAACAATTTTGTCCTTTTAAAAAACAATTAGACAATTACATGGGTGTGGTGAATGTAATATATATGATAATTCACACTGTCTTTGTAAGCGCAGTAGCACTATCCTACCACTAGGGGCAGTAGCTCTGGGAGTACTCAGGAACTTGTACTGGGCACCACCCTTGGCTCCGCCCACAAATCCTCCCCCTAGTGCTGCTGTATAAATACCCTTGTCCAGAGTCAGCCTGAGTTCACTAAGAGTTCATCAACGGGTAACAGGCTGGCTCTGAAGTAAGTCGATTAAAGCCTAGATTCATATCGGAAACACGTGCCTGGTGAATTGATGGTTCCATCAATTTAATCGACTTAAGAACAGTAAAGATCGATTATGGAATTGGCCCTCAAGCCTGGACGCCTGGAACTCGATTCGCAGAATGCAGAGGCTAAAGAAATCTTCTCCCACTGGATGCGGTGCTTCAAGGCCTACCTGGCAGAAGCGAGCACAGTCGAAAGGCCAGAGGATCAGAAGCTAAGTCTACTGCACGCGAGGGTGAGCCACAGAATCTCTACACAACTAAACTCGGCCGGTTCATATACTGCGGCGCTAGCAGTTCTCGATAAAATCTATGTAAGGCCTATTAATGAAGTTTACGCACGCCATGTGTTCACGACTCGCTGCCAGCGGCCTACAGAATCACTCACCGAATTTCTAAGGGAACTCAATAATTTGTCCAATGACTGTAATTATCAAGCAGTTACCGCGGCTGAACACAAGGAACTTGCTGTACGCGATGTTTTTGTGGCGGGCCTCAGGTCTAACTATGTGCACCAACGAATGCTGGAAAAGGCGGCCCAGGACTTAGAAACAACTGTGGAAGCTGCTACCACGATGGAGGTCTCCTTCCGCAGCCTTAACTCGTTCCCCGCAGACCCCACGACCCAATCATGGGCCCCCGACCAGCGACTCCCCCAGGCCTGTGCTACGCGGCCGCCCAGCCACCATGCTGCCCCAGCCAGCCACTATGCTGCTCCAGCCAGCCTCTATGCTGCTCCAGCCTGCCATTTCTGCGGCCAGAACCAGCACCCGTGGCAGCACTGCCGGCCCGCAATGCGACCTGCAGCAGCTGCGGGCGAAAAGGACATTACGCAAGAGTGTGCCTCACTAAAAGGGCCCCAGCTTCCAACTCCCCAGCTACTCGAAGTAATCGCTCCCCTCACTCGCAGGCCCGCGGGGCCCAAAACGCTGCGGCCTATGCCCCGACTTCACCCCCTCCAGCCACGTGCAATCCATGGGGGCCGCCATCTTGGAAAACCTCCACCACGCGGCCGGCCACGTGCGACTCATGGGGGCCGCCATCTTGGACGCCATCTTCCTCGCCGCCCGCCACGTGCGATCCACAGACCCGATCGGCAACTCTGCGCTCGGACAACTCTGCTGAAGAATTCGACTATGAACTCAGAGGGCAGTCATCACGGGGCCACTCCAGCACAGCTGATCGAGCCACCGACTACCCGCAACTCAGCGCGGTCACCCTGGACCAATCACGACCAAAGAATCTACGAAACTCGATGGCAGAGGTCCATATCAAGGGGTACAGAACGCCATGCCTCTTCAACTCCGGGAGCACGGAGAGCTTCATACATCCAGACCTGGTAAGACGCTGTTCGCTCCCCGTTTTCCCCGTGCAGCAAACTATCTCACTCGCTTCAGGCTCCCACTCGGTCCAGATCCAGGGGCGCACCGCCGCGACACTCACAATCCGAGGCACTAGCTACTCGAAATTCAAACTCTACGTTTTGCCCGAACTCTGCGCGCCACTCTTATTAGGCCTAGACTTCCAATGTAACCTCAAGAGCCTCACCCTCAGCTTCGGAGGGCCCCTGCCCCCACTCACGATCTGCAGCCTCGCTACGCTGCGAATTCCCCCCCCTTCTCTCTTCGCCAATTTCACAAACGACTGTGAACCCATAGCCACTCATAGCAGGCGGTATAGCCTGCAGGATAGGGTATTTGTCAGAGCAGAGGTCGGAAGGCTACTCAGTGAGGGGGTTATAGAGGCCAGCAATAGTCCCTGGAGAGCTCAGGTGGTGGTCGTTAAGACCGAGGAAAAATTCCGTATGGTGGTCGACTACAGTCAGACTATAAATAGACTTACGCCCCTTGACGCGTATCACCTCCCCAGGATTGCAGACATGGTAAACCAGATCGCCCAGTACCGGCTCTTTTCCACGGTGGATCTGAAGTCTGCATACCACCAGCTCCCAATCCGCCCAGAAGACCGCCACTACACGGCATTCGAGGCCGATGGCCACTTCTTCCATTTCCTCCGGGTCCCTTTCGGCGTCACTAATGGGGTATCGGTGTTCCAACGAGCAATGGACCAAATGGTGGACCAGTACGGGCTGCGGGCCACGTTTCCGTACTTGGACAATGTCACCATCTGCGGCTATGACCAGCAGGACCACGACGCCAACCTCCACCGTTTTCTCCAGACGGCACAAAAACTGAATCTCACGTACAACAAGGAGAAATGCGTTTTCCGCACAACCAGACTAGCCATCCTCGGCTATGTCGTGGAAAACGGAGTCCTGGGCCCAGACCCGGACCGTATGCGCCCCCTCTTAGAACTCTCCCTCCCCCATTGCCCCAAGGCCCTCAAACGGTGCTTGGGCTTCTTTTCCTACTACGCCCAGTGGGTCCCTCAATATGCGGACAAAGCCTGCCCACTCTTTAGGGCCACACGATTTCCCCTGTCAGCCGAGGCACGCCAGGCCTTCAACGGCATCAAGGAGGACATCGCCAAAGCGGTCATGCGGGCGGTGGATGAATCCACTCCATTTCAGGTAGAGAGCGACGCCTCACAGGTAGCTCTTGCAGCCACGTTAAATCAGGCAGGGAGACCAGTCGCATTTTTCTCCCGTACCCTCTCCGCTTCAGAACTCCGGCACTCCTCAGTCGAGAAAGAAGCACAAGCCATTGTGGAGGCTATCCGTCGCTGGAGGCACTACCTCGCAGGTAGGAGGTTCACCCTCATCAGCGACCGAAGATCGGTTGCCTTCATGTTCGACAACTTGCAAAGGGGCAAAACTAAAAACGACAAAATTCTGAGGTGGAGGATCGAACTCTCCACCTACAATTACTATATTAAATATCGACCCAGGAAGCTCAACGAGCCTCCGGATGCCCTATCCCGCGGGACATGTGCCAGCGCGCAGATCGACCGATTAAAACTTATCCACAATGACCTCTGCCACCCGGGGGTCACCCGGCTCGCCCACTACATCAGGGCCCGAAACCTGCCTTTCTCCAACGAGGAGGTAAAAGCGGTCACCAGGGACTGCCCGATCTGTGCGGAGTGCAAACCGCACTTCTATAGACCAGACAGGGCCCACCTGGTCAAGGCTTCTAGGCCCTTTGAACGCCTCGCGATTGATTTCAAAGGGCCACTCCCCTCAACTAACAAGAACGTTTACTTTTTAAACTCGTAGACGAGTTCTCCCGTTTCCCATTCACTATCCCGTGCCCCGACATGACCTCCCACACAGTCATTAGGGCCCTGCATAGCATCTTCACCCTGTTTGGTTTCTCCAGCTACGTACACAGCGACCGGGGTTCGTTCTTCATGAGCGACGAGCTGCGTCAGTACCTGCTCAACAAGGGCATTGCCTCGAGCAGGACTACCAGCTGCAACCCCAGGGGGAACGGGCAGGTGGAGAGGGAGAACGCGACGGTCTGACTGTCCTACTGACCCTCCGGTCTAGAAAGCTCCAAGTCTCCCAGTGGCAGGAAGTCCTCCCAGACGCGCTCCACGCTATTAGGTCCCTTTTGTGCACGGCGACCAATCAGACCCCTCACGAGAGGCTCTTCATTTTTTCCAGGGGCACTACGACGGGGGTCTCACTTCCGGCATGGCTGAGGACACCGGGCCCCGTACTTCTGAGGAAACACGTCAGGGCGCACCAAACCGACCCCCTTGTTGAAAAGGTGCGCCTGCTCCACTCCAACCCCCAGTACGCATTTGTTGAGTTCCCTGACGGCCGTCAGGACACGGTATCCCTCCGGGATCTGGCACCCGCCGGATCCAGCGCCCCCTCTACCCCCACAGAAGGACCTCTCACCCTACACCCCATGCTGCTGCCCCTCGCGCTCCCGAGCCCACGCGTCGCTCCACCAGTTCCACCCGCGCCGGCCAGCCCCCAGCACCCCCAGTCCCCAGTCAAACCAGGAGAGTATGAAGCTCGGATACAACCCTCCCTGGAGTCCGCCATCGTACCCCAGCACACAACACCCATCCAGCCACCGCAAGAGTCCGGTGCTCCGCAGATCACAGCGGACAATTCGACCACCGGACAGACTGACGTTGTAGGCCACCACCCCCGCCGGACTGTGGTGAATGTAATATATATATATATATGATAATTCACACTGTCTTTGTAAGCGCAGTAGCTATCCTACCACTACGGGGAGTAGCTCTGGGAGTACTCAGGAACTTGTACTGGGCTCCGCCCTTGGCTCTGCCCACGACTCCTCCCCCTAGTGCTACTGTATAAATACCCTTGTCCAGAGTCAGAGTTCATCAACGGGTAACAGGCTGGGCTCTGAAGTAAGTCGATTAAAGCCAAGATTCATATCGGAAACACGTGTCTGGTTCCATCAATGGGCAGGGTGGGTATAGATGGATATGGACCAAATGTGGGCAAGTGGGACTAGCTTAGTGATAGAAACTGGGCGGCAGAGAAAAGCTGGGCCGAAGGGCGTGTTTCCATGCTGTAAACATCTATGAATCTATGACACAGCTCCAGATCAGGCCTAACCCAGCCCCCTCTGACACACAAGATTCCACTCCCGCAGGACTCCCAGCACACCCCGAAATCTGTACTCCAGCCGGTCCTGAACCTCTTCAACCCTATCCAGGACAGTACATCTCCCACTGAACAGCACACTTCTCACCCAGACCAACAGAAGAGAGAAACAAAAAAAAAAACCAGAAGGAAAAAAGGTCATCGCCCTGACTACTCATTTCCAAAGAACAAAGACCTCAAAAAAAAGCCAGTAGGAACCCAGTATTCCCTGGGACACATAATCCGTCCAGGCCTTCGACAGAGATAGGCACAAATTCTTAAATTCAAAATAACAGAAATCTAAATAAAAACCCGATACGATTAGCTCCATCTGGGGGCCAAAGCCATGACATGATCAATGAACACATCTCAGGATTTCTCAAGGATTCTAACGAACAAAATACCTTCATTTCACCAAGGTGTTGCCCCAACAACCAAGGCCCCAGTGTGGTGACTCCACACAACCGGCCACCTCCATCCCCTCATGATGATCATCACGGCAGCACGGTAGCATGGTGGTTAGCATAAATGCTTCACAGCTCCAGGGTCCCAGGTTCGATTCCCGGCTGGGTCACTGTCTGTGTGGAGTCTGCATGTCCTCCCTGTGTGTGCGTGGGTTTCCTCCGGGTGCTCCGGTTTCCTCCCACAGTCCAAAGATGTGCGGGTTAGGTGGATTGGCCATGCTAAATTGCCCGTAGTGTCCTAATAGTAAGGTTAAGGGGGGGAGTTGTCGGGTTACGGGTATAGGGTGGATACATGGGTTTGAGTAGGGTGATCATTGCTCGGCACAACATCGAGGGCCGAAGGGCCTGTTCTGTGCTGTACTGTTCTATGTTCTATGTTCTAATGACAGGATAATGTAAAGCCAGTGGACAGGGCCCCAACTGACCAAACATACATAGACATACATAGAATTTGCAGTGCAGAAGGAGGCCATTCAGCCCATCAAGTCTGCTCTTGGAAAGAGCACCCTACCCAAGCCCACATCTCCACCCTATCCCCGTAAGCCAGTAATCCCACCCAATCTTTTTGAACACTAAGGGCAATTTAGTATGGTCAATCCACCTAACCTGCACATCTTTGGACTGTGGGAGGAAACCGGAGCACCCGGAGGAAACCCATGTTCACACGGGGAAAAAGTGCAGGCTCGGCACAGACAAGTGACCCAAGCCGGGAATTGAACCTGGGACCCTGGAGCTGTGAAGCAACTATGCTAACCACTATGCTACCAAAAGCTTTGAAGACCGGATACATTGTGCTCTGTCGAACCTGATACGCCCAGCCTCCAAATCAGGATTACTGAAGCATGGCGACCAACCTCCAGAGCCAGAAATTGTGAAAACATCACATGACCTCCATTGCTAGTCTTTATTTTTAAACTGGACTTTTCTGCTGAACAAGGACTATTAAAATGGTTGACCATATGTCTGGAAATTATCCCCATCTGTCTCCAGCACAATAGAATTTTCTTAGTTTGAGGCATGGGCGGCACGGAAGCATAGTGGTTAGCATTATTGCTTCACAGCACCAGGGTCCTAGGTTCAATTCCCAGCTTGGGTCACTGTCTGTGCGGAGTCTGCACGTTTCCCCATGTCTGCGTGGATTTCCTTCGGATTCATCCCACAAGTCCCGAAAGACGTGTTGTCAGGTGAATTGGACATTCTGAATTCTAACTCGGTGTACCCGAACAGGCGCCAATTGTGGCGACTAGGGGATTTTCACAATACCTTCATTGCACTGTTAATGTCAGCCTACTTGTGACAATAATAAAGATTATTATGTCACATCACACTATGTCTAAGGAGCTTCTAACAGACCAGCTGGGACTGTATAAACCAATATCAAAGCAGGCTACAGGAATGCCATTTGCATTTGATAAGCTAACCTTGCTGGCGGAGTCCGTTGTTGTGCTGAGACAATGGTTTCTCAAACACCAGACCCTCAACATGAATGGCACCCTTTACAACCCATAATGGGGCAGCACGGTGGCCTAGTGGTTAGCACAACCGCCTCACGGCGCTGAGGTCCCAGGTTCGATCCCGGCTCTGGGTCACTGTCCGTGTGGAGTTTGCACATTCTCCCTGTGTCTGCGTGGGTTTCGCCCCCACAACCCAAAAATGTGCAGAGTAGGTGGATTGGCCATGCTAAATTGCCCCTTAATTGGAAAAAATAATTGGGTAATCTAAATTTATTAAAAAAATATATAAATATACAACCCATAATGACCTTATCAGTCCTGAAACCAAAGCCAAACTCCAGAGGTTTGATAAACATCCTTTGTTGAAGTCACTGTGAAGAAGGAAGATCGCATGACCCACGACACTGGCCTTTTGAACAGTTTAATATTAGCTTACTGAGCTGTGCAGTCAGTCTGTTGTTTAACTTCCAACTGGCAGGCCACACAAAGTTCTGTCCACGTTGGACCACTGATCTACCTAGCCTGACTCTATTGGAAAATATTGTATCATTGCCTACAAAACTTTTTTTAAATCTTTTTATTGGCATTTTCGACATTATGTACATTGACATTCGTGTTTATTTATTGTACAGTATAATGAAAAAAGGATTTGTCTTACGTTTCTTTATTTACAGTTTGCTGCCGTATAGTTTAGCGTGTCCTCTCCCCCCTGCGCCCTCCTTTCCCTAACCCCTCCCCATCTCCCCCCCGCCCACCCCGCTTGCTATCTTCCCTGGCTGATCTGGGCAGGGTGCTCTCCCTTCTCCTTGCTCCCCCGCCTTCTCTTCTCCCTTTGTCGGCTTCAGCCGTGTTGTATTTTTTTGTGGATGAGTGCCCCCCTCCCTCCCCTCTAAAATACGCTACCTTTTATTCATTAAAACAAACAATTGCAAAATACCTGTTTATGGTGGAAAGAGGAAAACAGTGCGATTTAAACTGACTGTCTCCTTCCAGTAACAATTGCCTGACCCCTGTCAGAGTGCAGACTCTACAGGCAGCATTTAGGCCAGGAGGGCAGTGAGGGAGCTGCTTGGGTCAATGCTACAAATATGCAGATGAAATCTGTGAGTTGACAATTTTGATCCCAACAGTCATGGGCAGGTTGAGAATTGTGACCCTCGTGTCCTAAATCGATGTTATCTAATTCTTTCTAAGAGGGACAGTCTCTTGATTCTTCAGTTTGATTTGGTTGACAATTGTACGCGGTGCTCATAGATACATCAGGGGTCACAGAAGCATAGAATCCTTAGAGTGCAGGAGGCTGTTTGGGCCATCAAATCTGTACTGACCTGCCAAAAGAGTACCCTACCAAGGCCCACTCCCCTGCCCTATCCCCGTAACCCCACCTAACCTTTGGACACAAATGGGCAATTTAGCATGGCCCAATCCACATAACCTGCACATCTTTGAGCAGTGAGAGGAAACTAGAGCACCCGGAGGAAACCCACACAGACACAGCGAGAATGTGCAAACTCCACACAGACAGTGACCCAAGGCCGGAATTGAACCTGACACTGTGAGGCACTGCGCCACCATGTTGCCATCTGTAAGAGGATGTCAGCAAGACCTGTAAATTTGAGGACACCAAACGTGAAGTCAGTGGGCAGTGTTAATGCATGTGCCAGCAACACCCGCATCCTATGAACAAATATTTTTTTAAAAAGTCTTTGCAGATGTTTGCTGGCCAAAACTGGATTGATACAAATGGGAGACATAAAATTGCCAGAAAAAGCAGCAAGTCTGAGGATTAGGAGCATTATAGAATTCAGCAAAAGAGAACAATAAAATGATCAAGATGGGGAATATAAATGAAATTGCAGGGAATATAGAAACTGAGCTTCTGTAAATATGTGAACCCAAAAAGATTAGTAAAGACAAATGTAGGTCCCTTACAGTCAGAAGCCAAGAAAATTGTAATGGGAAATAAAGGAATGGCAGAAGAATGGAAAGCATACATTTGTCATGTCTTGCGGCACAAATAACTTCCCAGAAATGTTAGGGTGACAGGTGTCTGGTGACAGGGCGGAATTGAAGAAAATCAGTATGTGTAAGAAAATGGTGCTGGGAAAATTACGGGGTTAAAGGCTGACAAATCACCACGGCCTGATAATCTACATCCCAACGTATTAAAAGAAACGGCCCTGGAAATATTGACGATTTGGTGATCATCTTCCAAACTTCTATCGGAGCAGTTCCTAGATTGGAGGGTGGCAAATATAACCCTACTATTTAAAAAGGGAGGGAGAGAAAAAAGGAAGAATTACAGACCAGTTTGCCTGACATCAGTAGTGGGAAAGTTGCTAGAGTCTATTATAAAAGACCTGACAACAGAACATTTGGAAAGCATTAACTAGATTGAACAAAGCCAACATGGGTTTATGAAAGGCAAATCATACTTAACAAACTTACTGGAGTTTTTTAGGATGTAACTAGTAGAATAGATAGGGGAGAACCAGTGGATGTGGTGTACTTGGACTTTCAATAGGTTTTTGATAAGGTCCCTCATAAGAGGTTATTGGGCAATATTAAAGCACACTGGACAGGAGTAATGTATTGGCATGGATCAAGAATTGGTTGACAGACAGGAAACAGAGTGTGGTGTTGTATCTGCTAAACCTCAGGTACTTCGACCAGTATATCAAAGTTTTACCCAGGTGCCCTTAGATGCAAGATGGACAAAGGTTAAACACAAGGTTCAATAAGCTTATTAATAATAATACTATTTTACCTTTTTTAAAATAAATTTAGAGTATCCAATTATTTTTTCCAATTAAGCGGCAATTTAGCGTGGCCAATCCACTTATCCTACACATCTTTTTTGAGTTGTGGGGGTGAAACCCACGCAGACATGGGGAGAATTTGCAAACTCCTCACGGACAGTGACCCAGAGCCGGGATTCGAACCCGGATCCTCAGTGCCGTAGACAGCAACGCTAACCACTGTGCCACCGTGCTGCCCTAATAATATTACTATTAACTCTTTAATTACCCACATAGAACAAGAGGATACCCCAGATTCAGGTATTCTACCCGTAAATAGGTAGGCTATAGATCTGATCGCTGGTATTCCTCTGGCCCGTCTTCACAAAGGTGGCTCTTGCTGACAGTCTCTTCCTTGCTTCCTTCCTTCCTCTGGTCGAGTCAAGGCCACACACTGAGTCTTAGCTGCTGGTGTGTCTCAGATGCGTACCTTTATCCCCTTCCCTCCCTGATGTCAGAAACATCTCTGGCGTCCGGCCAATGAGGTCTTGGGAGGGGGTCTCAATACCCAGTGGGTTTCTTGATGACTGACTAACAGGACACTGGAGCCCGCCCCCAGGGTGTCCATATCCATGGGGTTGCTTACATGTAACCTGTTGCCATATAAGGTAACGGCAGGAACTCTAGGTGACAGAAAGTCTGACCCGATCTGGGCTTCTAACAAAAGGTCAGTGCATTTCAATGGGGTGCAATGATCTCCTGCTGGGTCTCAGTAGAGTGCGATGATCTTTGATGGGTGATTGATGGGACAGGCCCAGACATGTTTCTGTGTCTTTGTATTCACATTATGTATTTATGTATGTCCTCTGTTTTTCATGTATGGAATGATCTGTCTGGACTTTACGCAGAACAATACTTTTCACTGTACCTCAATACACGTGACAATAAATCAAATCCAATCTAATCAAATAAATGGGTCTTTTTCCAAGTGATAGTGAATAATTAGTGGGGTAATAATGTATCAGTGCTTGTTCCCAGTTGTTTACGATATATATAAATGACCTGGATGATAGAACCAAACGTAACATTTCCAAGTTTTCTGACTACAGAAAAATAGGCGGAATAATGAGGATGCAAGGAGGCTTCAAATTCATTTAGACAGGTTGAGTGAGTGGACAACACAGATGCAGTCCAATGTGGCTAAATGTAAAATTATACACTTTGGTGTGAAAGTCAGAAAGAAAGAGTATTATTAGACAGCGCAGTAGCATAGTGGTTAGCACAGTTGCTTCACAGCCCCAGGATCACAGACTAGCTTCCCGGCTGGGTCACTGTCTGTGTGGAGAGTTGCCAATCGGCACCGGAGACACCAATAAGTTTGCCAATTAATAATGATGCTCTTTAGAGTCGGCAGGTATCAAATGATACCACCACAAGGCTTTACCGGATATTGATCAAAGGACCACAAAACCAGTTAGTCAGTTCAAGTTCAAAGCAGGGCCGGCCCAAGGTACCGGCAACTCGGGCAGTCGCCCGGGGCGCCATGTGTTAGGGGGCGCCAGAGACTTGGGTCCCGCGCATGCGCAGTTGGGCCGGTGCCAACCAGCGCATGCGCGGTGGCCGCCCTCCCCAGGGCGGCCACCCTCCCCAAAGCGCCCCCCCCCCCCCCCTCCGGCCGCCCCTCCGTCCGCCCCTCCGGCCGCCCCTCCGTCCCTCTGGCCCCCCCTCCGTCCGCCCCCCCCGCCTCGGCCCCGTCCCCCCGCCTCGGCCCCGCCCCCCTCGGCCCCCCCCCCCTCGGCCACGCCCCCCCTCACCCCCCCCCCCTCGGCCCCCCCCCCTCGCCCCCCCCCCCTCCCTCCCTCCCCGAAGGGCGCTGAAGTTCAGCCTGCCCGGGGCGCCAGCAACCCTAGGGCCGGCGCTGGTTCAAAGATAGATTATTTAGACACAAGGATTTCTTCGACATGCAACATAAAATACTCAAAGTTAAACTACACCTAACAACTACAATAACCTATACTTAACCTCAGGGCAACCGGCTCTTTGCAGATGAACTAGGTCTTTGTTCGGATCTTGCGTGGCTAGGTAGAAGAAGTGGCTCTGTTTCTGCTGGGCTCATCCGTCTGGTAGCGATCGTTTGTCTTGAACTTGTCTGTCTGGTCGTTATGCTGCACTTGGATTGGCATAGGCCGGATCCAAGAGAGACCGAGCACATGGCTGTGTCTCTTTTTATCCCTCTGGGATTTCGCGCTCTTTGAGGCGGTCCTTAACTTGGACCCAATAATTCGACAGGCTTCAATCACTGCCTTCGATTTTGGCCAATAAAGAGGCGGGTACCTTGATGGCTGGCCATGTCCTTAGCGGTCATTGACCTTGGCTGTTTGGGCTTCCTGAGTAAAGGGAGTGGCGCCGATTAGTCTGTATCTGTATCGGTTACCTGAGTACAGTTCTTTTGTTCTGGGGAAATGGGCCATTATAATGCAAACGAGCGGGGGTTTCGATCGCATCTAGCTATCTGGGTTGCAGATACACACACAAGCTCTAAGTCTGTCTGAGTCCTGGGTTGGCCATAATTCCCATGGTCCTTTGCAGGTGGCCATCTGAGATGGCTACAGGAGTCTGCACGTTCTCCCAGTTTCTGCGTGGGTTTCCTCCAGGTGCTCCGGTTTCCTCCCACAGTCCAAAGATGTGCGGGTTAGGTGATTGGCCATTATAAATTGCCCTTAGTGTCCAAAAAATGTTAAATGGGGGTTACTGAGTTCCGAGAATAGGGTAGATACGTGGGCTTCGGTAGGTTGCCCTTTGTAAGAGTCAGTGCAGACTCGATGGGCTCAATGGCCTCCTTCTGCGCTGTAAATTCTATGATTCTATTTCAATTGTGATATATTGGGAAGTGTGGATGTACAAAGGGACCTGGGTGTCCTTGTACACCAGTCAGTGAAAGTGGAGAAGCAGGTGCAGCAAGCAATTAGGAAGGAAAATGGTATGTTGGCCTTCATCACAAGAGTATTTGTGTTCAGGGAAGGTAAAGTTGCCATAGTCCCAGATGAGCATAGGCTGCTTTCCCCTTTGAGGGTGAGAGCTGACTGGTGATGATTTAACCTGAGGATCACCACACCGCAGGCGAAGGGCAAGGTTAATAAGGTGGGCTTTCATGAATAATTTTGTTCAGAAGTAGAGATGTCTTACTGCAGTTACACAAGACCTTGGTGAGACCACACCTGGAGTACTGTATGCAGTTTTGGTCTCCCTACCTAAGAAAGGATATACCTACCATAGAGGGTGTACAATAGGATGGGTTGGCAGGACTATCCAATGAGGAGAGATTGGTTCAACTGGGACTTTATTCGTTAAAGTTTAGAAGGATGAAGGGAGATCTGATCGAAACGCATAAAATTCTAACAGGGAGGGAAAGACTAGATGCAGGGAGGATGTTTTCCCTGTTTGAGGAAACTATAACCAGGGGGCACAGTCTCAGGATATGGGATAGCGTATTTAGGACTGAGATGAGGAAAAATTTCTTCACTCAAAGGGTAGCGAACCTGTGCAATTCTCTTCCACAGAAGGCTGTAAAGGCCAAATCACTAAATATATTAAAGACGTAGATTGTTTTTAGATTTTAATGGCATCAAGGGTATGAGGAGAAAGCGGGAGTATGGCAGAGATTAAGGATCGGCATGATCATATTGAAGGAGCAGCAGGCTCGAAGGGCCGACTGGCCTCCTCCTGTTCCTAGTTTCTATGGGGCCAGGCAAGGTCAATCCCACCCATCTGGTAAACGTAGAAGAGGGTGATAGGTGACCAGCATAGATCAAAGGCAATAAGGGATGGGCAGTAAATGATGGCCTAGCCAGCAAAGCCCACATCCCCCAAAAGAATAAAATCAAGATTTTTCTGATTGTATAGCTTCTGACATAATCCAGATTATGCTCACTGGCTCATACAGCACTGAGGTGGAGATGGTTGACAGGTTCAAATTCCGAGGTGTGTACATCGCCAACAATCTGTCCTGGTCCACCCACATCGTGTTACGACAAAGAAAGCAAAACAGCACCTATACTTCCTCAGGAAACTAAGGAAATTCGGTGTGTCCACATTGACTCTTCAATTTTTACAGAGGCACCATACAAAGCATCCTATCTGGCTGCAACAGCCTGGTATGAAAACTGCTCACCCCCAAGGCCTAAGATACTACAGAGCCTCAAGAACACAGCCCAGTCCATCACGCGAACCCGCCTCCCATCCACTGACTCTGTCTACACCTCTCGCTGCCTTGGTAAAGTAGGCAGCATAATTGTGATGAACGGCATTATTAACTGCTGTAAACGGTACCTGACCTTTAATACCTTGCCCCTTTAAGATGCTTGGAACCCTGGGGGACTCCGCCTCTGGCTACACCCCCAGGAAACAGTATACAGGATAAGGCTCCATGTGGTGAGCACACTTCTCTCTGATGCTGTTCAGTTCTCTGTATATTAAAGCCTTTTTATTACCGACCTCGCTCTCGCGTCGTAATTGAGAGTGCCTCAATTTAATCTACAGACACGTCAAGATGGACAGCGCTCTAAAACCGGAGAAACTCAACCTGGATGCCAGGTCGCCGGAAGCCCCGGAAATGTTTAAATATTGGCTCCGGTGTTTCGAGGACTATCTGGACTCCTCAACGACTGATGTCGACAGCACTCGCAAACTGCGCTTACTAAATGGCCGGGTGGGCCACCGACTCT
This sequence comes from Scyliorhinus canicula, assembly GCF_902713615.1. Classification (NCBI taxonomy): domain Eukaryota; kingdom Metazoa; phylum Chordata; class Chondrichthyes; order Carcharhiniformes; family Scyliorhinidae; genus Scyliorhinus; species Scyliorhinus canicula. The sequence continues at coordinate 65,091,969 of NC_052148.1, forward strand.
CCGGCGTGATAGGGAACGCTACGACCTATGAAGCGGCGGTCGAAATACAGAAGAAACGCTTCATAAGACCTACTAACGAGGTACGCGCCAGACATTTGCTCTCAACCTGCAGCCAGCGTTCCGGGGAAACGCTGGACGAGTTTGTGGAAAGACTCACTGCGCTCGCGAGGAACTGCGACCACAAAGCAGTGGCGGCAGAAGACCACAGGAACTTGCATATTCGCGATGCCCTTGTGTCCGGTATCAGGTCCTCGTACATCCGGCAGCGGCTTCTAGAAGACGGGGCATAGGATCTCCAGGGCACGGTAACGCTCGCCTCTTCTCTCGAAACGGCCCACCGTAACCACCGTACGTACTCCGCGGACCTTGCGATCCCCTCTCGATCCCCTCCAGACTCGGCCACGCTACAGGCCTGTGCTGCGCGGCGATCCGCTCACTCCGGGGGTTCCCCATGCTATTTCTGTGGGCAAGGCCAGCACCCACGTCAGCGTTGCCCGGCCCGCTCCGCGATCTGCAACGACTGCGGGAAGAAAGGGCACTTCGCTAAAGTCTGCCTGGCTGGGCCCAAAGGCCACAAACAAAGCCCTCACCAGGCCCAGAAATCAAGCTCCCGGTCTCACAGACCCCGCAATGCGGCCGCGTTGCGGCCGGGCACGCCCACTTCTGACGCGTCATCGACCTCGTGCGAGTCACGGGAGCGGCCATCTTGCCGGCTGCCATCTTCGAAACCCGACACATTCGACCGGCGGCCATCCTGTGACTCCGGGCGGCCATTTTGTGAGTTCGACTCTGACAGCCCGCAACTAGGAGCGATCACGCTTGATCAATCGCGGACGAAACACCTGCATAACTCGATGATGCGGGTGCGAATCAACGGCCATGACACTCCCTGCCTATTCGACTCCGGGAGCACGGAAAGCTTTATCCATCCAGACACGGTAAGACGCTGCTCCCTGCGCACCCACTCCGCCTCCCAAACTATCGCCCTCGCCTCTGGGTCCCGTTCGGTCCAAATCACGGAGTATTGTGTCGCTGACCTCGCAATTCAAGGCGCTGAATACACCCGTTTTAAACTTTACATCTTTCCTCAACTCTGCGCCCCCCTGCTGCTCGGTCTGGACTTTCAGTGCAGCCACCGGAGCCTGACACTGAGGTTCGGCGGACCCCTGCCCCCACTCACGGTATGCAGCCTGGCGACACTCAAAGTTGCGCCACCCCCCCTCTTCGCGAACCTCACTCCCGACTGTAAGCCCGTCGCCACCAGGAATCGCCGGTACAGTACCTAAGATATGACTTTTATCAAGTCAGAGGTTCAGCGGCTACTAGAAGAGGGGGTCATAGAGGCCAGCAACAGCCCTTGGAGGGCTCAAGTATTGGTAGTCCGCTCCGGGGAAAAGCAACGAATGGTAGTGGATTATAGCCAGACCATAAACCGCTTTACGCAACTCGATGCTTACCCACTTCCCCGCCTAGCAGAAATGGTCACTCACATCGCCCAGTATCGGGTATTCTCCACGGTCGACCTAAAATCGGCCTATCATCAACTCCCTATCCGCCCAGAGGACCGCCCCTACACGGCGTTTGAAGCAGCCGGTCGGCTGTTTCACTTCCTCAGGGTCCCTTTTGGTGTTACAAACGGAGTCTCCGTTTTCCAGAGGGTGATGGATCAAATGGTGGACCAGTACAGCTTACGGGTTACTTTCCCGTACTTGGAAAACGTCACCATCTGCGGCCATGACTAGCAGGACATTGACGCAAACCTGAGGAAGTTCCTCCAGACTGCCCGGGCCCTCAACCTCACATATAACAAAGAGAAATGCGTGTTCCACACAACCCGGCTAGCCATCCTCGGCTACGTCGTGGAAAACAGGGTCCTAGGCCCAGACCCCGACCGCATGCATCCCCTTAAGGAACTCCGCCTCCCCCGTAGCCTCAAGGCACTCAAACGGTGCTTGGGACTTTTCTCCTATTACGCCCAATGGGTCCCCAGATATGCGGACAAAGCCCGGCCACTCATTAAGACTACGGTTTTTCCCCTGATGGCTGAGGCCCAGTCGGCTTTCGACCGTATCAAGGCCAGCATCATCAAGGCTGCCATGCATGCGGTGGACGAAGCCATTCCCTTCCAAGTAGAAAGCGACGCATCAGACGTAGCCGTGGCTGCTACCCTCAACCAGGTGGGCAGACCAGTAGCGTTCTTCTCCCGAACCCTCACCGCCTCGGATATTCGGCACTCTGCAGTCGAGAAGGAGGCACAAGCCATTGTGGAGGCCGTGCAGCACTGGAGGCACTACCTAGCCGGTAGGAGGTTCACCCTCGTCACCGACCAACGGTCGGTCGCCTTTATGTTCGATAACGCACAATGGGGCAAAATAAAGAATGACAAAATTCTGAGGTGGAGGATAGAGCTCTCCACCTACACGTACAATATTAAATATCGCCCAGGGAAGCTCAACGAGCCCTCAGATGCCCTGTCCCGCGGCACGTGCGCCAACGCGCACAAAGACCGCCTGAGAACCATCCACGATGACCTTTGTCACCTGGGGGTCACCCGGCTTGCCCACTTCATCAAGTCCCACAACCTTCCCTACTCCACAGAGGAGGTCAAGGCCATGACTAAGGCATGCCAGATCTGTGTGGAATGCAAACCGCAATTCTATCAACCAGACAGGGCCCGCCTGATAAAGGCCTCTGGGCCCTTCGAGCAACTAAGTGTGGACTTCAAAGGGCCCCTCCCATCCACCAACCGCAACATCTATTTCCTCACCGTGATTGATGAGTTCTCCCGCTTTTGCTGTCCCCTATCCCGATATGACTTCGGCCTCCGTGATCAAGGCACTGCACAGCATCTTCACACTGTTTGGTTTCCCCGCTTATATCCACAGCGACATCGTTCATGAGCGATGAGCTGCGTCGGTACCTGCTCAGCAAGGGCATCGCCTCGAGCAGGACGACGAGCTATAACCCGCAGGGAAACGGGCAAGTGGAGAGGGGGAACGCGACAGTTTGGGAGGCCATCCTCCTAGCCCTACGGTCAAGGAGTCTCCCTATCGCCCGCTGGCAGGAGGTCCTATCCGATGCCCTACATTCCATTAGGTCGCTCCTCTGTACGGCCACGAACGAGACCCCTCACAATCGTTTGTTTGTCTTCCCCAGGAAGTCCACCTCTGGGGTCTCGCTTCCACTTTGGCTGATGACAGGGAGGGAAAGACTAGATGCAGGGAGGATGTTTTCCCTGTTTGAGGAAACTATAACCAGGGGGCACAGTCTCAGGATATGGGATAGCGTATTTAGGACTGAGATGAGGAAAAATTTCTTCACTCAAAGGGTAGCGAACCTGTGCAATTCTCTTCCACAGAAGGCTGTAAAGGCCAAATCACTAAATATATTAAAGACGTAGATTGTTTTTAGATTTTAATGGCATCAAGGGTATGAGGAGAAAGCGGGAGTATGGCAGAGATTAAGGATCGGCATGATCATATTGAAGGAGCAGCAGGCTCGAAGGGCCGACTGGCCTCCTCCTGTTCCTAGTTTCTATGGGGCCAGGCAAGGTCAATCCCACCCATCTGGTAAACGTAGAAGAGGGTGATAGGTGACCAGCATAGATCAAAGGCAATAAGGGATGGGCAGTAAATGATGGCCTAGCCAGCAAAGCCCACATCCCCCAAAAGAATAAAATCAAGATTTTTCTGATTGTATAGCTTCTGACATAATCCAGATTATGCTCACTGGCTCATACAGCACTGAGGTGGAGATGGTTGACAGGTTCAAATTCCGAGGTGTGTACATCGCCAACAATCTGTCCTGGTCCACCCACATCGTGTTACGACAAAGAAAGCAAAACAGCACCTATACTTCCTCAGGAAACTAAGGAAATTCGGTGTGTCCACATTGACTCTTCAATTTTTACAGAGGCACCATACAAAGCATCCTATCTGGCTGCAACAGCCTGGTATGAAAACTGCTCACCCCCAAGGCCTAAGATACTACAGAGCCTCAAGAACACAGCCCAGTCCATCACGCGAACCCGCCTCCCATCCACTGACTCTGTCTACACCTCTCGCTGCCTTGGTAAAGTAGGCAGCATAATTGTGATGAACGGCATTATTAACTGCTGTAAACGGTACCTGACCTTTAATACCTTGCCCCTTTAAGATGCTTGGAACCCTGGGGGACTCCGCCTCTGGCTACACCCCCAGGAAACAGTATACAGGATAAGGCTCCATGTGGTGAGCACACTTCTCTCTGATGCTGTTCAGTTCTCTGTATATTAAAGCCTTTTTATTACCGACCTCGCTCTCGCGTCGTAATTGAGAGTGCCTCAATTTAATCTACAGACACGTCAAGATGGACAGCGCTCTAAAACCGGAGAAACTCAACCTGGATGCCAGGTCGCCGGAAGCCCCGGAAATGTTTAAATATTGGCTCCGGTGTTTCGAGGACTATCTGGACTCCTCAACGACTGATGTCGACAGCACTCGCAAACTGCGCTTACTAAATGGCCGGGTGGGCCACCGACTCTCCGGCGTGATAGGGAACGCTACGACCTATGAAGCGGCGGTCGAAATACAGAAGAAACGCTTCATAAGACCTACTAACGAGGTACGCGCCAGACATTTGCTCTCAACCTGCAGCCAGCGTTCCGGGGAAACGCTGGACGAGTTTGTGGAAAGACTCACTGCGCTCGCGAGGAACTGCGACCACAAAGCAGTGACGGCAGAAGACCACAGGAACTTGCATATTCGCGATGCCCTTGTGTCCGGTATCAGGTCCTCGTACATCCGGCAGCGGCTTCTAGAAGACGGGGCATAGGATCTCCAGGGCACGGTAACGCTCGCCTCTTCTCTCGAAACGGCCCACCGTAACCACCGTACGTACTCCGCGGACCTTGCGATCCCCTCTCGATCCCCTCCAGACTCGGCCACGCTACAGGCCTGTGCTGCGCGGTGATCCGCTCACTCCGGGGGTTCCCCATGCTATTTCTGTGGGCAAGGCCAGCACCCACGTCAGCGTTGCCCGGCCCGCTCCGCGATCTGCAACGACTGCGGGAAGAAAGGGCACTTCGCTAAAGTCTGCCTGGCTGGGCCCAAAGGCCACAAACAAAGCCCTCACCAGGCCCAGAAATCAAGCTCCCGGTCTCACAGACCCCGCAATGCGGCCGCGTTGCGGCCGGGCACGCCCACTTCTGACGCGTCATCGACCTCGTGCGAGTCACGGGAGCGGCCATCTTGCCGGCTGCCATCTTCGAAACCCGACACATTCGACCGGCGGCCATCCTGTGACTCCGGGCGGCCATTTTGTGAGTTCGACTCTGACAGCCCGCAACTAGGAGCGATCACGCTTGATCAATCGCGGACGAAACACCTGCATAACTCGATGATGCGGGTGCGAATCAACGGCCATGACACTCCCTGCCTATTCGACTCCGGGAGCACGGAAAGCTTTATCCATCCAGACACGGTAAGACGCTGCTCCCTGCGCACCCACTCCGCCTCCCAAACTATCGCCCTCGCCTCTGGGTCCCGTTCGGTCCAAATCACGGAGTATTGTGTCGCTGACCTCGCAATTCAAGGCGCTGAATACACCCGTTTTAAACTTTACATCTTTCCTCAACTCTGCGCCCCCCTGCTGCTCGGTCTGGACTTTCAGTGCAGCCACCGGAGCCTGACACTGAGGTTCGGCGGACCCCTGCCCCCACTCACGGTATGCAGCCTGGCGACACTCAAAGTTGCGCCACCCCCCCTCTTCGCGAACCTCACTCCCGACTGTAAGCCCGTCGCCACCAGGAATCGCCGGTACAGTACCTAAGATATGACTTTTATCAAGTCAGAGGTTCAGCGGCTACTAGAAGAGGGGGTCATAGAGGCCAGCAACAGCCCTTGGAGGGCTCAAGTATTGGTAGTCCGCTCCGGGGAAAAGCAACGAATGGTAGTGGATTATAGCCAGACCATAAACCGCTTTACGCAACTCGATGCTTACCCACTTCCCCGCCTAGCAGAAATGGTCACTCACATCGCCCAGTATCGGGTATTCTCCACGGTCGACCTAAAATCGGCCTATCATCAACTCCCTATCCGCCCAGAGGACCGCCCCTACACGGCGTTTGAAGCAGCCGGTCGGCTGTTTCACTTCCTCAGGGTCCCTTTTGGTGTTACAAACGGAGTCTCCGTTTTCCAGAGGGTGATGGATCAAATGGTGGACCAGTACGGCTTACGGGTTACTTTCCCGTACTTGGAAAACGTCACCATCTGCGGCCATGACTAGCAGGACATTGACGCAAACCTGAGGAAGTTCCTCCAGACTGCCCGGGCCCTCAACCTCACATATAACAAAGAGAAATGCGTGTTCCACACAACCCGGCTAGCCATCCTCGGCTACGTCGTGGAAAACAGGGTCCTAGGCCCAGACCCCGACCGCATGCATCCCCTTAAGGAACTCCGCCTCCCCCGTAGCCTCAAGGCACTCAAACGGTGCTTGGGACTTTTCTCCTATTACGCCCAATGGGTCCCCAGATATGCGGACAAAGCCCGGCCACTCATTAAGACTACGGTTTTTCCCCTGATGGCTGAGGCCCAGTCGGCTTTCGACCGTATCAAGGCCAGCATCATCAAGGCTGCCATGCATGCGGTGGACGAAGCCATTCCCTTCCAAGTAGAAAGCGACGCATCAGACGTAGCCGTGGCTGCTACCCTCAACCAGGTGGGCAGACCAGTAGCGTTCTTCTCCCGAACCCTCACCGCCTCGGATATTCGGCACTCTGCAGTCGAGAAGGAGGCACAAGCCATTGTGGAGGCCGTGCAGCACTGGAGGCACTACCTAGCCGGTAGGAGGTTCACCCTCGTCACCGACCAACGGTCGGTCGCCTTTATGTTCGATAACGCACAATGGGGCAAAATAAAGAATGACAAAATTCTGAGGTGGAGGATAGAGCTCTCCACCTACACGTACAATATTAAATATCGCCCAGGGAAGCTCAACGAGCCCTCAGATGCCCTGTCCCGCGGCACGTGCGCCAACGCGCACAAAGACCGCCTGAGAACCATCCACGATGACCTTTGTCACCTGGGGGTCACCCGGCTTGCCCACTTCATCAAGTCCCACAACCTTCCCTACTCCACAGAGGAGGTCAAGGCCATGACTAAGGCATGCCAGATCTGTGTGGAATGCAAACCGCAATTCTATCAACCAGACAGGGCCCGCCTGATAAAGGCCTCTGGGCCCTTCGAGCAACTAAGTGTGGACTTCAAAGGGCCCCTCCCATCCACCAACCGCAACATCTATTTCCTCACCGTGATTGATGAGTTCTCCCGCTTTTGCTGTCCCCTATCCCGATATGACTTCGGCCTCCGTGATCAAGGCACTGCACAGCATCTTCACACTGTTTGGTTTCCCCGCTTATATCCACAGCGACATCGTTCATGAGCGATGAGCTGCGTCGGTACCTGCTCAGCAAGGGCATCGCCTCGAGCAGGACGACGAGCTATAACCCGCAGGGAAACGGGCAAGTGGAGAGGGAGAACGCGACAGTTTGGGAGGCCATCCTCCTAGCCCTACGGTCAAGGAGTCTCCCTATCGCCCGCTGGCAGGAGGTCCTATCCGATGCCCTACATTCCATTAGGTCGCTCCTCTGTACGGCCACGAACGAGACCCCTCACAATCGTTTGTTTGTCTTCCCCAGGAAGTCCACCTCTGGGGTCTCGCTTCCACTTTGGCTGATGACTCCGGGACCAGTCCTACTCCGGAGACACGTGAGGAGCAATAAATCCGTTCCCGTAGTCGAGAGGGTCCAACTGCTACACGCAAACCCTCAAAATGCCTACGTCGAGCACCCCGACGGCAGGCAGGATACCATCTCCCTGCGAGACCTGGCACCCGCTGGCTCTCCCACCGGCCCCACCAACTCTCCCACCGACCCCGACGTTTTACCCACCGACCCCCCCTTCTACCGATGCTCCCCACCCCGCACCGACCTCCGACTCCGACAGCGCCCCCCCCATAGCGCCCCCTGCCCCCCAGCCGTGCCGGCACAGATCACCCTAATCACCCCTGATACACCCCCCCCCTCCAAGGCGGGCAAAGGCTCAGTAAACCGTGCTCCCGGATATACCACCATCGGAACCAACCGCATCCACGGCGCCACCACCGGAGCAGCGAAAGTCACCACGGACGATCAGACCACCACAAAGACTGAACTTATAACTCCACTTCACAACCGACGGACTATGTGTTTTTTTTTAAACAGGGGGTGAATGTGATGAATGGCATTAATAACTGCTGTAAACGGTGCCTGACCTTTAATACCTTGCCCCTTTAAGATGCTTGGAACCCTGGGGGACTCAACCTCTGGCTACGCCCCCAGGAAACGGTATATAGGATAAGGCTCCATGTGGTGAGCACACTTCTCTCGGATGCTGTTCAGTTCTCTGTAGATTAAAGCCTTGAAGCACTCTCAATTACGACGCGAGAGTGAGGTCGGTAATTAAAGGCTTTAATATACAGAGAACAGGACAGCATTCGAGAGAAGTGTGCTCGCCACATGGAGCCTTATCCTAAATACTGTTTCCTGGGGGCGTAGCCAGAGGCGGAGTCCCCCAGGGTTCCAAGCCTCTTAAAGGGGCAAGGTATTAAAGGTAAATACCGTTCATCACATTCACCCTCTGTTTTAAAAAAACACATAGTCCGTCGGGGGTGAAGTGTTTTAAATTATAAGTTCAGTCTTTGTGGTGGTCTGATCATCCGTGCTGACTTTCGCCGCTCTAGTGATGGCGCAGTGGATGCGGTTGGTTCCGATGGTGGTCTATCCGGGAGCACGGTTGACTGAGCTTTTGCCCGCCTTGGAGGGGGGGGTATCAGGGGTGATTAGGGTGGTCGATGCCGGCGCTGGCTGGGGGGCAGGGGACGCTATGGGGGGGGCGATGTCGGAGTCGGCGGTCGGTGCGGGGCGGGGAGTGTCGGTAGAGGAGGGGGGGGGGGGGTCGGTGGGGAAAACGTCGGGGTCGGTGGGAGAGTCGGTGGGGTCGGTGGCAGAGCCAGCGGGTGCCAGGTTTCGCAGGGAGACAGTATCCTGCCTGCCGTCGGGGTGCTCGATGTAGGCATATTGAGGGTTTGCGTGCAGCAGGTGGACCCTCTCAACTATTGGATCCGTTTTATGGCTCCTCACATGCCTCCGGAGTAGAACTGGACCCGGAGTCGTCAGCCAGAGTGGAAGCGAGACCCCAGAGGTGGATTTCCTGGGGAAGACAAACAAACGATTGTGAGGGGTCGCGTTCGTGGCCGTACAGAGGAGCGACCTAATGGAGTGCAGGGCATCGGGTAGGACCTCCTGCCAGTGGGCGATAGGGAGACTCCTTGACCGTAGGGCTAGGAGGACAGCCTTCCAAACTGTCACGTTCTCCCTCTCCACTTGCCCGTTTCCCCGCGGGTTATAGCTCGTCGTCCTGCTCGAGGCGATGCCCTTGCTGAGCAGGTACCGACGCAGCTCATCGCTCATGAACGATGTACCCCGGTCGCTGTGGATATAAGCGGGGAAACCAAACAGTGTGAAGATGCTGTGCAGTGCCTTGATCACGGAGGCCGAGGTCGTATCGGGGCAGGGGACAGCAAACGGGAAGCGGGAGAACTCGTCGATGACGGTGAGGAAATAGATGTTGCGGTTGGTGGACGGGAGGGGCCCTTTGAAGTCCACGCTTAGTTGCTCGAAGGGCCCAGAGGCCTTTATCAGGCGGGCCTTGTCTGGTTGATAGAATTGCGGTTTGCATTCCACACGGATCTGGCATGCCTTAGTCATGGCTTTGACCTCCCCTGTGGAGTAGGGTAGGTTGCGGGACTTGATGAAGTGGGCAAGCCGGGTGACCCCCGGGTGGCAGAGGTCATCGTGGCTGGATCTCAGGCGGTCCAATTGCGCGTTGGCACACGTGCCGTGAGACAGGGCATCTGGGGACTCGTTGAGCTTCCCCGGGCGATATTTAATATCGTATGTATAGGTGGAGAGCTCTATTCTCCACCTCAGAATTTTGTCATTCTTTATTTTGCCCCGTTGTGCGTCATCGAATATAAAAGCGACCGACCGTTGGTCGGTGACGAGGGTGAACCTCCTACCGGCTAGGTAGTGCCTCCAGTGTCGCACGGCCTCCACAATGGCTTGTGCCTCCTTCTCGACTGCAGAGTACCAAATTTCCGAGGCGTTGAGGGTTCGGGAGAAGAACGCTACCGGTCTGCCCGCCTGGTTGAGGGTAGCAGCCAGGGCGACGTCTGATGCGTCGCTTTCTACTTGGAAGGGAATGGCTTAGTCCACCGCGTGCATGGCGGCCTTGATGATGCCGGCCTTGATACGGTCAAAAGCCGACTGGGCCTCATCCGTCAGGGGAAAAACCGTGGTCTTAATGAGTGGCCGGGCTTTGTCCGCATATCTGGGGACCCACTGGGTGTAATAGGAGAAAAGCCTCAAGCACCGTTTGAGTGCCTTGAGGCTACGGGGGAGGCGGAGTTCCTTAAGGGGACGCATGCGGTCGGGGTCCGGGCCTAGGACCCCATTTTCCACGACGTAGCCGAGGATGGCTAGCCGGGTTGTGTGGAACACGCATTTCTCTTTGTTGTACGTGAGGTTGAGGGCCCGGGCAGTCTGGAGGAACTTCCTCAGGTTTGCGTCGTGGTCCTGCTGGTCATGGCCGCAGATGGTGACATTGTCCAAGTACGGGAAGGTAGCCGATAAGCCGTACTGGTCCATCATTTGATCCATCACCCTCTGGAAAATGGAGACTCCGTTTGTAACACCAAAGGGGACCCTGAGGAAGTGAAACAGCCGACCGGTTGCTTCAAAAGCCGAGTAGGGACGGTCCTCTGAGCGGAAAGGGAGTTGATGATAGGCCGAATTTAGGTCAACCGTGGAGAATACCCGATACTGGGCGATGTGAGTGACCATTTCAGCTATGCGGGGAAGTGGGTAAGCATCGAGTTGTGTAAAGCGGTTTATGGTCTGGCTATAATCCACTACCATTCGTTGCTTTTCCCAGGAGCGGACTACCAATACTTGAGCCCTCCAAGGGCTGTTGCTGGCCTCTATGACCCCCTCTTTAAGTAGCCGCTGAACCTCTGACTTGATAAAAGTCATGTCTTGGGTACTGTACCGGCGACTCTTCGTGGCGACGGGCTTACAGTCTGGAGTGTGGTTCGCGAAGAGGCGGGGTGGCGCAACTTTGAGTGTCGCCAGGCTGCATACTGTGAGTGGGGGCAGGGGTTCGCCGAACTTCAGTGTCAGGCTCCGGTAGCTGCACTGAAAGTCCAGACCGAGCTGCAGGGGGGCGCAGAGTTGAGGAAAGATGTAAAGTTTAAAACGGGAGTATTTAGCGCCTTGAATTGCGAGGCCAGCGACACAATACCCCGTGATTTGAACCAAATCGGACCCTGATGTGAGGGCGATAGTTTGGGAGGCGGGGTGGGTGCGCACGGAACAGCACCTTACCGTATCTGGATGGATAAAGCTCTCCATGCTCCCGGAGTCGAATAGGCAGGGAGTGTCGTGGCCGTTGATTCGCACCCGCCTCATTGAGTTTCGCAGGTGTTTTGTCCGCGATTGATCGAGTGTGATCGCTCCTAGTTGCTGTCCGTCAGAGTTGAACTCACCAAATGGCCACCCGGAGTCACAAGATGGCCACCGCCGGTCGAACGTGTTGGGTTTCGAAGATGGCCGCCACCAAGATGGCTGCTCCCATGACTCGCACGAGGTCGATGACGCGTCAGAAGTGGGCGTGCCCTGCCGCAGCGCGGCCGCTTTGCGGGGTCTGTGAGACCGGGAGCTTGATTTTTGGGTCTGGTGAGGGTTTTGTTTATGGCCTTTGGTCCCAGCCAGGCAGACTTTCGCGAAGTGCCCTTTCTTCCCGCAGCCGTTGCAGATCGCGGATAGGGTCGGGCAACGCTGACGTGGATGCTGGCCTTGCCCACAGAAATAGCATGGGGAACCCCCGGAGTGAGTGGATCGTCGCGTGGCACAGGCCTGTAGCGTGGCCGAGTCTGGAGGGGATCAAGAGGGGTTCGCAAGGTCCGCGAAGTACGTACGGAGGTTACGGTGGACCGTTTCGAGAGAAGAGGCGAGCGTTACCGTGCCCTGGAGATCCTTTGCCCCGTCTTCTAGGAGCCGCTGCCGGATGTACGAGGACCTGATACTAGACACAAGGGCATCGCGAATATGTAAGTTCCTGTGTTCTTCTGCCATCACTGCTTTGTGGTCGCAGTTCCTCGCGAGTGCATTGAATCTTTCCACGAACTCGTCCAGCGTTTCCCCGGAACGCTGGCTGCAGGTTGAGAGCAAATGTCTGGCTTGTACCTCGTTAGTAGGTTTTATGAAGCGTTTCTTCAATATTTCGACCGCCGCCTCAAAGGTTGTAGCAGTTTCGATCACGACGGAGAGTCGGTGGCCCACCCGGCCATGTAGTAAGCGCAGTTTGCGAGTGCTGTCGACATCAGTCGTTGAGGAGTCCAGATAGTCCTCGAAACACCGGAGCCAATATTTAAAATTTTCCGGGGCTTATGGCGACCTGGCGTCCAGGTTGAGGTTCTCCGGTTTTAGAGCGCTGTCCATCTTGATGTGTCTGTAGATTAAATTGAGGCACCCTCAATTACGACGCGAGAGCGAGGTCGGTAATCAAAGGCTTTAATATACAGAGAACAAGACAGCATTCGAAAGAAGTGTCCTCGTCACATGGAGCCTTATGCTATATACTGTTTCCTGGGGGCGTAGCCAGAGGCGGAGTACACCAGGGTTCCAAGCCTCTTAAAGGGGCAAAGTATTAAAGGTAATTACCGTTCATCACAAGCCTTTTGATTACCACTCTCGCGTCGTAATTGAGGCTGCCTCAATAACCAAAGACCCCTCTGTTGCTCGTTCTACTGTTAGTGTGATTAACACGCCTCCATTTAAAGGACATGTGCTTAACACTGGTTTGGCTCTGTATCTGTATCTATGCTCAGGAGTCGCCAGGTGCCGTTATAGACACCGTCACAAGTTATCAAGGTCAAGTTCAAAGCAATAAGTCTAAACACCGATCAGTAAGTCTAAACAATTAGTGTTTATTATGACAGATATAATAAATACTCATGCACACACTAAAAGACTAATACTTATTTCTACTATTAAATGGTACTTATCTAAGTAGGAACCAGCAAGGTCAGGGGACAAGGCCTTTGTTCCTTTCTGGACTGCACCTTCTGTTCACTAATCGTCGGCAAGAGTATAAGCAATGCCTGGGTCGCGTAGCGATCATTGTTTTGGCACTTACTGAAAGATGGCTGATGCTCAACGGCCGGTGATGAAAGACAGGATCTGGAGGCTGGGGTCGGAGTCAGGATACAACAGATCTGGGCCGGAGTCTGGAAGCAACAGACCGAATCATGTGCTTGACCTTCTTTTTATAGGTCCCAGAGGTCCGTGCCCCTTGGGGCGGTCTCTTTCACCTGCTAGGTATCGATTGGGTCTTTCCCAATCGATATCATTCGAACTCCCCTATCCTGGAGTCGTTCCTTGATGGCGGGAGCGGTTCCTAGGGGTCATTGACCTGGGTTCTCTGGCGCCATTCTGGCTGGGTAGCTATGGAAAAGTATCCATTGATACTTAAAATGTTTCTATTGTATCTGGGACTGGGCCGGTATCATCTCATTAGTATGCAGATCGCTTTCCTATTTGCACCTTTGGCTGAGTCTCTGCACCTGCCTTGAAACCGGTTTTGTACGTGCAAAAATGCTACTGCAAGCTGTGTGTCCGTACTATGGCTGTTTTTCCCTGCAGTCTTAGCAGTTCTCCATTTTGTAGACTGGTGTCCATTTTAGAGGGCTACACCTCCTACCAGGCTTATTCACTTTTCCAACTTCTTCCATCGGACAGAAGATACAAAAGTCTGAAAACATGCACTAACAGGTTCAAAAACAGCTTTTCTCCTCTGTTACCAGACTGCATATGCTTCACCCAATGTCTGTGCTTATGTATTTACATTGTGTATTTATGCATGTCCTATGTGTTTTCACGTGCGGAACAATCTGTCTGGACTTTATGCAGAATAATACTTTTCATTGAACCTCATGTGACAACAAATCAAATCGAATTCAGTCACAAAATGCAACAATCTGGACTCATATGCGCCATCTTTCCCACTGGGAACAACAAGGTATCACTTGTTGACTTGTGCCGGCACAGACCAGTCCTGACCAGTTGGCCTGGGCAGCAGGGGAGGGCAGGACATTGGCATCTTTTGTTTGGTAGAGATAGGCGGGACTGACTCCAATTCCCAGCATTCCCGGGTCGAGTAGCGGAAGTGACGCGTTCCCAGCAGTCCAAGGGCGCGAGCGGTGTCGGTTGGGGGAGATTGAGGAGGAGAGAAGCTGCGAGCTGAGTTCCAACCGTCGACCGCAGAGCCACACGCACCGTCCGGGACTTCGTCAATGTATGTACTCCCCCTCCACCGCCCGAGAGCAGTAATATCGCCGGCCTGGAGGGAGGGATATTTTGTGTATTTTTTTAAAAAAAAATTCTCTTTTTGCTCCCCTGCCGGATTGCGGTTTCGTTTCCGTTTTTCCCCCTCTATTTTAATTGTTCGGGTCGGGGAGAGGAAGCCGGCGCTCCCTTTTCCATGGCAGGCTGAGCCTGGGCCAATGGGGGAGCGCGGCTGAGTGGATCACTGGTTGGATCGGCCAATCAGCGCGGGGCTGGGGGGAGGGGGCGGGCGGACTTCCGGCTCCCGCTGCAGCCGAAGCAGCAGCGAGTTCGCTGTGTCTTGATCGGCTGGAAATGAAAAATGGGAGCTGCAGTCAGAGCTGAATGGCGGCTCTCACCCTCCCTTCCCCCCGCCGCCAGAGGAACAATACACTCGATTGCCAGTCATTTAGATCACCAATCCGGTTAAAGTAGCTATTTTTTAAAAAAAACGTATGGGCAGACTGGATGATTCTGGCTGATTATTCGGTCACCTGGCGAGGTTTTCTTTTTGGATAAGAATGATAAAATTGGCCGTGTGAAATTTTGAGGCCTTCACCGTCAAATTTCAAAATAATATGCTCAGATTAGGTTTTGAAGATATTGCAGAGGCTATTTTTTAAAAAAAAATGCTTCTTCGTAAGAAGCCGTGCGTTCCAACAAAATGACTGATTACTCCCGAAATGAAGCCAATCACACGTCGGTGCGATCGACTGAGCCATGTTGCGCTCATGTTCCTCGGCTCCCGCATGCTGGCTTGGTGGGGAGGGGTGGTACCAGCCCCACCACGTGGGTACCAGCCCCACCAGGAATTTGCATGCGTGATGCAGGCTGATCAGCGCAGGTTCAAGAGTATCGGGTGCTCCAATAGCCCTTCAGCCCTGCGCATTAACTTAATGCAAAATGATTCAGTGTTGAATAAAAAATATTCTGCATTTACAATTACAGGTTTATTTTACATGGAAAAAGAAGAATATGATACTGATTGTACATATCACTTCTCGTTCTGCACTTCTATGGACTGGAAGAAATGTATATTTGTAATATGATTCACATGATGGAAAACTTCCTCCAACTGGATGATTTTATGCACTATTTATACAATCAGTAATCATTTCATAAGTGAGCTAGATTAAATAACATGGTTTGATATTACATACCAGGCTGCAGTTTTGGAATAATATAGATATACAACTTTATAAGACTTGCATAAACGGAATGATTGGCAGTTACCCAAGGTTGGAATTGAAACCGGGTCCCTGGCACTGAGGGAGCAGTGCCAACCACTCTACTGCCCGTGACATCTTCATTCCCACTATTTAAGCCTGTTAGTGTACTTGTGTAGTTCCTTTTCTTTTCAATTAAGGGACAATTCAGCGTGGCCAATCCACCAACCCTGCACATAGACCCACTCACACCCAGGGAAAATGCATACTTAACATAGTTTCTTGAATAGCTCATAAAGTTTTTACTGTCGCCAACACCCCCCCATCCCCTCAATTTTGCTACTTGAGGTGACTGCCTAGTAGCCCAGTGGTTACATCAGCCCTGAGGCAAACAGTTCCTTTTGGGTGAGATATTAAAACTGAGGCTCAACCTGTACATCGAGATGGACAGAAACTATCCTGCAATACTGTTCAAAAGAAGAGTGAGGCATTCTTTTTACATTCTGGCCAGCATTCCTGATCAACGGGATTAGATTTGTTTATTGGCACATGTACCAAAGCACAGTGAAAAATCTTGTTCTGCGTACAGTTCAGACAGATCATTCCATACATGAAAAAATATATAGGGCAAACATAAATATACAATGTTTATACAACAAATACATAGACACAAGCATCAGGTGAAGCATACAGGAGTGTAGTATTACTCAGTAGAGAAGATGTGTGAACTGATCAGATCAGTCCATAAGAGGGTCATTTAGGAGTTTGGGACAGTGGGAATAGCCAGAAAATCATCTGGTCATTAATTCCTGTGCTTTGTGCAAATATGCATCTGAGTCGTTGGGTTTTAACAAATGGTGTGCTGCAAGGATTGGTGCTGGGGCTTGTTACTTACAATCTACATTCATGACTTAGAAACTATCTTAATTTTGCCAACTAACACAACTGTTAAGTTATGAAGAGGCGACAATGGCTTGCAAAGAGATATGAACTGTTTGAGTAACTGGCAAAGCAGTAGCAAATGGAGAATAATGCGGGAAATTGTTATATTTTGGTAGAATAGAAAAGCAGAATATTTTTGAAAATGTGTGAAACGTAAATATTGATGTTCAGTGAGACTTGGGAATAACGTTAACAAACCCTACAGATACAGCAAGCAATTAAGATAAATGGCATGTTGGCATTTATCGCAAGAGGATTGGAATACCACAATAGATGTCTTGCTGGATTTTCTTTTGGTGTGATTACACCTGTGATGTTTGATTTTCATATCTAAGGAATGATAATTTGTGTTTCAAAGTTCACTATATTGGCTTCTGGGATGAGGATATTTTCCTACAATGATAGGTTGAGTAAATTGGACCTACACGTTTAGAAGAATGTGAAGTGACTTAATTGAAACATAACAATATACTGAAGTGTCCTGACAGGGCCGATACTTGAGGGTTTTTTCATTCAGCTGAGAAATCTAGAACAAGGGAGCACAGTCAGGATGAGGTGGATCATTTAGGACTGAGACTAGGAGAATTTTTTTCACTCCCAGAAGGTGAATCTTTGGAATTGTCTACCCCAGAAGTCTGGTTGTTGAGGCCTCGGGGAATCAAGGAACATGGGGAGCAGGCAGGAATGTGGAATAAAGTCAGAATATAAAAATCTTTATTATTGTTACAAGTAGGCTTCCAATAACACTGCAATGAAGTTACTATGAAAATCCACTCGTCACCACACTCCAGCACCTGTTCGGGTACACCGGGAGAATTCAGAACGTCCAATTCACCTAACAAGCACATCCTTTGGGACTTGTGGGGGGAAACTGGAGCACCCAGAGGAACCCACGCAGACATGAGGAGAATGGGCAGACTCTGCACTGACAGTGACCCAAGCGGGAATCAAACCTGGGACCCTGGCTCTGAAGCAACAGTGCTAACTACCCCTTTTTATTGTATTGAATGGTAGAACGGGCTTGAGAGTCCAAATGGTCGAATCATTCCCTATTTCTTATCCTCCTCTAGGTTTCTCTGATTTCTGGAGTAAAGAACCAGCCACACACTGCACAAATTAGTATTTGTAAAAGCTTTTGACCATTTGCTACACCATAGTCTTTATAGTAGAGTCCATGGGAGTCCTTGGTTGAGGCGGGGTGGAATCCTACTCCACGATTGACTCCCAACAGAACTCATGCATTCGGATAGGCTAATAGTTACTATTAATGGGAAACAATTACACGGGTCAGATGTAAATATGATGGGGAATGAGCCTGTGCCATTGACTCGAAAAAAAGGTCTCTGGTACGAAAATGCTTTATTGCACCAAGAATGGGACAGGCTTCATTTATCTGCCTGTCTTTTGCTGTCCTTATTTTTTGTAGTTGGTACCTTTTCTCCATATTGGACCGTAACTTCCTTCAATTGTTACTGCCCAATTGCTTAAGTAAAATTTTTCCTTGTCAGTCTTGCCCGACCTTTCGACACAGGCTGAGTCTGATCACGCAGTGCCAGTTGTCCCCTGAGGCCCAGCTTCAAATGCAGCTCCATCAATGTGAAGGTGGGCACTCATGCTTTATTACAACGCTAGCTGCCATCAACTAGGTAAATTAAAGGTTCTTGACAGGCTAGCTAAGTGCTTAATGTCAGACAGGTTAGATCTGCGGAGTCCCAATCGTGGGAAAGGAGAGGGTCGGTCTGGGTCTGTACAGTTAGAAGAGGTTTCAATTCTTCAAATGTTTTCTGGGTAACTATTTGTGTAGCACAGTCTGAACCATCTGAAGTTTTCAATTTAAATCACATTTTTGGATGGTTCACAGTGCAAGACAATTGCCCAGAGGATGTTTTGGGAAATTGCCATGCAAGCCCTTGACTCGGAACTGCCATAGGATTTCCCCAGCACTCTGCTTGAAACCTTGAGGTTACGGCCCATTGTTACACTTGTTTGAGGAGGGATGGAATCCCACTCCCCGTTAGACAGGTTTTTTGTAGAACAAAGAAAAGCACAGCACAGGAACAGGCCCTGCACCGACCATGCTGTCTGTCTAAACTAAAATCTACACTTCCGGGGTCCGTATCCCTCTATTCCTATCCTATTCATGTATTTGTCAAGATGCCCCTTAAACGTCACTATCTTCCCTGTTTCCACCACCACCTCCGGCAGCGAGTTCCAGGCACCCACTACCCTCTGTTGTGGGGGGGGGGGGGGGGGGGGGGAACATTTGCCTCGTAGATCTCCTCTAAACCTTGCCTCTTGCACCTTAAACCTATGCCCCCTAATAATTGACCCCTCTACCCTGGGAAAAAGTCTCTGATACTCTCTGTCTGTGCCCCTCATAATTTTGTAGACCCCTATCAGGTCGCCCCTCAACCTCCGTCGTTCCAGTGAGAACAAACCAAGTTTATTCAACCTCTCCTCATAGCTAATACCCTCCATACAAGGCAACATCCTGGTAAATCTCTTCTGCATCCTCTCCAAAGCCTCCACATCCTTCTGGTAGTGTAGCGACCAGAATTGACTATACTCCAAGTGTGGCCTAACTAAGTTTCTATACAACTGCAACATGACTTTTAATTTTTATACTCCATGCCCCGGCCACTGAAGGCAAGCATGCCGTATGCCTTCTCCACCTGTGTTGTCCCCTTCAGTGACATGTGGACCTGTGCACCTAGATCTCTCTGACTGTCAATACTCTTTGAGGGTTCTACCATTCACTGTATATTCCCTACCTGTATTAGACCTTCCAAAATGCATTACCTCACATTTGTCCAGATTAAACTCCATTTGCCATCTCTCCGCCCAAGTCTCCAAACGATGTTTATCCTGCTGTATCCTCTGACAGTCCTCGTCGCTATCCGCAATTCCACCAACCTTTGTGTTGTCCGCAAACTTATTAATCAGACCGGTTACATTTTCCTCCAAATCATTTATATATACTACGGACAGCAAAGGTCCCAACACTGATCCCTGCGGAACACCACTAGTCTCAGCCCTCCAATCAGAAAAGCACCCTTCCATTGCTACTCTGCCTTCTATGACTAGCCAGTTCTGTATCTATCTTGCCAGCTCACCCCTGGTGCCGTGTGACTTAACCTTTTGTACCAGTCTGCATGTGTGCATGATTCGCTGGCCCCCGCCCACACCTCTCGCACTCATCTGCTACCCCTTGAAAGAACCAACTCATTCTCACCCGAGTCATATGCACCCTGTGCACCACCTTAAACTGTATCAGGCTCATCCTTACACAAGAGGAGGTCCCGTTTACCCTTCGCAGTGCCTCACTCCATGCTCCCCAATTGATCTCAATTCCCAACTCCGCTCCCCATTTCTACTTGATCCTCACTACCCGCTCGCCTCCCTGCTCCCCCAGCCACTGTGTATATTCCCAATTCTTCCCTCCCCTTCCACATCTGGAAGCAGCAGTCGCTCCAGCAGGGTGTATCCCGGCAAGCCTCTTCCAGACCTTTCGTGCAAACTCCCTAACCTGAACTCACTACCCCTCGGCAGCTCTACCCTCTCCCTTAGCTCCTCCAGACTGGTGAACCCTTCCTCCATATACAAATCCCTCACCTTGACCAGCCCCACTTTCCTCCACCTCCTGTATGCACTATCCATCCCCCCGGCTCAAACCCATGACTCTCGCACAGCGGCGTTAGCACCAACATTCCTTCCACCCTAAAATGCCCCCTCAGCTGATTCCATATCTTCACCGTAGACTGCACCACTGGGCTCCCTGAATACCTACTCGGAGCCATTGACAATGCTGTCGGCACCATCTCTGCTCCTAGTTCTATGTTCCTATTTGGTTTCGAGTCAACAGCTGCTGAGTTCATCTTAAAACACTGCCTGCAATATGTGGATGGTCAAATAACAGGCTGGGCTCAAGCTTGCAGACTGGATGGAGAGAGAGGAGCAAAAAATAATTTCTTATGAGATGAGAGTTAGTTGGCTCATCGCATTATCCCTTCCTCATCAACTGATGATTTACCCAATCAAGTATGGTCATTGCAAATTGATTCCAGGTCCATGATTTAGATTATGGCTGAACAACTTAAGTGGAACGGTTACATCATTGCATTGCTGTTTATATCTTGTATCATATAACATACGAGTGCTAGAATTTTTGCTTCAACCTGTGTTGAGTTTGGGGAAAATGGAATAAAGATTAGCAACAAAGCTTATTGTGCTTTTGAATTAGAATTAGATGTTGCATCCTGGCAAATTGAAAAATGAGACAACAATGACAATTTGTTAAATTGAAACCTGTTTTCTAATAATGTGTATATTCTGTCTGCGATCGCCAAAAGCACACTTGAATATGAAACAACATTCGAGCGCATGAAAGAATGTAGAACCTGCCATGATGCAGCCTTTGCCCCTTCACTGCATGGGGGATTCATTAACACTTACATTGCACATTCCATGCAATCTTCTGAAAGAGGCAACATTCAATTGAAACAAGGTTTCCTTCATATTCGCCTCTTTTGACCAAGGTTTAGGTTATCCTTTCACCTCTGGTTTGGGTTGGATTTGTTTATTGTCATGTGGACCGAGGTACGGTGAAAAGTGTTGTTCTGCGTACAATCCGGACAGATCATTCCATGCATGAAAAAAATCATAGGGCATTCATAAATACTCAATGTAAATACATAGACACAGGCATCGAGTGAAGCATACAGGAGTGTGGTACTACTCGGTGGAGATGTGTGACGAGATCAGTCCATAAGAGGATCATTTAGGAGTCTGGTAAAAGCAAGGAAGAAGCTGTTTTAGAATGTGTTAGTGTGTGTTCTCAGACTTCTATCTCCTGTCCAATGGATGAAGTTGGAAGAGTGAATAAGCCTGGTGGGAGAGGTCTTTAATTATGCTGCCTGCTTTCCCAAGGCAGCAGGTGTAGTCGGTCAATGGCTGGGAGGTGGGTTCGCATGATGGGCTATGTTCACGATTCTCTAGTTTCTTACGGTCTTGTGCCGAGCAGTTACGCCAGGCTGTGATGCAGCCAGATAGGATGTTTTCTGTGGTGCATCTGTAAAGATTGGTAAGAGTCAGTGTGGACATGCCGAATTTCCTGAGAAAGTGTAGTTTGGATTAGGACTCCTCTAACAATTTTCTCTATTAAAATGTATTCCATAAATCCAATATATTTTTGAAGGCAAATTAGTGTGGAGAAGAATGAGTTGTCTCTGTAACAGTTGTCTTTAAACACATTCTGTAGTCATGTATGTATGAGAAAGGTCTAAAGTACGGTATTGTGCTGCTCTATTTGGACATTTAACTGGAAGCAGATTTGTCTCCATTACATATCCTGTAACATATGCAAGGGTTTTGTATTTTCCTTGGGTTAATGAATCTTTCTTTCAGATCTCTTGTAAATGTAATTAAAATTAATCTTTTTTTAAAAAAAAAATCTCTAGATGCCTAAGTCGAGGGAAGTTGTATCTACGAGCTCAGACAGTGAATCGGATAGTGAGGTTGATCAAAAGGTAAGACGCAATAGGCTGCTGAATGTTATTTTAAAAGCGTATGTGGTTTTATATTAGGGTTATTTACATTAAAACATTTACATTTACCTGAATGTCTTTTTAACAAAAATTCAATTTTTGTTTTCAATATGATAATACAGACTGACTCAAATATACTTCAGGAAATGGTGCTGAGCCAACTTTTGAATTTAAAGTGCCATCACTAAGTCATTAAATGTTGACACTGAATATAGATGGGTAATTTCAATTCAAAACATCTTTCCTACCCAGCAAAACATTCCCATTACAATTTTTTACCGTACTAAGTTTGAAAATGACTCTTGGCTCCAGGCTGACATATGCAATTGAAATATGTCAACCAGTTGATTTATCATGGGGCTCTGGAGGAGTGATTGGAAAATATTTTTTTCCTCCTTACCCCTGACCAGCAAATTTTCGTGGTCAGTAGCGCTCACCGTTGACCTCAAGGAAAACTGCACATCACAATCTAGCCACTCCTGTGGCATGATTGTCACTTTTCCAGACATCAGTTTAGATCTGGTACAAAGTCCATGGGCTTTCTAGCATCCAGCAACTGTGATGTCATCAAGCTAAGCAGCCAATTATTAAAATGATTGCAGACTCCAGAAGTTGCTGTCAGTTTCAGAGAAGTATTTACAGGGACTGCTCACAGTTTTGCCATTATTACTGAAAAATTAGGCACATATTTTAAAATCCCCCCCCCCCCCCCCCCCCCCCCCCCCCCCCCTCTCATTGGTTAACGTGAATTCCGCATGAACTTCAACACCATTTGGAACTGTTACAAAATGATACCGCTAAGGGTATATTTTGCAACACCACCAAAATACATCCCATTTTATTTATCCCTGATAGAGCTAGTAGCCTGTTGCATACAGAGTAGCAGGATTTTGTAGACTTGTGTATGCATTATGCATGTGATTTGAATATAGTGCAAGTGTCACTGGATATGATGGCTGTGTATATAAATCAGTTTATCTTTAATTCCTGTCTACAAAATGAAATGTCTATTAACCATTTGACCTAGATTCATTCTTACACTTGGCAATTTAGCTGTACTCTATTCTGAAGCCAGAGTGATCTGTGATTGCAGATCAGTAGAAATTTTGGGAAAAATTGAAAAGATAATCTGGTTCAATCTGAAATTTTAGTATGAACAATAATAATATTTATTGCCACAAGTGGGCTTACATTAACATTCCAATGAAGTTACTGTGAAAAGCACCTAGTCACCAAATTCTGATGCCTGTTCGGGTACACTGAGGAAGAATTCAGAATATCCAAATTACCTAACAATAATAATAATCGCTTATTGTCACAAGTAGGCTTCAAATGAAGTTACTGTGAAAAGCTCCTAGTCCCCAGATTCTGGCGTCTGTTCGGGGAGGCCATAACGGGAATTGAATCCGTGCTGTTGGCATTGTTCTGCATTAAAAGCCAGCTGTTTAGCCCACTGTGCTAAACCAGCCCCACACGTCTTTTGGGACTTGTGGGAGGAAACCGGAGCATCCGGAGGAAGCCCACGCAGGCACTGGGAGAACATGCAGACTCTTCACAGGCAGTTGCTAATGAAAGTAAAATAAACTTGAATTAATGCAGTAAATACTATTTTGGCTGATAATTTGATCAGTCCATAAAACTAAATGAATCTGAAGTAAAAAACTTCGGCTACAAGAAATCGACTACTTTTGTATTCTGCTCTCTTTCCCCCTCCTTTCATATCCTTGTAGAAAAGTTAATTTCTGTAATACATTATTGGTGGTTTTACAGGCTAAGAGAAAGAAGTCAACTCCAGTAGAGAAACCAGTAAAAAAGCAAAAAAGTGGAGAAAGTTCTGGGGGTGCAAAATGCACTAAGAGTGACAAAGATGATAACCTATTTCAGGTATGTTGGTTCTGTCGCAGCAATATTCACAAGTGCCTGACTTCAATATTGCTAGCTTGTATTTTGAGCAGTTACAGCATTTACTATAGGATTTATCCTAAATACTCGTTTGTTAAAGTCTGACTTTTGATTTTAAAGAGATGTAGAAAATTAATTGTGCCGAGTGGCGCCCTGTTGTATATCGTATATGGTGTATTATATTGATGTTTTAATTCATTTTGGCCAGGTTTGCAGTGGATGGGAAATGAAATGAAAATTGTCACAAGTAGGCTTCAAAAAAGCCCCCAGTTACCACATTCCGGCGCCTGTTCGGGGAGGCTGGTACGGGAATTGAACCATGCTGCTGGCCTGCCTTGGTCTGCTTTCAAAGCCAGCGATTTTAGCCCTGTGCTAAACCAGCCTCTGTCTATCCTGGAAGGGAGGGAATATTTTTCTCTTGGCTGCAGAAGCTGATTAAAGTGACTGCCCATAAGTTGGTCAATAGTTATTTTTAGGGCACTGTTATGGCATTGATCTGGATCTGGCCGAGTATTCCATGTAAAAAGAAACTGGGCCGTAATCAGGTCATCTTCTGTCAAGCTGCAAAGGAGGTTGAAAAGCTGGATCTGCTCCTTATCTCCATCTGGTGGTGAAGTATTATTACCTTATTGGTAACCCTTTGTATACTTCACATGAGGCCTTCCAAGAATATTGCCAGGGCTTGAAAATTGCAGCTAAGAGGAAAGGTTGGGTAGGCCAAGATTGTTTTCCACAGAACAGAGGCTAAGGGGTGACCTAATTGAGGCGCTTAGATAGGGTAGACAGGAATGATCTGTTTCCCTGAGCTGAGGGGTCAGATACCAGGGGTCATAGATTTACGGTGATTTGGTAGAAAGATTATAGGGACATGAGAAAAAACATTTTCACCCAGAGAGGTGATGGGTAGCTGGAATTCACTGCCGATTATTTGGTGGTTGAGGCAGAAATGCTCAACTCATTTAAAAGGTACCTGGATCTGCGCCTTACGTGCTGTAACCTGCAAGGCTATGTACTAAGTGCTGGAGGATGGAATTGAGTGGGATTAAAATGAGTGGCTAGTTCCTTTTGTTTTGGTCGGCACAGACGTTGAATGGCCTGGTCTCTTTTGTGACATAATTGTTCTGTGGTTTTAAAATCAGAAGTTTAGGATTCATGGGGGAAGCATTGTTAACCTATCAAGAAATTTCTAAAAGCGGTAGTTGACTTGGGTTTTGTGTATTGATAACCAAGATAGTAACTAATTTGACCAAGAACCCATGAGGATTGTTATTTGCATATTTAAATAACTGAATTGGTACAGTTGTGACTCATCCATACCAATTGAATCTAGAGTGTTTCCTGCATTATTGCTGTTTTTAATCAATACAATATGCTAATTGACGTATGTGTATACATAGTTCTTTCATGTCCATTATAGTACAATTATGCAGCTTGAAGTCAATTTGGTGTGTGTCTTGGACATTAGAAGGTAGGTATCTGTATAATCTCAAAACATAAGCAGATCCAAATATCCATTTTAATATAGTGCATTTATATGGTTTTGCACAATGCCAATGAAGAAATTGTTCCTAAAAGAAATCAATTCAGCCTATGTACATTTGTTCGCTGGTGAAGACCATTGTCCTGGTCTTTTCAGTGAGTGAAAGGCGTGACTGCTGGTTCCCAACCTGCCCAAATACAGAGAGAACATTTCAACATCGCAGTCACAATAGTTACAGTGCTGAAGTGGGTCATTTGGCCCATTTTGTTTCCTCTTAACTCATCTGGTTCCATTTTTCTACCTTCTCTGCACATTATTTATTTTCAAATGACAGTCTAATTCCTTTTGAATGCTTCAATTGAATCTGCCTCCACCAACAGGCTTACGACGGAATAAAAGTTTTTATCTGTCGTTAGCTTGTGAGACAGAATTTTAAAAATTGATGGGTTGAGCTATTGGAGTAGATGTTTCTTGAATGTTCTCTATTTTCTGAAACCTGCCCTTATTTTATGAGTAAAGAATAGGTAGTTTTAGTTCCATGCATCATGTGACTTCAGGGAGAAGGCTGTAAGGCGTTAGATTAGGTGCATAGCATAGAGTTCTGTTGTAGGAGATATTGTATTGTTTTATTTAATAAAACATATCCGGGTCTTGAGTTTGCTAAATAGTAGGTATGTTAGACAAAATTAAAACAAAAACTTCAATATACTTCAATTTTTTTTAAAGGAAAAATAAAAAGTTCCTTTAACTTAAAAGCATTGTAAATTTGGTTTTGCCCATGGTAATTAAATATTTATCTTTTACTGTAAACTGATTCGAAGTCACTGCTGTAGGTAACAGCACTGATATTGGAATAGAGATTGCTGAGCTGTCCGCGTGAATCTCTAACATGAAAATGAACGGATTTAATTATGCTTTGCAATATTAGTAATATGTTTTGAAATTACTTTATCTGAACCAAGGGATTTCATAAATGCAGGTGTTCATTGCCAATATTATACAATGCACTTTCACAAAAGTGTATTAATTAGGCCATTGGCATTAATTTCATATTTGTGTTCCGACCCAGATTGGGATTGACAAACAAAAGAACAATGATCACCAAATGACTGCAATGAAAAAGATCAGAGAGATAACCTGGAACACTCTGCCCATGAGGGTGGTGGAAGCAGAAACGATGATTTCAAAAGAAATTTGTATGGGTCCTTGTAGGAAATAAACTTGCTCGTTCCCCATAGACTTGCGAGGGTGCAGGATTGAGCAGATTGCTCTGCGGAGAGATGGCAAAGACTCAATGAGTTGGATGGCCTCTTTCTGTGCCAAACGATTTCACCTTTTGTATTTTAACGGTCAAAAACTGATATGGTGAATATAGCACCATTAGATCTTGATTCCAAGTACGTCTGCTAGTAATCGGTGGTGAATGTTCTGCTGCAGTTATGTTGACTGAGCTCACATGTAGGCTATGTCCTGTATATCCAAAGAACAGACAAGGAAATGAAACTTGACTGACCAAAACTTCAAAGACACAAAAGTAATGCCACTTATTCCCAAAGTAAATCTTCAAAATTGTTTTGGGCCCCCACTCAAGCAGATTTGCCAATCCATGAGTATTAACAGCTGCAGACGATTGCTGCTGTCCAAACAAATAAGCAGGTAACCCAAACAAATGGGCAGTTTCACTAACTGATCGATATTTTGATGATGGCTTCCTACAAATACAACTGACTGAAGAAAATCTCCACCATAAACTCCGAATACTATCAGGATAGCGACTCCTTGTGAGGGCTCAACCTCTTTTTTAAATCATTGCAACATTTATTGCAACATTAAAATACGAGATGTTCTAGGTGCAACTGTTCTTGTCTATCCGCTACAAGACACCAGGAGTAAAAAAAGAGGGACCTGTATTTACATACAAAATTTCATCTTTTATTCATTTGCAGTCCATCCCAAATTGCACATGATGTGGCTTCCTGGATTATTGCAGAATCAACTTCATTGCTGTGTCGGTTAAGCCATTTGTAGGCCAGACTAGGTAAAGATGACCCATTTCCTTTCCTAAAGGACGTTTAGAACCATGGCAATACCCTCGTGGTCATCCTTGCTGAGACTAGCTTTCAATTCCAGATTGATTCATTTAATTTAAATTCCACCAGTTGCTGTGGTGAGATTTGAATGTATGTCCCCTGAATTACTTGATTACTAGTCCAGTGACATTACCACTAAGCCACCATCTCCCCATAATCCTCCAAGTTTCTTCTTCACAGTGGTTGGCACTGCTGCCTCACAGCACCACGGACCAGAGTTCAATTCTGACCTTGGGTGACTGACTCTGTGGAGTTTGCATGTTCTCACCATATCTACATGGGTTTCCTCCAGGTGCTCCAGTTTCCTCCCATAGTCCAAAGATGTGCAGATTAGGTGGGGTTATGGGGGGAGTGCGTCTGGATAGGGTGCTCTTTCAAAGGGTCTGTTCAGATTTGATGGGCTGAATGGCCTGCACTGTAGGAATTCTGTGGTTAATCTCTGTTGTACCTATGGCTTGCTTATGCATTGACTACATAGTTTTGTGGCACACTAACAATATGGACTTTCATCACAATATTATTGACAGATCGGCAAGATGAGATACGTTAGTGTGCGTGAATTCAAAGGCAAAGTTCTAATTGATATCAGAGAGTACTGGATGAACCAAGATGGTGAAATGAAGCCTGGAAAGAAAGGTGAATATATCGGGATTATTGGATACATGTTGAGAAGGCCAGATTGAGGGTGCAAATTTAAGGTTGTCTTAATTGGGTTTAGCTTGTGTGTGTGTGTGTGTGTGGGGGGGAGGGGAGGGGGGGGGGGTGGACAATATCAACCCAGATTGATGGGCTGCTTAGATTTTGTGAAGTAATATTGTATTTCACTGCATGCTTGGTTGTAAAATTCCATGGTATTAGTGACAAAACATCTGGAATTACATTGCTGCCACTCTGGAGTGGTCTATTAATGCAAATAAGTGCTAACAGTGGAATTCTTCAATGAACAACAGGCACATGGTGTTTTTAGTTCCTAAGTGGGGATGGAGGTTTTCTGGGGGGGTGGAGGACATGGTTTCTAAAACCAATGATTCAGTTGGCTCGCCTTCCTCAAGAAAAAAATAACTTAAAGTTGCAACTCGGGTTGCAGCACTTGTAAAACAGTAAAGAAAACGTGTGCCAGTTGTGCTCTTTTGTAGAACAATCAAGTTACTTGTGTTCCTTTACTCTGTATCTTCCTACAAGTGTTTCTCCTTCAAGTATTTATCCAGTTCCCTTTTGAAGTGACTGTTGAATCTATCCACCGCCTTTATCAGTTTGTGTCCCAAATTCAAATCACCTGCATCAAAAAATATTTCCTTGTGGCACTTCAGGTTCTAATCACTTGATCTCTAACCTCTTGGCACCAGTTACCAAAATATGGTGTCTTTGATTGTTTTCAGAACATTTTTTAAGTAGTGCCCAAGGCTGAATACTCTAAAACCCTGGTGAATCTTCACTCAGAAGTGATTGCCCTTATTGCAAGGTGGATGGTATTTAAAAGTAGGGAAGTCTTGCTATGTTTTGTATATGGGCAGCACGGTAGCATAAGCGAATAGCACTGTGGCTTCACAGCGCCAGGGTTCCAGGTTCGATTCCCCGCTGGGTCACTGTGCAGAGTCTGCACATTCTCCCCGTGTCTGCGTGGGTTTCCTCCGGGGTGCTCCGGTTTCCTCCCACAGTTGAAAGATGTGCAGGTTAGGTGGATTGGCCATGATAAATTGCCCTTAGTGTCCAAAAAGGTTAGATGGGGTTATTGGGTTACGGGGATAGGGTGGAAGTAAGGGCTTAAGTGGGTCGGTGCAGACTCGATGGGCCGAATGGCCTCCTGCACTGTATGTTCTATGACTGTACAGAGCATTAGTGAGAACACACCTAGAGTACTATGTGCAGTTTTGATCTCCTAATGGAGGGATATACTTGCATTGGAAAAGTTTGTTTCAGAGAAGGTTCACCAGATTCATTCCTGGATTGAGGAATTTGCCTTATGAAGAAATATTTAATCAGTTGTGCTATACTCATTGGAGTTTGAAGAATGAAGGATGATCTTATTGAAACATATAAGATTCTGAAGGGGTTCCCAGGGTAGATGCTGAACAGAGGTGAGGAAGAATTTCTTGTGTAAGAGTTATTGGTCTTTGAAATTCTCTTCCCTAGAGAGCAGTGAAGGCTGGGTCGTTGTATGTATTTACGACTTGAGTTATGGGGCAGACAGGAAGTGGAATTAAGGCCACAATCAGATCAACCATGATCTTATTGAATGGTGTGGCAGGCTCGAAGGGTTGCATTATCGCCTATTTCTTATGATTGATCCTATGATGCAAACTGCAAATAGCATGGTCCTGGTTTGGAGTGTAGTCATATCTACTGAGATGTAATAAATGTGGAAATCTTAAAGAAAATAACAGAAAAGACAAAATAATCTATTGGCTGTGTGCCCATTTTTCTGATGAAGGCGATACAACTGAAATTTCGACTTGCCAATTCTCAATGGTCATTGTTGCTATTGTATTGACATATGAATCTGTTTTTGCTTCGTTGAATGGTTGGATGTAGCTTTTCCAACAATCGATCATTTGTAGGGAGGACGGAGCTTTGTAGAAAACATATTATAAATCTGTTACCCAAATGCAAGCTGTTTCCTTCCCCTGTAGTTTTTCTTTGGGGGGGAGGGGGGGGGGAAAGAGTGTAATATAATTCATAAGAGAGTGGAAAGAGAAGAAAGAGTTGGGCTCTTTGATAGCTCAGATTAATTTTGTACGTAGTTGATCTGTGCTGACAATAGGTATTAGAGTAAATAATTATTAACATTACAAAATATTATTCAACAATGGGAAATGTCCAAGTTAAACAACCAATTTTGTTCATGTATGAATAATGATTACTTCTACCAAGTTGCTGTAGAGAGTGGTTTTGTTGAACTATACCCTGTGAGGTGACACAGGTCTCAACAATCCTATAAATGTTGTTTTATAACTGTTGGTAAGCTTTGATTCCCATTGCCATTTGTTAACTTTTTTTTTTTCTTTTTCCCTTCCTATCCAAATTTAGGAATCTCTTTATTACCAGATCAATGGAATCAACTGAAGGAAATGATTCCTGACATTGATGATGCATTAAAAAGGTTATAGAATGACCATATAAAGATGTACCCTGCTTTTTGTCATTAAACTCGTCCATCTTTAACATTTACTTGTGTTTTCTAAAGAAATTAAGCTTGTTTGTATTGTAATGTTCATAATGTGACTGTTTTATGTATATGCAGTACATCCCAGCTTTCCTATTTTAAAAAAAACTAAGGGGTACACTATTTAGAAAAGTGGTATGGAATTTGTTTTTAGTGTTAAAATTTAATTTTTGTTTCCTGATTTGATGTTTAGCAACTACCATATCATGTCTATAGACTGTTGCTTATATTCAGCTAGTCAAGAAAAATACTTTCAAGAACAATTTCATGTTTAAATTCATGCAGCTCTACCTAGGTATTTTTTTTAAGTATGGTTCAATCATTGAATCTTCTGGCTATTTCAGATAGGCACTTTTGGCTTTCCCCGGTGGCCTTGCGGGTAAATGTGCCATCAGGTGTAGCAATAAACCATACAAGCCAGAAGATCCTGGGGTTGATTTATGGTTTATTCTGTTAGCTGAGGTGCCTTTGGCTGCAACAGCAGTTGGGCCGCAACAATTTGCCTCTGTGCCCTGGAATAGGAAGGATGAAAGCCGGTCAGGGTTTCCACTTGCGATTGTCATTCGCTATCCACTGCTGGTAAATTAACCTTTTGATGTCTGTTAAGGGTTGGGTTAAGCTTACTGTGTTACTGTCCCTGGTTGGAACTTTTTGACCCAGGACTAAACATACATTTTGTTTAGACTTGTATATGAAGAATGGCATCTTAATGAATTGCCAAAGAGCTGTGTGGCTGGAACTCCACTCCTAAAAGATTTGGTGTCATCAGGATTGATGGGGAGAGGATGAAAAAGCATTGTACGTCACCAATATAGGGGTAATTTAATAGTGGTGTGATATCAGTTTTTTTGCCATTTTTTAAAAAAGTGTACTGTATTTCTTCTCATGGCTTCTGATCCCAATGTACCATATTTTTCTGGAGCTGGGATTGTTTAGTGTTTGACTCCGCCACAATTAATCAAAACTAGCTCTCTCCTTCACACAAATATTTGTTGGATTCCATGATTCAAATAAATTGATTTAGCTTTGGGTTTTTCAGGCTCCTTGGACTAGTAAACACTTTTAATGGCTTTGTAATAAAGAATGGACTGATGGAGGGAACTGTAATTTGTTTCGGTAACTGAATAGCAGTTTAAAATATGTATTATAGCTGTCATTTCGTCCAGCATTTTTCAAAATTTCCCTCATCTGCTCAAAATGCAACTGTTTAAGTAATGGCTACTTAAGAATTTTAAGCTGGAAAAAGTGACTGGTCAGTCATAACCTTGTCACAGTACTTTCTTGAGGTACCACTCCCAATTTAATATTTTCACACAGCATGCTTTGATTATTTTCAGTATGCTTTTGTATTATTTCACCATGTTCATATTTCTCCGATCTGTATTGAAATATGGTAAAGTAAATAAAGCTGTTGCGGCAACTTGTTCTGACTTGGACTTTAATGTTAATTCACTGAAGCTTACCATTTAAGAATTACATAATTTCTTTAAAACCATCATCTTACACTTACAACGGTTACTATCCTCTAAGGCAAAAAGGTAGCTTATTCTTAGCTCTGCTTCTGTAGGTCTACATTAATTCAGCACAGAAATTAATTGGAAAGTATTGATAGTTTAAGTCCAAATTGAATTATGTTCCACAAAGAAATTGTTTGCCAAATTTACAATGAATGAAATAGAGTGCATTTTTCTTTGTCTCAATATTTTGTCGCAGTAATTTAATGAATGCATACTGCTTTTATTGAACAGTGATAATAGATTGATTCCCCTGGGTGAAGCTAGAAATCAAAACTGCAATGGAACCCTTTTTGTTTTTGACCAGGAAATATACTATGAAAGGTCTTGACACTGGGAAGTTTCGAAGAACAAAGGAACCGTGGCATGGTTGCCCATAGGTCTCTGAAGGCAGAAGAACAGGTTAATAGGGTGGTGAAAAAGGCATATGGGACACTTCCTTTTCTCAATTGGGGCGTAGATTACAAAAGCAGGGAGGTCATGATGGAGTTGTACAGAACTTTGGTGAGGCCACAGCTGGAGTATAGTGTGCAATTCTGGTTGCCACGTTGTAGGAAGGATGTAATTGCGCTGGAGGAGGTGCAGAGAAGATTCACAAGAATGTTGCCTGGGATGGAACATTTAAGTTATAAAGAGAGGTTGGATAGGCTTGGGTTGTTTTCTCTGGAGCAGAGAAGACAGGGGGGGTGACCCGATTGAGGTGCACAAGATAATGAGGGCACAGTAAGAAATCTTACAACTACAGGTTAAAGTCCAACAGGTTTATTTGGAATCACTAGCTTTTGGAGTGTAACTCCTTCATCAGGTGAGTGAACGAAAGGTAGTGATTCCAAATACACCTGTTGGACTTTAACCTGGTGTTGTAAGACATCTTAGTGTGCCTATGCAGTCCAACGCTGGCATCTCCACATAAAGGTGATGAGATGCATGGATAGGGAGCAGCTGTTCCCCTTAGTTTAAGGCTCAGTATTGAGGGGCACGAGTTCTCCATCTGGGAGGTTTAGGGGGATTTGAGGGTACCGAGAGAGTGGTGATGGTTTGGAATACACTGCCTGGAAGGGTGGTAGAGGTGGAATGCCTCACATCCTTTTAAAAAGTACCTGGATGAGTACTTGGTATGCTATAACATTCAAGGCTATGGGCCAAGTGCTGGCAAGTGGAATTAGGTGGGCAGGGCTTGATGGGCCAAAGGGCCTCTTCACTAGTATTCTGTGATTTGACAAATGTTTGCTTTACTATTGATACAATCAAGTTAATTAGTTTTGTTTAAACATTTTTTAGTGCTGAACAAAGTGGGATGTTAACAGGACATCTTGGAAAGATTTCTTTTCTACGCACCAAAACCACATACACGGTGTTAAAATTAATTAGCTTGTCTCCAGTATGCCACGTCAGAATGATGCACAACTTTCTCAAAACTTCCCTAAGAAACAAAGTATCCAGAAGAATGTTCTTTTTGTCAGAATGTTCTTTTTGTCAAGATTATATCATTCTGCAATGAGGTTTCTATTGGGTGTTTGTATTTGCAAACATGTTGAGATGATGGTGTCCCTTTCAGTTACAATAGTAATGGCTTAATTTACAAATGATGCTGAATTAAAATACCAAGTTTTGATTGCACATATACGTTTGTTTCTGGTGAAATTGTGCTGGTTAAAGTGACTTTACTTTTGATTTCTCACAGCTTTAAAAGAAAAGCTGGGAAACAGCAAGGCTTTATTTCCATTCGTCTTTTCCTATAATTGTTTTATTTTTCACTATTAGGATTTAATACATGGTCCATGATAACATTAGCATTGTTTACTGCAAGCATTTTCAGCCTGATAGTGAAATCTTTTCCCCTCTATGTTAAATGGGCAACAAGAGGTATCAGTTTTCAAAGTTGTATAATGATCAAAAGCAAAGTACTGTAGATGTTGGAAATCTGAAATAATAGTGCTGGAAATATCCAGCAGGTCAGGCAGCATCTATAGAGAATATAAAAAATAGTAGCAGGAGGTGACCATTTGGCTCCTCGAGCCTGCTTCCCCATTCGATATGATCATAGCCAATCTGCTTCAACTCTACTTTCCTGCCTTTTCCCCATGCTGCTTGATTTTCTAAGATTACAAATGTATTAATCGCTGTCTTGAATATTTTCATTGTTGGAACATTCACAATCCTTTGGAGTGGACCATGCCAAAGATTCAATTTTTACGCATGTCAGTCCTAAATGATTGACCCTGTTATCCTGAGACTGTGCCCCTATGTTCTAGATTTCCTCGTCGGGGGAATCGACCTGTCTACCTTCTTCAGAACCGCAGAGAGTATAGTCCCAATTTATGCAGCGCCTCAATTAGAAAACCCTTTCATTTCAGGAACCAACCTAATGAATTTTTTGCAGTACTGCTTCCAAGGCAAGTATTCTTAGAAATGGAGACCAAAACTGCACACCGGTGTGATCTCACCGAAGCTCTACAATTGTAGCTAGACTTCATTCTTATACTCCTATCCCCTTGAAATAAAAGGCTAATCTGCCTTTTATATTACATGCTTGTATCAGTATGCTAACTTTTCTTATTCCTAATACAAGCACACCCAAGTCCTGCTGAATATCAATGTTTATGCTTCACATCTTTTCAAAAATATTTTTTTTAAAGAAAATATTCGTGACATTTTCACAATATATACACAAAAAAAATCAGTAATAACAGAACTCCTCAAACAACCTCCAACTCCCTTACTGACTCCTCAATCCTCTTTTAAAAAAAAATCTATAAACTGCTTCCATCTCCAGGTGAATCCCTCTGCCGACCCTCGCACTCCAAATTTGATCTTTTTCAGCCTCGGGCATTCTGCCAGATTGCTCACCCATACTCCCACTTACGCTGGCTCCAAATCCTACCACCCTAACAAAATCTGTTTCTGGGCTTTTGGGAAGGCAAAGGACAAAATGTTGGCCACTCACTCCTCGGCCTTCTGACACCCCAAATATTGCCACCTCTAGATTTGAACCCCCTCCGGTCTCGGACACACCTAGAACATGTGGATGTGATTCGTGTCCCCCCCCCCCCCCCCCCCGTGCACCGCCCACACTTAAACCTTCCCCCCCGCCCACTCCGGCAAAGAGCCTACTCAACTTTGCCACCATCCTATGAGTCCTATGTACCACTTTAAACTAGATGAGGCTTAACCTCGCACAGGACAAGAGTGCATTCATCCTCTGCAAAGCCTCCGCCCTGGTCTCTCCCATTTACGCTTAATATCCCCCATCAGGGCTCCCTTGCACTCTTATCAACTCCTTATAGATATTCAACACCTTCCCCTCCCCGATTCTGTCCTTTGACATCACCTTGTCCTGCAATCCCGGGGCGGCAGATCAGGAAAGGATGGCACCTCCTTACAAAGTCGCAAACCTCCGGGTACCTAAAGCCACCCTTGGGCAACCCATATACTTCCCCCAGATCCATGAGTATACCCCCTATAAACAAAGCAATCTGCCTATCGCCACCCCCGAAACCTTGCATCCAGCCCCACTGGTGCAAAGCTATGGCAATTACAGATCAGCGCCTAGACTGAGGCACCCTCCAGCCCCTAGTGCTGCCTCCATTGCTCCCACATCCTAAGCGCAGAACACCTGGCTGGCGAGAATGGTAAAGGCATCAACAGCAAAGCCCTCAAGTACGTACTCCTGTATCACGCCGATTCCACCTGCCCCCAGACGCACCCATTCCCCTCGGTCCACTTCCTTATCGTAGCAATGTTCGCTGTCCAATAATAGTTCATCCATGTTTGGCAACTCCGGCCCCCATCGGCCCTGCTCCAAGAAAGCCTGCCGCACTCGTGGAGTTTTTAGATTATCATAGATTTTACAGTGCAGAAGCAGGCCATTCGGCCCATCGAGTCTGCACTGGCTCTT
The DNA here is from genome assembly GCF_902713615.1 of Scyliorhinus canicula. Lineage (NCBI taxonomy): Eukaryota > Metazoa > Chordata > Chondrichthyes > Carcharhiniformes > Scyliorhinidae > Scyliorhinus > Scyliorhinus canicula. The sequence goes on from NC_052148.1 coordinate 65,128,128, forward strand.
GGAAAGAGCACCCTACCCAAGGTCAACACCTCCACCCTATCCCCATAACCCAGTAACCCCACCCAACACTAAGGGCAATTTTGGACACTAAGGGCAATTTATCATGGCATACACCTAACCTGCACATCTTTGGACTATGGGAGGAAACCGGAGCACCCGGAGGAAACCCACGCACACACAGGGAGGATGTGCAGACTCCGCACAGATAGTGACCCAAGCTGGAATCGAACCTGGGACCCTGAAGCTGTGAAGCAATTGTGATATCCACAGTGCTACCGTGTCTTCCCTGCCTGCGCAAACCTGGAGATCAGCCCATTGACTTTCCTAAAAATGACTTGAGAACCAAGATTGAGAAATTCTGAAATACAAACAGAACCCTCAGCAACACCGTAATTTTCACTGTCTGCACCTGCCTTGCAAACGACAGCGGCAGCACATCCTACCTCCCCCTTCATTTACTACACCAGCTGAGCCAAGTTCAGTTGATGCACTGTGCCCAACTTCATGCTACCTGAATACCCAATTACCTGAAACTTGCCTCTGCCAACTGAAATGGCAACTTCCCTAATCTCCTGTCCTGCTCCCTAGCCTCATCGGGAACACCTCACTCCAATATTCAATTTGTACACCGAAAACTGGCCAAATTCCCCCAGGATCTCCATGAGTACTCCAATGCTGCCCCCAAGCGTTCCAAAATATATAATAGCTGGTTGTCCGCATACAATTAAATGCTGAGCTCGATGCCCTAAGTGCCATTGCCAGAAGCTCTATTGCCAAGGCAAAGAGCAATGGGGAGAGTGGACACCCCTGCCCCATCCCACGATGCAGCCCGAAGTACCCTGAAACCCACTGTTGATCTGCACGCCCATGACTGGTGCCGTATATAATAACTGGACCAACAAACCGTTGCCTGAACTCTTAACTGCCCACTCGACCTGCTCAAATGCCTTCTCTGCATCCATCGCCTTCAGCTCCTGCTCTGAAGACATCATGATTACGTTGAGTAGCCTCCTCACATTTGGCAACAACTGCTTCCCCTTCACAAAACCTGTCTGATCCTTGCCAATCACCCTGGCACCAGTCCTCAATTCGTGATGCCAACACCTTCGCCAATAAATTGCCATCCGCATACGATAGTGAAATCGGGTGGTACGATCCATACTGCTCTGGGTCCTTGTCCCTCTTCAAAATCAGGAAAAAAGAAGCCTGCAACAGTGTAGGGAGGGGAACCCCCCCCCCCCCCCCCCCCCCCCGGCTCCTGCTTCATTGTATGCCCTCACCATTAGTTGTCCCAGGTCCACCCAAACTTATAAAACTTTACTGGGAACCCGAGTGGCCTTGGGACCTTCCCTGCCTGCGTTGTCCCCATACCATCCATCATCTTCCTCAGTCCAATTGGGGCTCCCAGCCCCTGCTGCACTCTGGGGAAACTCTAACCCATCCAGGAACTGGCGCATCCCCCTCCTCACTGGTCAGGGGCTCCGACTTGTAGAACCTCCTAATAAAGGCCCGGAACACCTCATTCAGCCCTTCCGGGTCCATCACCGCCTTACCATTATCATCCCTAACTCTACTGATCTCCCTGGCTGCCTCCTGCTTTCTCAACTGTTGGACCTACTTGCCTTTTCCGCATTGTCCTGCACTGACTGTCTGCAGCTGTCCACGGACTTCCCTGTGGAAACTAGCCCAAACTCCCATCAGGAGCCTTTGCCTCCTTGAGCAACCCTGTTGACAAATATCTTCCGTCCACCCTCAAAATCCCATCCACCAGCCTTGCCCTCTCCTCCCATTCTGTTTTCTCCCTATGTGCCCAAATTGATATGAACTTCCCCCTGAGTACAGCATTGAGTGCTCGCAGTGTGGTGGCTGCGACCTCCCCCATGTTCCACTCCACGTAGCCCCAAATGCCACACTCGTCTGTTCCCCCAGCTTCAGGTGCATTTCCTGCAAAAACGCCTGTCCGCTTTCAAACGCCTCAAATGTGTGAACACACATGATCATTTAACCGGCCTATTCAATCCCTCACATTTCACATGACCAACCTGGTCGGGGGGGCTCCCCGTCTCCTTTGCCTACCGATCAGCCATACCCCTATTTGGGCTAGCACCCCTCCACCCCCCCCGGCCCACGACCCTCCAGGCCTGCCCCCAGATGTCTACCGCCATCCCAACAGTATCACACCAAACACACATGTGAGTAATATTACCCCCGTCCCTCCCCCACCCTCAAATAAAAAAACAACGCCACCCCCTCCCCACACCTTCCTCCTGGCAACCCTCCACTGCACTCCCGTTAATTAGCCTGCCCAGCTAGCAAGGTAGCCCCTGTCCAAGGCCTCCAACTACCCTTCCTCCCTCCAGTTCTCCCCCCCCCCCCCCCACCCTCTGACCATCCCAACGGTCAACCCCAAAAGAGTAACAAAAGGCACACTCACCATCACTGCTCCTTTGCAAGGAGCTGCCCTAGAAAATTCAACATCCAACACTTTGAGAAGCACATAAAGCTCCTCCAAAGATCAACGTCCTCTCACTCCTCCCAGGCCATTGTCCCTTATAAACCCCATTGCCTTCTCTGGCATGTCAAAATAAAGCTCTCATTTCTGGAAAGTCAGCCACAGGCAGGCCGGGTACAATACCCCAGACGTCACCCCCTTTTCAAAGAGGGTAGCCTTAACCCGATCAAGCCCGTCATTCTCTTTGCCAACTCGGCATCCAGGTCCTGGTACACCCGCAGCTCACTCCCTTCCCAGGAACATTTCTTGGTCTGCCTCGCCCCTTGAAGGAGCTTCTCTTTGTCCAGAAACAGGTGCAGATGCGCCACCATCGCCCTTGGCGGCTAGTCCGCATGTGGCCTCCTCCTCAGCACACTGTGCGCTTGGTCCACCTCCAAAGGCTGATCGAAGGCCCCCTACCTCATCAATTTCTCCAGCATCCCACATTGCTCGATCCCATATCTCAACGGTTCCACCAACTTGGCCAGGTCCTCCAAGGCCTCTTTCCTCTGTTGCAGGAACTTCTTGTTCAAAAACTCTTCCAACTGCTCTATTGACCACTGGGCGGGCAACACGGTCCCTTGTCCTCTGCCATCTTTTCCTGTAGCACACCACGAAGATTCTCCTGCTCCCACAGCTTTTTCTTTTTTGCACCACTCCTGGGTGGCACAGCAGCATAGAGGTTAGCACTGTTGCTTCATAGCACTATGGTCCCAGGTTCAATTCCTGGCTTGGGTCACTGTGCGGAGTCTGCATGTTCTGTCCGTGTCTGTATGCGTTTCCTCCGCGCACGCTCCAGTTTCCTCCCACAAATCTAAAGAAGTGCAGGTTAAGTGGATTGGCCATTCTAAATTGTCCTTTAGTGTCTGCCCTCGACTGTGAGACACAGGTTTTGTATGCTCTGCCCCCTCCGAAATGGCATCATTGTGCTGCACACCCTTGGGAATGGCCTTAGTGTGTCACCTGAAGGCCCTTCCCTGATGCTCCGTCCCCCATGGGCCAAGTTCCTGACTGCATGGTTGACGTGTGGTCTCAGCAGTTGGGAACCCGGTGTGGAGACTGCGGACTGTGTTCAGTACCCTCACAGTGGGGCGGGAGACGTGCTGTCGGCCGGGGGGCGCTTCAGAGATGGCTGGGGGAACCGGTGGGCGCTGGCCAGGGGACACTATTTGGCAGGTCCAGTCTGCGCATGGCCGGCACCTTGTTTTAAGACATGGCTGCTGCAGGTCGTATGAGCAGGCACAGACCCAGCCATTCTCCGGCCGTTTATATCGTGGAAGCTGGGAGTTTTACACACATGACCGTTGAGGGGGTGCCGCCGATTTATTTCACGTAAAACGCCACAGATCCTCAGCTCTTAGCCTCAGAAGCACTTACCCTCAGAAATGGAGAATCCAGCCCATTTTTTTTCGAGTACTACTGATGAATATCCTCACACTTCACACTATACTCCATCTGACACCTTGCTCACTCACCTAACCTCTTTGCAGTTTGTGTCTGTGGTGAATGTATAAATACTGTTAATTCACCAGTATACTGTATTATGTTATACTATGTTATTAACCCTGTGGGCTCCATCTGTGGGCCATTGTGTGGCTTCACCCACAGGGGGAGATGTTGGAGCAAGTATGGGCTCCGTCCATGGCTCTGCCCTTTAGAGGACGTACAAGAGCCGCCTTCAGTATTGTACCGGTCGCAGGCAGGCAAAGTTGTAAGTTGATTAAAACCACTGTTCACTTCGACACGGGTCTTCGAGTGAATTGATGGTCGCATCAGTATCCTTCCCGCATTTGCATTCTCACCTCAGTAAATGTTGCGCGTTATGCTTTCCCTTAATTTGCTCTGTTTTAATTACCTTTGCTCAAGAGTTGCAGGTATCTTTCGGATACCACCACAAGGTTCAAAACCGAATACTGATCAATGACTCGATACACCAGTTAGTAAGTTTGAAATCAATGCACATTTATTTACACACACAGTCAATTATTACTCAAGCACAAACTCTACTCACTAAACTACAACTACTAATAAAAGCCTATACTTAGCTTCGGGGGAGGCCCACTCCGTCAGAGGAACAATGGCCGTTGTCCGGTTCTGATACTGCTGGCTTCGAACTGGTATAGAATAGTAGCTAGAAGCGCCTATCTCATAGCGTGCGTTGACCTTAGACTTACTTGACTGGTGCTTGGCAGGCCTCTCGTCGCTGAGAGCCAAAGTGAAGATGGAGAAATAAGAGAGCGTTCTGACCTTGGGGACTCTTCTTTATAGTCCACAGGGTTTCGCGCCCTTCTGGGCGGACCCTGGGCTTGGTCCCAATTAATTGGACCATGTCCCAATCGTTTGTATTGATTCTCTCCAATAAAAGGGCTGTCCCCCAATCGCTGGGCGGGCCCTAGGTAACCGTTGGCCTGTCTTTGTTTTAGTCTCCACTGGCGCCGGGGAGTCTGTACCGATTGTTTCAATGTTTCTTTTTGTCCCCAGAGATAGCTCATTACTATGCTAATGGCTTGTAGTTTCAGTTCTGTCTGGGCTCTGCAAGTTCCAATCCACAGGAAACCTTGTACCTGCTTGTTTCCCTAGTGCTGTCCATTTTTCCCTGTACTCTTTGCGAGTATCCATTTTGGCTACACCTAATGTCAAATAACTTCAGATGAAGAAATCAAGAGGATATGGTAAATAGCTGAAGGTCCATCATGGATTATCGTGACTTTACTACCTTACATCCTACAATCTTAAACATTCACTGTTTAAGACCATAAGACCATAAGACCATAAGACATAGGAGTGGAAGTAAGGCCATTCGGCCCATCGAGTCCACTCCGCCATTCAATCATGGCTGATGGGCATTTCAACTCCACCTACCAGCATTCTCCCCGTAGCCCTTAATTCCTCGCGACATCAAGAATTTATCTATCTCTGCCTTGAAGCCATTTAGCGTCCCAGCCTCCACTGCACTCCGCAATGAATTCCACAGGCCCACCACTCTCTGGCTGAAGAAATGTCTCCGCATTTCTGTTCTGAATTTACCCCCTCTAATTCTAAGGCTGTGCCCACGGGTCCTCGTCTCCTCGCCTAACGGAAACAGTTTCTTTGCGTCCACCCTTTCTAAGCCATGTATTATCTTGTAAGTTTCTATTAGATCTCCCCTTAACCTTCTAAACTCCAATGAATACAATCCCAGGATCCTCAGCCGTTCATCATATGTTAGACCCGCCATTCCAGGGATCATCCGTGTGAATCTCCGCTGGACACGCTCCAGTGCCAGCATGTCCTTCCTGAGATGTGGGGCCCAAAACTGGACACAGTACTCCAAATGGGGCCTAACCAGAGCCTTATAAAGGCTCAGTAGCACATCGCTGCTTTTATATTCCAACCCTCTTGAGATAAATGACAACATTGCATTCGCTTTCTTAATCACAGATTCAACCTGCATGTTTGCCTTTAGGGAATCCTCGACTAGCACTCCCAGATCCCTTTGTACTTTGACATTATGAATTTTCTCACCGTTTAGAAAGTAGTCTATACTTGGATTCTTTTTTCCAAAGTGCAAGACCTCACATTTTCTCACGTTGAATTGCATCAGCCATTTCCTGCACCACTCTCCCAAACTGTCTAGATCCTTCTGCAGCCTCCCCACTTCCTCAGCACTACCTGCCTGACCACCTAACTTCGTATCATCGGCAAACTTCGCTAGAATGCCCCCAGTCCCTTCATCCAGATCATTAATATATATGGTGAACAGCTGTGGCCCCAACACTGAACCCTGTGGGACACCGCTGGTCACCGGCTGCCATTCCGAAAAAGAACCTTTTATCCCAACTCTCTGCCTTCTGTCAGACAGCCAATCCTCAACCCATGCCAGTAGCTCACCTCGAACACCATGGGCCCTCACCTTACTCAGCAGCCTCCTGTGTGGCACCTTATCAAAGGCCTTTTGGAAATCCAGATAGACCACATCCACTGGGTTTCCCTGGTCTAACCTACTTGTCACCTCCTCAAAGAATTCTAACAGGTTCGTCAGGCACGACCTCCCCTTACTAAATCCATGTTGACTTGTTCTAATCCGACCCTGCTCTTCCAAGAATTTAGAAATCTCATCCTTAACGATCGATTCTAGAATTATACCAACAACCGAGGTTAGGCTAATTGGCCTGTAATTTTCCATCTTTTGTCTTGATCCTTTCTTGAACAAGGGGGTTACAACAGCGATCTTCCAATCGTCAGGGACTTTCCCTGACTCCAGTGATTTTTGAAAGATCTCAACCAACGCTTCCGCTATTTCTTCAGCCACCTCTCTCAGAACTCTAGGGTGTAGCCCATCGGGGCCAGGAGATTTGTCAATTTTAAGACCTTTTAGCTTTTTTAGCACCATCTCTTTTGTAATGGCAACCATACTCAACTCAGCCTCCTGACCCTCTATAATTTTTGGGATATTACTCATATCTTCCACTGTGAAGACAGACGCAAAGTACTTATTAAGTTCTCCAGCCATTTCCTCGTCTCCCATCACTAGCCTTCCGGAATCAGTTTGAATTGGCCCAATGTCTACTTTGGCCTGTCGTTTGTTTCTTATGTATTGAAAGAAACTTTTACTATCATTTCTTATATTACTGGCTAGCCTGCCTTCATATTTGATCCTCTCCTTCCTTATTTGTCTCTTTGTTAACCTCTGTTTGTTTTTGTAGCCTTCCCAATCTTCTGAATTCCCAGTGCTTTTGGCCACTTTATAGGATCTCTCTTTTTCTTTGATACATTTCCTGACCTCCTTTGTCAGCCATGGCTGTCTAATCTCTCCCCGGATAATCTTTCTTTTCTTGGGGATGAACCTCTGTACAGTGTCCTCAATTATGCATACAAACTCCTGCCATTTTTGCTCTGCTGTCTTCCCCACTAGGGTCTGCTTCCAGTTGATTTTCGCCAGTTCCTCTCTCATGCCCTCGTAATTACCTTTATACCAGGGTTTAACCCTGCTCTCTGCTTCCTGTCTTCCATGCTTATATCATCCCAACTCCATGAACCCTTATCTTGCAGATTAAGATTTATAATAATTTTTATTGTCAAAAATACACTGCAATGAAGTTACTGTGAAAAGCCCCTTGTCACCACATTCCAGTACCTGTTCGGGTACACAGAGGGAGAATTCAGAATGTCCAAATTACCTAATAACATGGCTTTTGGGATTTGTGGGAGGAAACCGGAGCACCCGGAAGAAACCCATGCAGACACGGGGAGAACATGCAGACTCCACACAGACAGTGACCCAAGCTGGGAATTGAACCTGTGACCCTGGCGCTGTGACGTTGTGCAACCAGCTGCCCACCTTATCAAATATACTTGGAGACTTTTAGGTCATTGACCTTTTGTCAGAGCTGGTAAAAGCTAAAGGTGTAACAGGTTTTAAGCAAGTACGGGGACTCTCCAAAAAGAAAGACCTGTGATAGTGTGAAAGATGGTAAGGATTAAATAGCCAAATTAATGCTGATGAGTGAAGAAAGAAAAGTTGTGTCTAGAGGCTGTGCAAATGGGAATAGCAGAATCATTGCCACCGGCCTCTGGGGAAAAAATGGGGCAAAGGTTATGACGTGAAGTTGTTTAACTTTATTGAATCTAGAGGGCTGTATGATGCTTAATGGAGAGATGAGGTGCAGTTAGATGTTAAAAATATAAGCATCAAGTGTTGGAGTGGGCCATTTGGCTCCTTGAGCCTCCACTGCTGTTTGCTAAGATCATGGCTGATCCATTGCAATATGGAATTATCACTTGCAAGTTCCCCTCCAAGCCGCACACATCCTGACTTTGACCCACATCATCGCTCCTTCACTGTCACTGGGTCAAAAGCCTGGAATTCCCTAACAGCGCTGTGGATATACCTGTGTGGCGTGGACTGCCGAGGTTCAAGAAGGCAATTCTCTTGAGGCCGATTAGGGATGAGCAACAAATATTGGCCTTGCCAGTGACATTCGCATCCCCTGAAATAATTTATTGCCAGCTACACCTTCCCTCACTATAGTCATGCCTCCTGATTCCTTTGGCATCCAAAAATCTGCTGATGTCTGAATTGAATTTACATTGACACCGAGCATCTACAATGACAAAGATTCACTGCCCTTTGAAGTAATTTCTCCTCAGCACAATTTTAACTGGCCAAACTCTTACTATGAGGCTAACCTCTAGTTCTAGACTTCCCAGTGATGGGAAACATCCTCTCAGCATTTATCCTGTCAAATGTTGATCATGTGTTACCTGCTCTATAAGGCAAGAATACCCTTATATAAGGAAACCTAAAAGTCCAGTTGTGATCTCACTAATTGAGGTATATACAATTGCAGTAAGAGTTCGACTTTTACACTCCAACTCATTAAAAAAAGTCTAATAGCTTTTTGCTGTCCTAATTACTACTTGTACCTATGAGTTAACTTTCTGCAAAAGGAGCCAGGATCTCTCTGGGAACAGTAGCATACTGGTCATAGAACAGTAGAACATAGAACAGTACAGCACAGAACAATGTTGTGCCGAGCCATGATCACCCCACTCAAACCCACGTATCCACCCTATACCCGTAACCCAACAACCCCCCCCTTAACCTTACTTTTATTAGGACACTACAGGCAATTTAGCATGGCCAATCCACCTAACCCACACATCTTTGGACTGTGGGAGGAAACCGGAGCACCCGGAGGAAACCCACGCACACAGGGGGAGGACGTGCAGACTCCACACAGACAGTGACCCAGCCGGGAATCGAACCTGGGACCCTGGAGCTGTGAAGCATTTATGCTAACCACCATGCTACCCTGCTGCCCCTAAATGTTACTGGACTAGCAAGCTGCTATGTGGACTGATCAGGCAGATCTCCTCTGATTCAATGAACTCTGTGGCATAGCCCGTGATGTCATGCGGATGGACTTGGCAAGCAGCCAAACAGCTCACTTGCAATCCTTGGACCGATTCTTGTTTGGGATTAGAACATAGAACATAGAACAGTACAGCACAGAACAGGCCCTTCGGCCCTCGATGTTGTGCCGAGCAATGATCACTCTACTCAAACCCACATATCCACCCTATACCCGCAACCCAACAACCCCCCACCCCCTTAACCTTATATTTTTTAGGACTCTACGGGCAATTTAGCATGGCCAATCCACCTAACCCGCACATCTTTGGACTGTGGGAGGAAACCGGAGCACCCGGAGGAAACCCACGCACACACGGGGAGGACGTGCAGACTCCGCACAGACAGTGACCCAGCCGGGAACCGAACCTGGGACCCTGGAGCTGTGAAGCATTTATGCTAACCACCATGCTACCGTGCTGCCCCGATTGGTGGAGCTTTTAAGAATCTTCTGGAACAGGAGAGGCAAATTCCATTATGTGCGGTTCTGTGAAAACATTCAGGCAGGAAGGAACTTGAAGATACTCTCTCTTCCAGCGATTTACAGGGCTCCCAGTCAGACCTGTGGAAGGCACTCCTATTTGAAAGACTGCACACTATAGCCAGACCTGTGATGGGAATTACTGGTTTGAAAGGCTACAGGCAGGTTCTCCCACCAGGCCTGGAACAGTTTAATATTCTGTCTGAATGGCTTGGAAAAGTCCAGTCTGAGGACTCTCTTCACAATACAGCCAGAGATCCTGCACGAAGATCCAACCAGCAAAAATGGCAGACTGGACACAATAAAATCTTCTGTGTGAGGCTCCCTCTGGTGGTCAAAGGATAGAATTGCAGCAATCTGAATCTCCTGGGTAAATCAATTTCCCAGAGGATCGCATTCGGAGAAAACCAGTGGCTACAGAGACCACAACCTCAGCAGTGAAGATTAATCTCAAACCTTTTGAGCAGCATGGTGGCACAGTGGTTAGCACTGCTGCCTCACAGCACCAGGGACCCAGATTCAATTCCAGCCTCGGGTGACTGTCTGTGTTGAGTTCGTACATTCTCCCTGTGTCTGCATGGATTTCCTCCTGGTGTTCCGGTTTCCTCCCACAATCCAAAGATGAGCAGGTTAGGTAGATTGGCCATGCAAAATTGCCCGTAGTGTCCAAAAGATTAGGTGGGGTTATGGGGATAGGGTGGGGGCATGGGCCTTGGTGGGTGGCTCATTCAGAGGGTCAGTATAGACTCAATGGGCCAAATGGCCTCTTTCTGCACTGTAGAAATTCTATGATTCTATGATTTTCCTCCAATTCCCGTTATTTTAATCCTTCCCCTGCCCCTTCACCATATGCTTGTCTTGTGTGTGCCTTGGTGGAAGGTGGGGCGGGGTTTTAGGAATAGGTAGTCTAGTAGACCATTGTTCCGTTATTTCCATTATATGTTCATCTTTTACTCTTGCTATAAATAACACTTTGTTAATGTTTTGCTTATAAATTTGGTTCCTGTAACTCATCGGAGCAGTCAAGGGTTAAAGATCTCAGGAAAACACACAAATTATTGCTTAATTTATTTATACTGGGGCTCCGGGGTCTGTGGGGCTGGAACTGACCGTGTACTTGCCTAGGGTGTTGTAACATCTGTCAGAGGGTCAGTGCAGACTTGATGGGCAGAATGTCCTCCTTCTACACTGTAGGGATTCTGTGAATTATCGGTGCATAACTGAGTGTGACTTCGCAGCACCCCACCACTGACTAATCTTGCTGAAATAGCAGAGGAATTATGACTTGTATTTAATAATTCATTCAAAATAAAGTGTTGTGCCAGAGGGCTGGTGGATAGCTAATGTAATTCCTGTATTTAAGGAAGGGGATAGAATACATCCAAGGAATTATAGACCAGTCATCTTAACGTGGATGGTAGGAAAACGAATGGAGTCCCGACTGAAGGGGAGAATGGAAGAATATCTACAAATGAAAAATATATATTAATGAATAGCCAGCAAGATTTCAAAAGCACAAATCTTGCTTGACCAACATGATTGAATATTTTGAGGGGGGAAGAGAGCGAATGAACGATGGGAATGTGGCAGACCTAATTTATCTGGAATTGGAATTGGGAACCAGTGGTGTGCTTCTCGATTGTTTCTTCAGCATCTTTGATTTCAAGCAGACTTATACACTCAATGCGGCCCCACTAAACCTGAACATTCAAGTGACTAATATATTTTTAAAATGCTGTAAAGCTGCTCAGATACAATCACATGCTGATTCCTCTCTGCATTTGCTGCTAATAGATTCAACAGTGAGCTATTCACCAGTCCTCTGGCCCTACACTTTATTTTGAATTAATTCAAATCAGAGAGAAACCAGCCTGTGATGGAAAGAGCAGCAAAACATTGGAACGGACGTTTCAGAGCCCTGAGCGTGAGGCAGCTGGATCGAAGGTGCAGGGCCCAGGCCAGGCAGCCAAAGTGGCAGAGAGCAGGCAAAGCAACTGGGACAGTGGAACTTACTGGCATCTGGGTGAGTAAGTGACTGGAGACTGAGAGAAAGAGAGTAAAGGAGGTGGTGGTGGGAGAGAGAAGGTTTGAGTTGGGTGAGTTGCGAGGACGTGGGGGTGGGGTGACGATGACAATGACAGACTGTGGTGGGGGAGCTTGCCAGCATGGGGGTGGTGAAGTGAGAGGGTGGGGAGAGAGAATGATTGACTTTAATTCCTTGGCTGTGATGGCCTGAGGGTGTGACACTGGTGTGCTGCTTGTATTCCCTGTTGTCAAATAATTTACAGCACAGAAACAGACCTGCGGTCAACGTTCAGTTTCTTTCTTCTCTCGGTGAAGAAATTGCTCCTCACCTCAGTCCTAAAGGTTTACCCCTTATCCTCAAACTATGACCCCCAGTTCTGGATTCCCTCACCACTGGGGACATTCTTTCTGAATATACCCTGTCCACTCTTGTTCGAATTTTCTAAGTTTCTATGGCATCCCCTCTCACTCTTCTAAACTCCAATGAACATAATCCTAACTGACTTAGTCTCTCCTTATATGCCAGTCCCACTATCCCAGGAATCAGCCTGGTAAACCTTCACTGCACTCCCTCCAGAACAAGAACATTCTTCCTCAGATAAGGTGTGGCCTCATCAAGGCCCTATACAATTGCAGTCAAACATCTCTATTCCTTTGCTCAAATCCTCTCGCTATAAAGCCCAATATATCATTTGCCTTCATTATTGCCTGCTGTACCTGCGCGCTTGCTTTCTGCGACTGATGCATGAGGACACCAAGCTCTTGTTGAGTATCCACCTCTCTCAATTTACACCCATCGCTGGCTTTGAAAGGAGACCAAGGCAGGCCAGCAGCACGGTTCAATTCCCGTACCAGCCTCCCCAAACAGGCACCGGAATGTGGCGACTAGGGGATTTTCACGGTAACTTCATTTGAAGCCTACTTGTGGCAATAAGCGATTTTCATTTCATTCAAATAATAATCTGATTTCCTATTTTTGCTACCAAAGCAGATAAGCTCACATTCATCCACATTATACTGCATCTGCCATGCATTTGCCCACTCACTCAGCTTGTCCAATTCTCGCTGAAGTATCTCTGCATCCTCCTCACAGCTGACCCTCCAACTTTGTATCTTCTGCAAATTTGGTGATAATACATTTAGTTCCCTTGTCCAAATCATTCATCTATAATGTGAACGGTTGGGGTCCTAGCACAGATTCCTGTGGTACCCCACTAGTCACTGCCTGCCAATCAGAGAAAGACCCATCGCTGGCTTTCCAACTTTCTATCCATCTCTAGACATGATCTGTAATCCCATGCACTTTAACTTTATATAGTAATCTGTGGCCTTCTAAACGTCTAAATAAACCACATCCCTGGTCAACTCTACCAGTTACATCTTCAAAGAATTCTAGTAGATGTGTCAAGCATGATTTTTCTTTTGTAAATCCATGCTGACTTTGTCTGATTACACCACTGCTTTCCAAATGCTGTGCTATGAAATCTTTCATAATGGACTCCAGCAACTTCCCTACCACCGACGTTAGGCTCACTGGTCTATATTTCCCTGTTTACTATCTACCTACCTTTGTGATTTGATGGGTTGCCTTCATTACCCTCCAAGCTGTAGGAACCATTCCAGAGACCAAAGAATTTTGGAAAACTACCACCAATGGATCTACTATTTCTAGGGTCATTTCCTTAAGTACTCTCAAATGCAGATTATCAGGCTCTGGAGATTTGTCCACCTTCAACCCCACTAATTTCCCCAAAACCATTTTAAAACTTTTTAAAAATTACTTTATTAGAGTTACAAAGCCAGAGCTGAGTGTGGGCAGGGGGAACCCCTGATCGAACTCTTTGCCTGCTCCAAAAACCAATTCAAATTGAATCCAATTCATGGTTCCCACAAAAGAGACATACTCGATCCAGGCATTACACCCGACCTCACGCTCATCTTAGCCAAAAGGCCGAGAAGCGATTCCCCCCCCCCCCCCCCATTTCTGAACTAATACTAATTTCCTTCATCTCCTCACTAAAACTTGTGTTCCTCAGAACTTCCGTTATTCATGTCTTCCTTTGTGAAGACAGAAGCAAAATACGAATTTAGTTCTTTGGCCATTTCTTTATTGCTCTTCCTGCCAGCTTCAATGGTTTATGTATATATGTACCCATGTCCCTTTGTTTCTGTATTTAGTTTAGAATTGTACCCTTTATTTTACGCCATCACTCCTTGTTCTTTGAACAAAATGTATCACTTCATACTTCTCTACATTAGATTTCATATCAGCCATATGCCTGCCCATTCCACCAGCCTGTCTGTATACTCTGAAGTCTATCACTGTCCTCCTCACAGTTTACAATACTTCCAAGTTTAGCATCATCTTCAAATTTTGAAATTGTGCCCTAGATTATAGATCTGGATTATAAATATAAATTAAGAAAAACAGTGAGTCCTTTATAAACTGTTCCCCAGTCAGAAGTAAGTCAAGTCTTCTGTAATTCATGTTTTTAATAGGATTGAATTAAATAATTAAACTGTTGCATAATGAACTTCTATCTATGCTGAAGCCTAATGTTTCAAACTAGCAGTTGGTTCAATATAATATGCCTACTGTGTTGGGGAACATCACAGCTATCCAGCTACCACAAGAACATAAGGACTGGGAGCAGGAGTAGGCCATCTGACCCCTCGAGCCTGCTCGGCCATTCAATAAGATCATGGCTGATCTTTTTGTGGACTCAGCTCCACATACCGCCCGCTCACTGTAACCTGTAACCTTTCTTTCTTTTACTGTTCAAAAATCTATTTATCTGTGCCTTAAAAACATTCAATGAGGTAGCCTCAACTGTGCTGGCGCATCAGCTCCGCAAGCGGGACGCGGCTAGGGAGATTGGTGGAGTGAAGGATAGGGGTGGGAATGTGGTGCGGAAGGGGGTAGAGGTCAATGGGGTCTTCAGGGACTTCTACAGGGAACTGTACTGGTCAGAGCCGCCGTGGTGGGGGGGGGGGGGGGGGGGGGGGGGGGGAATGGAGAGCTTTTTAAACAGGCTATAATGTTTTTATAAACATTATTATAAAAAATATGCGGACCTGTTGGGCCCCCTGCTGGTTCAGACCTTTAACGAGGCATGGGAGGGGGGAGTTTTGCCCCCGACGATGTCACGGGCGCTGATTTCCCTGATCCTGAAGCGAGATAAGGACCCCCTGCAGTGTGGATCATATAGGCCAATTTCACTGTTGAACGTGGACGCCAAGTTGCTGGCGAAGATCTTGGCCACTAGAATAGAGGACTGTGTGCCGGGGGTGCAACATGAAGATCAGACGGGTTTTGTGAAGGGGAGGCAGCTGAACACTAACGTGTGAAGGCTGCTAAATGTGATAATGATGCCGGCGGCAGAAGGAGAGGCGGAGATTGTGGTGGCATTAGATGCGGAGAAGGCCTTTGATAGGGTTGAGTGGGGGTACTTGTGGGAGGTGTTAGAGAGGTTCGGGTTTGGGGAGGGGTTTATTAAATGGGTGAGGTTGCTGTACGAGGCCCTGATGACGAGTGTAGCGACAAATGGGAGGAGGCCCAAGTACTTCAGGCTCTACCGTGGGACGAGGCAGGGGTGCCCCCTGTCCCCCTTGCTTTTTGAGTTGGCAATTGAGCCTCTGGCCATGGCGCGAAGGGAGTCGAGGAGGTGGAGGGGTCTGGTGCGGGGTGGGGAGGAGCACCGAGTATCACTTTATGCAGATGACTTGTTGCTGTATGTAGCAGACCAGGTGGGGGGAATTCCGGAGGTAATGGATATTCTTGTTGAGTTTGGGAGTTTCCCGGGCTACAAGTTGAACCTGGGCAAGAGCGAGCTGTTTGTTGTACACCCGGGTGATCAGGAGGAGGGGATTGGTAGGCTCCCGCTAAAAAGGGCAATGAGGAGATTTAGGTACCTGGGGATTCAGGTGGCTAGGGGTTGGGGGACTTTGCATAAGCTTAATTTTACTAGGTTGGTGGAGCAGATGGAGGAGGAGTTTAAAAGGTGGGACATGCTGCCGCTGTCGTTGGCGGGTAGAGTACAGTCCGTTAAAATGACGGTGCTCCCGAGGTTTTTGTTTTTGTTCCAGTGCCTCCCCATTCTTATTCCGAGGGTCTTTTTTAGGAGGGTGAACAGCAGCATCACGGGATTTGTTTGGGCGCACGGGACTCCGAGGGTGAGGAGGGGCTTTTTGGAGCGGGGCAGGGATAGAGGGGGGCTGGCTCTGCCCAACCTCTCTGGGTACTATTGGGCGGCTAATGTCTCAATGGTACACAAGTGGGTAATGGATGGGGAGGGGGCAGCATGGAAACGGATGGAGATGGCGTCCTGTGGAGGCACGAGCCTCCAACGACGTACACTACAAGCCCGGTGGTGGTGGCTACTCTCAAGATTTGGGGGCAGTGGAGGCGACACAGGGGGGAAGTGGGGGGCTCGGTGGAGGCCCCACTGCGGGGGAACCATCGGTTTGTCCCAGGGAACATTGATGGCGGGTTCCTGGGGTGGCACAGGGTGGGCATAAGGAAGTTGTTCATTGACGGGAGGTTTGCGAGCCTGGGTGAGCTGGAGGAGAAGTTTGAGCTCCCCCCGGGGAATATGTTCAGGTACCTTCAGGTCAAGGCGTTTGCTAGGCGGCAGGTGGAGGGGTTCCCTTTGCTGCCCCCGCGGGGGGTAAGGGATAGCGTGCTTTCGGGGGTGTGGGTCGGGGATGCGAAGGTGTCTGACATCTACTAGGTGATGCAGGAGGTGGAGGAGGCGTCGGTAGAGGAGCTGAAGTCTAAGTGGGAAGCGGAGCTGGGGGAGCAGATTGAGGAGGGGACATGGGTGAACGCCCTGGAGAGGGTGAACTCCTCCTCTTCATGTGTGAGGCTTAGCCTCATCCAGTTTAAGGTACTGCACAGGGCTCATATGTCCGGGACGAGGATGAGCAGGTTTTTTGGGGGTGAGGACAGGTACATTAGGTGTTCGGGGAGCCCAGCGAACCATGCCCATATGTTTTGGGCATGCCCGGCACTGGGGGAATTCTGGCAGGGGGTGGCGAGGACGGTGTCGAGGGTGGTAGGGTCCAGGGTCAAGCCAGGCTGGGGACTCACGATATTTGGGGTTGGGGTGGAGCCGGGAGTGCAGGAGACGAAAGAGGCCGGTGTTTTGGCCTTTGCGTCCCTAGTAGCCCGGCGGAGGATCTTGTTGCAATGGAAAGATGTGAGACCCCCAAGCGTGGAGACCTGGATTAATGACATGGCAGAATTCATTAAGCTGGAGAAGGTTAAATTCGCCTTGAGGGGGTTGGTACACGGGTTCTTTAGGCGGTGGCAGCCTTGCCTCGACTTTCTGGCTCAAAGGTAGGGAACTAGGTCAGCAGCAGCGGCAACCCGGGGGGGAAAGGGTGGGGGGGGGTTCAGGGGGATATTGTTTATGTTAATTTAATTTATTTTTAATTTACTTTGTTGTTCATCGGGTTGGGGGGGGAGGAGTGGGGGGGGGGGGGGGCTCGTTATATGCGTTGTTACGGGCCCGGGCGGTGTTTATTATTGTTATTATTATTGTTTTGTTGTTATACATTTTTCAAAAATTTCAATAAAAATTATTTTAAAAAAAAAAGAGGTAGCCTCAACTGCTTCACTGGGCAAGGAATTCCACAGATTCACGACCCTTTGGGTGAAGAAATTCCTCCTCAACTCAGTCCTAAATCTGCTCCCCCTTATTTTGAGGCTATGACCCCTAGTTCTAGTTTCACCCGCCAGTGGAAACAACCTCCCTGCTTCTATCTTTTCTATTCCCTTCATACATAGATACATACATAGAAGGTAGGAGCAGGAGGAGACCTTTTAAACCTTCGAGCCTGCTCCGCCATTTATCACGATCATGGCTGATCATCCAACTCAATAGCCTAATCCTGCTTTCTCCCCATAGCCTTTGATCCCATTCTCCCCAAGTGTTATATCCAGCTGCCTCTTGAATATATTCAAGGTTTTAGCATCAACAACTTCCTGTGGTAATTAATTCCACAGGCTCACCACTGTTTCGGGGAAGAAATGTTTTCTCATCTCTGTCCAAAATGGTTTACCCTGAATCCTCAGACTGTGACCCCCTGGTTCTGGACACACCCATTATTGGTAACATCTTCCCTGAATCTGCACTACCTAGTCCTGTTAGAATTTTATAAGTCTCTATGAAATCCCCCACTCATTCTTCTGAACTCCAGCGAGAACAATCCCAACCTCGTCAATCTCTCCTCATATGACAGTCCTGCCATCCATGGAATAATTCTGGTAAACTTCACTGCACTCCCTCGAGAGCAAGAACATCCTTCCTCAGAAAAAGAGACCAAAACTGCACACAATACTCCAGGTGTGGCCTCACCAAGGCCCTGTATAATTGCAGCAACACATCCCTGCTTCTGTACTCGAAACCTCTCGCAATAAAGGCCAACATACCATTCGCCTTATTTACCACCTGCTGCACCTGCATGCTTGCCTTCAGCGACTGGTGCACAAGGAGACCCAGGTCCCGCTGCACCCCCCTCTCCCAATTTACAATCATTCAGGTAGTAATCTGCCTTCCTGTTTGATGGAACCATCAATTCAGCGAACACGTGTAGTTGGATCTGAACAGAGGCTTTAATACACTTACAATAGAGCCAGCCTATTCATCGTTGTATTTCAGGAGAACTGGCAGGCTGGCTCTAAGGCACTGATCTTTATACATCGGTCCCAGGGGGAGGAGTCCTGGGCGGAGCCAAGGGAGGAGCGCAGTACAAACTCTTGCGTACTCCCAGAGCGACTCCCCCTGGTGGTCGGATAGTGCAACTGCACTTACAATGGGTAGATAACGAGCATATATACATGGAGTAATATTGGCAACTATATATAGTGTGAATCACATTCACCACATTCACCCCCTGTTAAAAAAATCAAGTCCGGCGGGGGTAATGGCTCAAAGAGTCAGTCTGTCCGGTGGACGAATTGTCCGTTTTGATCTGGGGAGCACCGGGATTGCAGCCTCTTGCGGTGGCTGGGCGGGCGTCGAGGTCTGGGGTACGGTTGCCGGCTCTGGGGCGAGTCTTGTCCGAGCCTCATATACCTCCTGGTCGAATGGAGACTGGGGGCGCAGGGGGCGGCCTGGGGCTGGCGCTAGGGACTGGTGGGGTGAGCTCGCAGAATCGGGGGCGCAAGGGGGCGGCCGTATATGGAACAGGGAAAGGAGTTCCTCGGTGGGGTTAGATGGGGGGCTGGCTCCAGCGGGTGCCAGGTCCTGGAGGGATACTGCGTCCTGGCGACCGTCCGGGAACTCAACAAATGCGTACTGTGGGTTGGAATGAAGCAGGCGCACCTTTTCAACAATGGGATCGGTCTTGTGCGTCCTGACGTGTTTCCTTAGGAGAACCGGGCCTGGCGTTCTCAGCCACGCCGGAAGTGAGACCACTGTGGTAGTGCCCCTGGTAAAAATGTAGAGCCGCTCGTGGGGGGTTTGGTTGGTAGCTGTACACAGGAGGGATCTAATTGCGTGGAGCGCGTCAGGGAGGACTTCCTGCCATTGGGAAACTTGGAGCTTCCTGGACCTGAGGGTCAGTAGGACGGTCTTCCAGACCGTCGCGTTCTCCCTCTTCACCTGTCCGTTCCCCCTGGGGTTGTAACTGGTAGTCCTGCTCGAGGCGATGCTCTTGTCGAGCAGGTACTGACACAGCTCGTCGCTCATAAAGGACGCACCCCGGTCGCTGTGCACGTAGCTGGGGAAACCGAACAGGGTGAAGACAGTATGCAGGGCCCTAATGACTGTGTGGGAGGTTATAACGGGGCATGGGATGGCGAAGGGGAATCGGGAGAACTCGTCAATAATGTTAAGGAAGTGAATGTTTTTGTTAGTGGAGGGGAGTGGCCCTTTGAAATCGATCGCAAGGCGTTCAGAGGGCCTAGAAGCCTTGACCAGGTGGGCCGTGTCTGGTCTATAGAAGTGCGGTTTGCACTCCGCACAGATCGGGCAGTCCCTGTTGACCGCTTTTACCTCCTCGTTGGAGAAAGGCAGGTTTTGGGCTCTGATGTAGTGGGCGAGCCGGGTGACCCCTGGGTGGCAGAGGTAATTGAGGATGGCTTTTAGGCGGCTGATTTGTGCGCTGGCGCATGTCCCGCGGGATAGGGCATCCGAGGGCTCGTTGAGCTTCCCCGGTCGATATTTGATATTGTAATTGTAGGTGGAGAGTTCAATCCTCCACCGAAGAATTTAGTCATTTTAAATTTTGCCCCATTGCGAGTTGTCGAACATGAAGGCGACCGACCGTTGGTCGGTAATGAGGGTGAACCTCCTACCTGCGAGGTAGTGCCTCCAGTGTCGGACAGCCTCCACGATGGCTTGTGCTTCCTTCTTGACTGAGGAGTGTCGGAGTTCTGAAGCGGATAGGGTACGGGAGAAAAATGCACCGGGCCGCCCTGCTTGGTTTAAAGTGACTGCTAGCGCTACGTCTGAGGCTTCGCTCTCAACCTGAAAGGGAGTGGATTCATCCACCGCCCACATAGCTGCTTTGGCGATGTCGTCCCTGATGCAGCTGAAAGCTTGGCGCGCCTCAGCAGACAGGGGAAATAGTGTGGCCTTGAAGAGTGGGCGGGCTTTGTCCGCATATTGGGGGACCCACTGGGCGTAGTACGAAAAGAGCCCCAAGCACAGTTTGAGGGCCTCGAGGCCATGGGGGAGGGGGAGTTCTAAGAGGGGGCGCATGCGTACCGGGTCTGGGCCCAGGACTCCGTTCTTCACGACGTAGCCGAGGATGGCTAGTCTGTTTGTGCGGAACACGCATTTCTCCTTGTTATATGTAAGGTTTAATTTTTGGACAGTCTGGAGAAAACGGTGGAGGTTGGCGTCGTGGTCCTGCTGGTCATGGCCGCAGATGGTAACATTATCCAGATACGGAAACGTGGCCCGCAGCCCGTACTGGTCTACCATTCGGTCCATTGCTCGTTGGAACACCGAAATCCCGTTAGTGACGTCGAAGGGAACCCGGAGGAAATGGAAGAGGCGGCCATCGGCCTCGAACGCCGTGTAGTGGCGGTCCTCCGTGCAGATTGGGAGCTGGTGGTATGCAGACTTCAGATCCACTGTGGAAAATACCCGATATTGGGTGATCTGGTTTACCATGTCTGCGATTCTGGGGAGGGGATACGCGTCTAGGAGCGTAAAGCGATTGATGGTCTGGCTATAATCGACGACCATGCGGAATTTTTCCCCGGTCTTGACGACCACCACCTGAGCTCTCCAGGGACTGTTACTGGCCTCTATGATCCCCTCACTGAGCAGCCTTCGGACCTCCGTTCTGATAAATACCCTACCCTGCAGGCTGTACCGCCTGCTGCGGGTGGCTACCGGTTTGCAATCCGGGTGAGGATGCGCAGCATGGCGAGGCTGCAGATAGTGAGTGGGGGCAGGGGCAGCCGAAGCTGAGGGTGAGACTCTTGAGATTAGATTGGAAATCCAAGCCTAAGAGGTGTGGCGCGCAGAGGTCGGGCAAGACATACAGTTTAAATTTGGAATAGCTAGCGCCTTTGAATCGTTAGTGTTGCTGTAGTGCGGCCTTGGATTTGGATGGAATGGGAGCCGGAAGCGAGGGCGATAGTTTGGTTGACGGGATAAATAGGGAGGGAACAGCGTCTTACCAGCTCTGGGTATATGAAGCTCTCTGTGCTCCCGGAGTCGAAGAGGCACGACGTGTTGTACCCGTTGATCTGGACCTCCGTCATCGAATTTCTCAGATGCTTGGGGCGAGATTGATTGAGGGTGACCGTGTTGAGTTGCGGGCCGCGTGATGGGTGCCCGGGGGAGTCGAATTCTTCCGATCGGGTGTCCTGTCGAGTAGATGCCGCTGCGTTCTGGCGAGCTTGATGCAGGAACACTGTGCTGAGTTGCGGGCCATGTGGTGACTGCCCGGGGAGGTCGTACTCCTCCGATGAGCTGTTTGAGACTGGGGATGCAGCTAGGGCCCATGGATCGCACGTGGAGGGTGGTGATGAAGATGGCGTCCAGGATAGTGGCCCCCATGAATTGCACGTGGCCGGCCGCATGGTGGAGGTTTGCCAAGATGGCGGCCCCCATGGATCGCACGTGGCGGGAGGGGGCAGAGCCTGAGCGTAGGCCTCAGCATTTCGGGCCCCGCGGGCCTGCTGGTGCTGGGGGCGATGTTTTTGGACTGTTGGGGAGTTGAGGGCTGGGGCCCTTCTGCCGAGGCACACTTTAGCATAGTGGCTTTTCTTCCCGCAGCTGCTGCAGGTTGCGGATCGGGCTGAGCAGTGCTGCCGCGGGTGCTGGCTTTGTCCACAGAAGTGGCAGGCTGGAGCAGTTGAATAACTGGTTTGGGGAGCTGAGTAGCTGGCTGGGGGAGCTGAGTAATTAGCTGGAGCAGCTGGATAGTTTGAGTAGTTGACTGGGACAGTAGGACCGGCTGTGGCAGCTCGATAGCTGGGGGGCCTTGCGGCACAGGCTTGGGGGGTCCTCAGGTCGGGGGCCCATGCGGGGTTAACGGGGTCCGCGGGAAACGAGTTGAGGCTGCGGAAGGAAACTTCCATCGTGATAGCAGCCTCTTCGGTAGTCTCTAAGCCCTGGGCCCCATTTTCTAATAGTCTCTGGCGTACATAGCTAGATCGAAGGCACGCTACAAAAACATCCCGCACAGCAAGCTCCCTATGTTCGGCCGCGGTTACGGCCTGGTAATTGCAGTCATTTGAGAGATTGTTCAACTCGCGTGCAAATTCAGCTAAAGTTTCAGTAGCCCGTTGTCGGCGAGTCGTGAACACGTGGCGGGCAAAGACCTCGTTCATGGGCCTAATATACATTTTGTCCAAAATCGCCAGTGCAGCGGTGTAGGAACTGGCTGGATTTAATTGTGTAGAAATTCTGTGGCATACCCCCACGTGCAGTAGGCTGAGCCTTTGTTCCTCTGTAGTTTCAGCGGTGCTGATTTCGGCCAGGTAGGCCTTAAAACATTTCAGCCAGTGGCAGAAGGTTTCTTTCGCCTCTGCATCCTGCGGATCGAGTTCTAGACGTCCTGGTTTTAGAGTGGATTCCATGCTTTACTTCGGCAGCTTCTTAAGTGTATTAAATTGATAAACCATCAATTCAACGAACACGTGTAGTTGGATCTGAACAGAGGCTTTAATACACTTACAATAGAGCCAGCCTATTCGTCGTTGTACTTCAGGTGAACTGGCAGGCTGGCTCTAAGGCACTGATCTTTATACATCGGTCCCAGGGGGAGGAGTCCTGGGCGGAGCCAAGGGAGGAGCCCAGTACAAACTCTCGTGTACTCCCAGGGCGACTCCCCTTGGTGGTCGGATAGTGCAACTGCACTTACAATGGGTAGATAACGAACATATATACATGGAGTAATATTGGCAACTATATATAGTGTGAATCACATTCACCACACTGTTTTTGCTTCCAAAGTGAATAACCTCAAACTTATCCGAATTATACTGCATCTGCCATTGATTTGCCCACACACCCAACCTGTCCAGAACATGCTGTAGGATCCGTGTATCCTCGTCACAATTCACCCTTCCACCCAACTTGGTATCATCTACAAACTTTGAGATGTTACATTTTGTTCCCTCATCCAAATCATTAATTTGTATTGTGAATAGCTGGGGTCCCAACACCGATCCTTTGGCACCCCACTAGTTACTGCCTGCCAATTTGAAAAGGTCCCATTAATTCCTACTCTTTGTTTTCTCTCTGCCAACCAGTTTTCTGTCCACCTCAATACATTTCCCCCAATCCCATGTGTTTTAATTTTATACAGTCATCTCTTATGCGGGCCTTTGTCAAATGCCTTCTGAAAGTCCAAATATCCAACATCAACTGGCTCCCCTTGTCAACTGTACTGGTTACATCTTCAAAAAATTCAAACGGATTTGTCAAGCATGATTTCCCCTTCATAAATCCATGCTGACTCTGACTAATCCTGCCACTGCTTTCTAAATGTTCTGCTATAAAGTCCTTGATAATGGATTCAAGAATTTTCCCCACTACCGATGTTAGGCTTCCTGGTCTATAATTCCCTGCTTTCACTCTACTTCCCTTTTTGAATATTGGAATGACATTAGCTACCCTCCAATCTGCAGGGACAGTTCCAGAGTCTATAGAATCCTGGAAGATGACCACCAATGCATCCACTATTTCCAGAGCCACCTGCTTAAGTACTCTGGGATGCAGATTCTCAGGCCCTGTGGATTTATCCGCCTTCAATCCCATCAAATTTCCCAGCACCATTTCTCTACTAATGTTGATCTCCCTCAGTTCTTACCTTTCGCTAAACCTTACATTCTCCAACATTTCTGGTATCTGATTTGTGTTCTCTTTTGTGAAGACAGAACCAAAGTATGTATCCAATTGCTCAGCCATTTCTTTGTCCCTTATTATTCACTCCATGTTTCTGTCTGTAAGGCGCTTACATTTCCCTTTACCAATCTCTTTCTCTTCACATATCTAAAGAAACTCTTAGTGTCAGTCTTTATGTTCCCTGCAAGCTTCCTTTCGTACTGTACTTTCCCCTTAATCAATCCCTTCATCCTTCTTTGCTGAATTCTAAAGTGCTCCCAATCCTCAGACCTATTGTTTTTCTTGGCCAATCTGTATGTTTCTTCCTTGGATTGGATCGTATTTCTAATTTCCTTTGTAAGCCATGGATTGGCCCTCCTACCCATTTTGCTTTTGTGCCAAATAGAAATGAACAATTGCTGTAGTTCCCCAATGCATTCCTTGAATGTTTGCCATTGCCTATCCACTGTCATCCCTTTAAGTAACTCTCCCCAATCTATCAAGGCCAATTCACATTTCATAGTTCCTTTTATTGAGATTCAGCACTCTAGTCTCCAAATCAACTACTTAATTCTCCATCTTGATAAAACATTCGATCACGTTATGGTCTCTCACCCCAAGGGGTCTTGCATAGCCAGATTGGCAATGATTCCCTTCTCATTACACAGGACCCAGTCTAAGATGGCCTGCTCTCTAGTTGGTTCCTCCACATATTGGTCAAGAAAATCATCCCATATACACTCCAGGAATTCCTCCTCTATGGCATTGTGGCTAATTTGATTTGCCCAATCTATGTGAAGATTAAAATCACCCATGATCACCGATATTCGCTTATTACATGCATCCCTAATTTCATATTTCATGCCATTCCCAACATCACCACTGCAGTTTGGTTGTCTATATATAACACCCACTAATGTTTTTTGTCCCTTGGTATTTCTCAACTCTACCCGTGCAGATTCCACATTTTCAGAGCTAATATCCTTTCTCACTACTGTGTTAATTTCCTCTTTAATCAGCAGTGCCACGCCGCCACCTTTTCTTTCAAGTCTGTCCTTCCTAAATACTGAATACCCTGGGACATTCAGTTCCCATCCCTGTTCACTCTGCAGTCATGTCTCCATAATCCCAATTATATCATACCCATTTATATCTATCTGCACGATTAGTTGATGTTTGTCTCGGTGTGCATCCCAGGAAACAGCCCGTTGAGCAGAGTCCTGTGTCCGGAGCTGCTCGGGACAAACAAACCTTGATAAAAAACACCTAATTTCTCTCCAGACCTTCATAGCAAAGGCACGTTCACAAGGAGGTGGACAATGATGGGTTCTTCCCACTGCAGGCATGTTGAGGGCAACATGCAGATGAGGTGAGACTCCTGGTGTGCCGGAAGGATCTGACATGCCTTTATCACCACCAGCCAAGCTAGGTCTTGGTGCTTATTTGAAAGTTCTGGTGATGAGGCATTCTGCCAAATGGCCTTGACAGGCTGCTGAGTAAACCATCTGACAGGATCCACCATCTCCTTTTGCCGAAGTGCCTTTAGGATGTTACATGCAGAACATTGCCTGATGAATTTGAGGTGAAAGATGTTTGTGCCTCCTCAACTGTGCAGCCACTCAACAGAAGTGCTGATTGAATGCTACAATCATTTAAATGAACTGGCAACACAATGTTTGTTGCTTACATCAAAAGCAACGGCTGTCAGTTAATCGCGCATCGCTATCAAGTGGTCAGGTATTATACTCAGCTTCGTTGCTAAAGAGATTTATTCTGGTTCAAACTATGTTGTTGTGTTGTTGGGTTAGGGCACTTTCAATAACTCCCGAAGTTTGCCAGCTGCAAAACTCTCTAACTTTATAGTAATACATTTACAATACAAGTGGAATAGTAATCTTCTACTCTTAGAAATATTTTCTTATGCGCAAGTAAATCCAGTCCAAGGTGTTCAAATGACCTAGAAGGAAAATACAACGACATTAATGGTTCTTTTGATTCCTGCCTGTGATCTGTACATGTGATACATCTGAATATTTCTTTCAATAACTTTGAGAGACTTTTTTTGTTTTAATAAACATTTTATTGAGGTATTTTGGTATCGTAACAACAACAAAATTAACAATATACATGAAACCATAAACATAGTGCAAAAGCTGTTTACCTTTCGTAAAGGTCCGACCCTTATTACCCCCCTACTCTAACCTAAACTACTTCCCCCCCCTCCCGTCTGCTGACGATTAATTTTCCGCAAAAAAGTCGACGAACAGTTGCCATAGTACCAGATGACCATAGGCTGCTTTCCCCTTTGAGGAGGAGAGCTGACTGATGGCGATTTAACCTGAGGATCTCTGCATCTCAGGCAAGGGGCAAGGTTGAGAAGGTAGGGCCTTCATGAATAACCTCAACTGGTCTATCATGATATGAAGCCCTAAGATGTAGCCAGCAAAATTTATCGCATGCCCACGTGGCTGCTAATTCTTCCTTTTCAATTACTGCGTGTGGCGTCTCCGTATTTGTTAATGAATATGATGGGAAATAATCTGGTCTGCATTTTACTATTTCATTGCACCTGAAAAAGAACTGCATCCAATCCTTTAGAAAATGCAATGCCAAACCTTTCTGAATGAATGCTATATACCATGTTAATAATTTGAAAGCTCTCATTAATACAGCACCAATTTCTGATGAAACAAAAAATAGTGCTTAGATTTTATTCTTCCCCTCCTTTATAGTTTCCTCATTCCCCCTCATGTAGGCATTGAGATACTGTGGTGGAATTTCAACCTGCATTTGGGACACCAGCTTGGTTGTGGTTAAGCCAGCCCAACAAAAAAGCAACTTCCAGAACTAAATAGATCGACTGGCCTTGTTACAATGTACAGACTTCTTGGCAACACTTGTTGTCCTGGTATTCTCATGAATTATTAGTCTATGCATCTGGTTTATTAGTATCAATAATGTAACTATGACATTTCCAAGTCTTTCCCTCAATCCTGTTACGGAAAGGGGAGAGAGGCTAACTGAACCTCTTTACAAAGAACAATACAGCACAGGAACAAGCCCTTCGACCCTCCAAGCCTGCACTGGTCATGTTACCACCCTTGACTAAAACCCTCAGCACTTCCTAGTATCCCTCTGTACTCAGCCGATCCATGTATTTGTCGAGATGCCTTTTGAATGCCGTTAATGTATCTGATGGAACCATCAATTCAGCGAACACGTGTAGTTGGATCTGAACATAGGCTTTAATACACTTACAATAGAGCCAGCCTATTCGTCGTTGAACTTCAGGTGAACTGGCAGGCTGGCTCTAAGGCACTGATCTTTATACATCGGTCCCAGGGGGAGGAGTCCTGGGTGGAGCCAAGGGAGGAGCGCAGTACAAACTCTCGTGTACTCCCAGAGCAACTCCCCCTGGTGGTCGGGTAGTGCAACTGCACTTACAATGAGTAGATAACGAACATATATACATGGAGTGATATTGGCAACTATATATAGTGTGAAACACATTCACCCTCTGTTAAAAAAATCAAGTCCGGCGGGGGTGATGGCTTAAAGAGTCAGTCTGTCCGGTGGACGAATTGTCTGTTTTGATCTGTGGAGCACCGGGGTTGCAGCCTCTTGCGGTGGCTGGGCGGGCGTTGAGGTCTGGGGTACGGTTGCCGGCTCCGGGGCGAGTCTTGTCTGAGCCTCATACACCTCCTGGTCGAATAGAGACTGGGGGCGCGGGTGGGCAGGCTTGTGCTGGCGCTCGGGACTGGTGGGGTGAGCTCGCAGAATCGGGGGCGCAAGGGGGCGGCTGGCATAGGGAACGGGGAAAGGAGTTCCTCGGTGGGGGTAGATGGGGGGGCTGGATCCAGCGGGTGCCAGGTCCCGGAGGGATACTGTGTCCTGGCGACCGTCCGGGAACTCAACGAATGCGTACTGTGGGTTGGAATGAAGCAGGCGCACCTTTTCAACAATGGGGTTGTTCTTGTGCGCCCTGACGTGCTTCCTTAGGAGAACCGGGCCTGGCGTCCTCAGCCATGCCGGAAGTGAGACCCCTGTGGTAGTGCCCCTGGAAAAAATGAAGAGCCGCTCGTGAGGGGTTTGGTTGGTAGCTGTACACAGGAGGGATCTAATTGTGTGGAGCACGTCAGGGAGGACTTCCTGCCATTGGGAAACCTGGAGCTTCCTGGACCTGAGGGTCAGTAGGACGGTCCTACAGACCGTCGCGGTCTCCCTCTCCACCTGTCCGTTCCCCCTGGGGTTGTAACTGGTAGTCCTGCTCGAGGCGATGCCCTTGTCGAACAGGTACTGACATAGCTCGTCACTCATAAAGGACGCACCCCGGTCGCTGTGCACGTAGCTGGGGAAACCGAACAGGGTGAAGACATTATGCAGGGCCCTAATCACTGTGTGGGAGGTCATATCGGGGCATGGGATGGCGAAGGGGAATCGGGAGAACTCGTCAATAATGTTAAGGAAGTAAATGTTTTTGTTAGTGGAGGGGAGTGGCCCTTTGAAATCGATCGCAAGGCGTTCAAAGGGCCTAGAAGCCTTGACCAGGTGGGCCGTGTCTGGTCGATAGAAGTGCGGTTTGCACTCCGCACAGATCGGGCAGTCCCTGTTGACCGCTTTTACCTCCTCGTTGGAGAAAGGCAGGCTTCGGGCTCTGATGTAGTGGGCGAGCCGGGTGACCCCTGTGTGGCAGAGGTCATCGTGGATGGCTTTTAGGCGGCTGATTTGCACGCTGGCGCATGTCCCGCGGGATAGGGCATCTGAGGGCTCGTTGAGCTTCCCCGGTCGATATTTGATAATTGTAGGTGGAGAGTTCAACCCTCCACAGAAGAATTTGGTCATTTTTAATTTTGCCCCTTTGCGAGTTGTCGAACATGATGGCGACCGACCGTTGGTTGGTAATGAGCGTGAGCCTCCTACCTGCGAGGTAGTGCCTCCAGTGTCGGACAGCCTCCACGATGGCTTGTGCTTCCTTCTCGACTGAGGAGTGTTGGAGTTCTGAAGCGGATAGGGTACGGGAGAAAAATGCAACGGGCCGCCCTGCTTGGTTTAAACTGGCTGCGAGCGCTACGTCTGAGGCTTCGCTCTCAACCTGAAAGGGAGTGGATTCATCCACCGCCCGCATGGCTGCTTTGGCGATGTCGTCCCTGATGCAGCTGAAGGCTTGGTGCGCCTCAGCAGACAGGGGAAATAGTGTGGCCTTGAAGAGTGGGCGGGCTTTGTCCGCATATTGGGGGACCCACTGGGCGTAGTACGAAAAGAGCCCCAAGCACCTTTTGAGGGCCTCCGTGCCATGGGGGAGGGGGAGTTCTAAGAGGGGGGCGCATGCGGTCCGGGTCTGGGCCCAGGACTCCGTTCTCCAGGATGTAGCCGAGGATGGCTAGTCTGTTTGTGCGGAACACGCATTTCTCCTTGTTATATGTAAGGTTTAATTTTTGCGCCGTCGGGAGAAAACGGTGGAGGTTGGCGTCGTGGTCCTGCTGGTCATGGCCGCAGATGGTAACATTATCCAGATACGGAAACGTAGCCCGCAGCCCGTACTGGTCTACTATTCGGTCCATTGCTCGTTGGAACACCGAAACCCCGTTAGTGACGCCGAAGGGAACCCGGAGGAAATGGAAGAGGCGGCCATCAGCCTCGAACGCCGTGTAGTGGCAGTCCTCCGGGCGGATTGGGAGCTGGTGGTACGCAGACATCAGATCCACCGTGGAAAATACCCGATATTGGGCGATCTGGTTTACCATGTCTGCGATTCTGGGGAGGGGATACGCGTCTAGGAGCGTAAAGCGATTGATGGTCTGGCTATAATCGACTACCATGCGGAAATTTTCCCCGGTGTTGACGACCACCACCTGAGCTCTCCAGAGACTGTTACTGGCCTCTATGATCCCCTCACTGAGCAGCCTTCAGACCTCCGTTCTGATAAATACCCTATCCTGCAGGCTGTACCGCCTGCTGCGGGTGGCTACCGGTTTGCAATCCGGGGTGAGGATGCGCAGCATGGCGAGGCTGCAGATAGTGAGTGGGGGCAGGGGCCCGCCGAAGCTGAGGGTGAGACTCTTGAGATTACATTGGAAATCCGCAGAGGTCGGGCAAGACATACAGTTTAAATTTGGAATAGCTAGCGCCTCGAATCGTTAGCGTTGATGTAGTGTGGCCTTGGATTTGGATGGAATGGGAGCCCGAAGTGAGAGCGATAGTTTGGTTGACGGGATAAATAGGGAGGGAACAGCGTCTTACCAGCTCTGGGTGTAGTGGCGGACTGGGTCTAAAAATATTGGTTGCCAGGAGACAAAGGGGGCCCACCCACAACTACAATGCTATCATTTAATTTTCATAACGAATAAACAAAATTTTCAAAAAATGCATATGGAAAAAAGGGTACAATTAAAATTTTTGTGGAAAAAATGTGTATTTCTTAGTAATTACAGTGTACATGTACTGTACATATTACCGGCAGTAGATACCAAATGTAAATACAGAATGTTATAATTGAATTTTCTATTTATTTTTTTAAATTTTAAGTAATTGGTTGATATTTTTTAATAGTTTACTGCACAATTTACACATTAACAGATAGCTCAAAAGCACAATAGAGGCATGCAGTCCACTATATTAAGAGCAATCGTTTGTGTTCGCTAGATGATTGTGCGAATCTGCCAATAATTGCTTCTGCATCCAATTCACCTAACAATTCCTTTTCAATGGATAGCAACATGTATGATTCCAAATTCTCCTCAGACGGCGAATTTCTTAACCTTGTCTTTATGATCTTTAGCTTTGAAAATGTCCTTTCACATTGGACTTGAGTAACTGATAGTGTGCAGATGACTTTATAAAGTTCATAAAGGTTATCATATGCCTTGTCATGAAGTCTGTTGGATGCCAGAATTTTTAGTACACACGATGGGCAAGTGCTGCAAATTTTACAATTGTTGCAACTGGAATCCATATTCTCACCATCATTAAGCAATAGCTTTAATATGTCAAAGTTTGAAGCAAATGAAAACAATCCCAATATTACTTGATCTTTGCTGATTTGTGGAAACAGCTTAATAATACCTTCCAATGATTCATCTTCAAGGCCCTTCTCTGCAATAGTTTTAAACTTTGCTGGGTCCAAGCAGGACAAATCTTTATACAACTGTTTGTGTTGTACAAAGCGTGATTCTAGTGACTGGACAATGCGATCCATTATTAGGTTAAACACATTTACTCGAAAATCAGCTAGAGAATCTGAGGAATTTCTTTCATCATCAATAAGTTCATCTGCCATTCTTTTCTTCTTCCTCTGCCTCTTAACTGGCAATGCTGTTTCCAACGCATCAATTTCCAATGTTTGATTTTCATCCATATTCACCTGTGAAATCCTGTCATTACATTTATTTACAAATTCCAAAGCCTTGCTGTGAATTTTATCAAATGTTCTTGTCTGTTCCTTCAACTTTGTTGTAGCTGAATCTACCAAACTCCATGCAGTAAACGTATCTAAACCACTTGTCTGTAGATAACTTGATAACGGGGTTGTAGTTTCAAATATATACAAGTAAGTAAATGCTGTCAATATGGTTTCAAACTTTAGAAGACTTTGAAGTAAAACATTTGCTTCATGTTTTGTTTTTGCATCAAACTTTTCTGAATCTTGTATCATTGATAAGCATGTCAATAGATTTACGAAAGTACTGGCAGCGGCATCATCAAAACGTCCAAATATAGTTGTTGCTGCATTGGATTTTCCTGGCCATCTGGTCTCACCAATTAGCTTTAATCATTTCATTTTTTCTTGTCCTAGATGTTTTCCAACAACTTCTATCCATACAGCCATTCTCTTGTATGATGCTTTCACAAACGTTGCTATATTCTGGAGCAAATTGAAAAAAGAAACTGCAGGCACACAACATTTTGTTGTTTCAGTTATCACCAAATTCAAGACATGGGCATAGCACCATATATGAACATGTTGATCAGCCACATCAGCAATTTTACTTTGTAAACCATTATACTGGCCATGGTAGCTTGCAGCGCCATCTGTGCTATCAGATAAACATTTTTGGGGGTCAATTTTAAGATGCTGTAATGTTTCAATCAATAGATCAAAAAGTCCCTGTCCTGTACCATCATTACTTGGCACAACTGAAAGTAGTCGCTCACAGATAATACCTTTAAGCACATAACGAATAATAATGCTAAACTGATCGATGGATGAATTATCTTGTGTTGAATCAACCTGAATAGAATAATATTTTGCTTGAGAAACTTCATGACTAATTCTTTCTTGTATCATATTCTTCATAATTTTGACTAACATGTTTATAGTTGTTTTACTCAGGTATGTAACAAGTCCACCACGGCCTTTACTTTGAGCCTTTCCTTGTTGCTCTAATCGTTTGATTCTTTGTTTAGACTTGTTTTGCACTGCAGAAATGTGAGCTGCTATAATGGGGTCATATTTTGCCATCAACTGCACTGTAGCTAAAAAATTGCCATGATTCAGAAACTCATTATCTAGAGTGTAAGCCGATTCATTTCTGTGACCTCGAAAAGGAAGTGCTTGCTTGCCTAACATCTTTACAATGTCTATAATCCTCATGACAATACTTCTCTGCTTCAATACCTCTTCTTTCCTTTTAAATAGTGATGCTGCAAAAAACCTATCTAAGGTGCCATCATTAACCACACTGATATATTGCTGAGCATTTCTGACATGTGTTATTGTCGATTCATGTAAAATCAAGCTCTGGCTAATACGCCTGTAGTCACTAAAGCCACGTACAAAGGGTGATGGATTACAAGTGTTGGGAAACTCAAAGTCCAAGCAGTATGAACAATATAAGCATCTATTTTCTTTGTTATATGTTAGCCATTTTCTTGGGACTGCGTCATTCATAATTTTCCTCTCATACAAACGAGCATCAAATGGCAGATCATCAAGTGGCTGAAGCGAATGTTCAGCAAAAAACTGTTTTAGCTTTGCTCGTGATGGATATTGGAAGATTCCAGTAATTGATCTTTCATTTTCTTGCGTAGGTTCATTTACAGGATGTGCTTCAGAAACCAAGTCATTTATGCTTGAAGGAATATCTGATTCCCTGTCACTAGTTGAAGCTATGTGTTCAGATGTTGCAACTACAGGCAGTACAGATACCGGAACAAGGAAGCCAGAAGAAATATTGGGCCTGGGTTGATTATTAATGGATGCACTTGTATTTGTCTCTACATTCAAAGTAGCTCTTCTCTGTTCTTGTAACTTGCATGTCATTGCATCATCACCATGAGCATTGTTTCTTGCTTCTTGATTATTTGTTGCAGAACTGGATATTGATGTGGATTGTGCTTGTGGTATTATAAACTCTGTAATAGGCCTGCATCGCTTGGCTGATTCCTTCCTTTCTGCTTCTTTTTGTTTTTTGCATTTTAGTGACCCAGATTTATGCTTTTTCTTTTCCATGCTGGTAGGGGTAATATTCCTGAAATAAAAACTTAATTAAAAATAGCCCACATTAGGAAAAATTAATATTGATGATTGCAAGAATAACTTGAAGGAACGCCAGATAAACCCCTACTTGATAAAAAATATAAAATAACTTACTTACACTTCAATAGGCTATGTTCATTAGTCAATACTACTGTGGCCTATGCAGCTTCAGAAGAGGAGACAATCCACTTTCCAGTGTTCACACCAGCAAGCAAGTGAGACAACTGTTGAAACTTAGAAGTTTGGTCCGACTATACTAAGACATTAAGAATGGTCCCACGACCAAAGTTAACATGTCCAGTTTGATACCAGTGTAGTGTTACAAGTTGCAACCCTTTGAGTTTACCGATCATGGCTTAGCACTTCAATATCTTTGACCTCATGATTCATGGTCAAAGGTACCGCTTCTCCTTTTCGGTGACCTCACGACCCTATGTACTGCTTGATATCCTTTCAAGTTGCCGACCATCTCAAATCACGATCTGTAACTTTATTTTTAAATTCACACACTCTTGCTGAAAACGTGGATTTCCAACTATGTCCGACCCGGGTGAACCAGCCCCCCCCCCCCCTCCTTTTCACATCCGTTTAACACCGCTTTGTTCCTTCATACACTGAGTGATTATTTGTTTGTTTCTTTATTGCATTTTAATTTGGTATTGCTCTTTTCAAAAACAATTATATTTTATTATGTTAGAATACAAATCTCAGGAAAGAGGTTGGAGATTTATTTATCTAATTAATTATAATTTTTAAGGGCCCTTCAGAGATTCATGGGACCCTTCTTGGCTCTCCGGGCCCCGGACCGATGTACCGGCTGAACCAAGACTACTGCTTGATATCCTTTGAAGTTGCCGACCATCTCAAATCACGAATTGTAACTTTATCTTTACATTCACACACTCTTGCTGAAAAAATTGAATTTCCTTAATTATGCCCAACCCGGGCCCCCCTATTCCACATCCTTCCACTACCTCCCCTGCTTCGTTCCTTTTCATGCACTGCTTATTTGTGTCCTGTTCTCTTTTTTTTCTTATTCCTTTTTATTACTAAAACAGTTGTCTGTGTTTGTTTCTTTATTGCATTTTTATTTGATATAGGGGGCCCACTTCATCAGGGGCCCACTTGCCATCGGGCAAGCTGACACCCTGGCCAGTCTGCCACTGTCTAGGTGTATGAAGCTCTCTGTGCTCCCAGAGTCGAAGAGGCACGACGTGTTGTACCCGTTGATCTGGACCTCCGTCATTTAATTTCTCAGATGCTTGGGGCGAGATTGGTCGAGGGTGACCGTGTTGAGTTGCGAGCCACGTGGTGGGTGCCCGGGGGAGTTGAATTCTTCCAATCGGGCGTCCTGTCGAGTAGATGCTGCTGCGTTCTGGCGTGCTTGATGCAGGAACACTGCGCTGAGTTGTGGGCCATGTGGTGACTGCCCGGGGATGTCGTACTCCTCCGATGAGCTGTTTGAGTCTGGGGATGCAGCTAAGGCCCGTGGATCGCACGTGGAGGGTGGTGATGAAGATGGCGTCCAAGATGGAGGCCCACATGAATCGCACGTGGCCGGCCGCATGGTGGAGGTTTGCCAAGATGGCGGCCCCCATGGATCGCACGTGGCAGGAGGGTGCAGAGTCTGAGCATAGGCCGCAGCGTTTCGGGCCCCGCTGGCCTACTGGTGTTGGGGGCGATGTATTTGGACTGTTGGGGTTTTGAGGGCTGGGGCCCTTCTGCCGAGGCACACTTTAGCATAGTGGCCTTTCTTACCGCAGCTGCTGCAGCTCGCGGATCGGGCTGAGCAGTGCTGCCGCGGGTGCTGGCTTTGTCCACAGACATGGCAGGCTGGAGTAGTTGAATAACTGGTTTGGGGAGCTGAGTAGCTGGCTGGGGGAGCTGAGTAATTAGCTGGAGCAGCTAGATAGTTTGAGTAGTTGACTAGGACAGTAGGACTGGCTGTGGCAGCGCGATAGCTGGGGGGCCTTGCGGCACAGGCTTGGGGGGTCCTCAGGTCGGGGGCCCATGCGGGGTTAACGGGGTCCCCGGGAAATGAGTTGAGGCTGTGGAAGGAAACTTCCATCGTGATAGCAGCCTCTTCGGTAGTCTCTAAGCCCTGGGCCCCATTTTCTAATAGTCTCTGGCGTACATAGTGGGATCGAAGGCACGCTACAAAAACATCCCGCACAGCAAGCTCCCTATGTTCGGCCGCGGTTACGGCCTGGTAATTGCAGTCATTTGAGAGATTGTTTAACTCGCGTGCAAATTCAGCTAAAGTTTCAGTAGCACGTTGTCGGCGAGTCGTGAACACATGGCGGGCAAAGACCTCGTTCATGGGCCTAATATACATTTTGTCCAAAATCGCCAGCGCAGAGGTGTAGGAACCGGCTGGATTTAATTGTGTAGAAATTCTGTGGCTTACCCTCGAATGCAGTCGGCTGAGTTTTTGTTCCTCCGTAGTTTCAGCGGTGCTGATTTCGGCCAGGTAGGCCTTAAAACATTTCAGCCAGTGGCAGAAGGTTTCTTTCGCCTCTGCATCCTGTGGATCGAGTTCTAGACGTCCTGGTTTTAGAGCGGATTCCATGCTTTTCTTCGGCAGCTTCTTAAGTGTATTAAATTGATGGAACCATCAATTCAGCGAACACCTGTAGTGTGATCGGAACAGAGGCTTTAATACACTTACAATAGAGCCAGCCTATTCGTCGTTGAACTTCAGATGAACTGGCAGGCTGGCTCTAAGGCACTGATCTTTATACATCGGTCCCAGTGGGAGGAGTCCTGGGCGGAGCCAAGGGAGGAGCCCAGTACAAACTCTCGCGTACTCCCAGAGCGACTCCCCCTGGTGGTCGGATAGTGCAACTGCACTTACAATGAGTAGATAACGAACATATATACATGGAGTGATATTGGCAACTATATATAGTGTGAATCACATTCACCACAGTATCTGCTTTCACAACCTCCCCTGTGTAAAAAGCCTGCCTCGTACATCTCCTCTAATCTTTGCCCCATGGACCTTAAACCTATGCCCCCAGATAACTGACCCCTGCACCCTGGGAAAGAGTGCCTGCCATCCACTCTATCCAGGCCCCTCATAACCTTGTAGACTTCTTTCAGGTTACCCCTCAACCTCCTTCATTCTAATGAAAACAGTCCAAATCTATTCAGCCTCTCTGCATAGATAACACCTTCCTGATCAGGCGACATCCTGTTAAACCTCCTCTGCACCCTCTCCAAAGCCTCCACATTCCTCTGGTCATGTGGCAACCAGAATTGTGCGCAATATTCCAAGTGCGGCCTTAACAAGGTTCTGTACAACTGTAGTATGATTTGCCAGTTTTTATACTCGATGCCCCATCCAATGAAGGCAAGCATTCCTATGCTTTCTTGAGTACCTTGTCCACTTGTGTTGCCACTTTCAAATATCTGTAGACCTGTAATCCCAGATCTCTTTGACTTTCTATATTCCTTAGAGATTTGCCATTTACAGTATATTTTCCTCTCTGTTAGACCTACCAACATGCATTACCTCACATTTGTCTGGATTAAACTCTATTTGCCATTTCTCTGCCCAAATCTCCAACCTATCTATGTCCTACTGTGCCCAAGCCAGTTCTGTATCCATAATGCCACTCACCTCTGATCCTGTGTGACTTCACTTTTTGTGCCAATCTGCCATGAGGCACCTTGTCAAAGGCTTTACTGAAGTCCATGTCCACCTCATCAATTATCTTTGTCACCTCCTCAAAAACCCGATGAAATTAGTGAGGCACAACCTCCCCTTCACAAAACTATGCTGTCTTTCACTTAGGGCAGCAGGTGCAGTGGTTAGCACTGGGACTGTGGTGCTGTGGACCCGGGTTCGAATCCCGGCCCTGGGTCACTATCCGTGTGGAGTTTTGCACATTCTCCCCATGTCTGGATGGATTTCACCCCCACAACCCAAAAAAGATGTGCAGGTTAGGCGGATTAACCATGCTAAATTGCCCCTTAATCAGAAAAAAAAATTAATGGTGTACTTTAAATTAAACAAAAGGATTCATCGAAGCACGTCTTAGAAGACCAAACTTCTAGGGGCAGCACGGTAGCACAGTGGTCAGCACTGTGGCTTCACAGTGCCAGGGTCCCAGGTTCGATTCCCAGCTGGGTCACTGTCTGTGCGGAGTCTGCACGTTCTCCCCGTGTCTGCGTGGGTATCCTCCAGTTGCTCCGGTTTCCTCCCACTAGTCCTGAAAGACATGCTGTTAGGTAATTTGGACATTCTGAATTCTCCCTCTGTGTACCCGAACAAGTGCCAGAATGTGGTGACTAGGGGCTTTTCACAGTAACTTCATTGCAGTGTTAATGTAAGCCTACTTGTGACAATAAAGATTATTATTATTATTGTTATTGATGAGACAATTTGTTTCTAGATGGGTATAAATCCTGTCCCTGAGAATTCTCTCCAGTAATTTACCTACTACTGACGTGAAGCTCACCGGCCTATAGTTTCCTGGAATATCCCTGCTATCTTTCTTAAACAGCGGTACCACATTAGCTATTCTCCAGACCTATGGGACCTCGCATGTAGCAAATGAGGATACAAAGAGACCAGTCAAGGCCCCAGCAATTGCCTCCCTTGCTTCCCTCAGTATTCTGGGGTAAATCCTATCATGCCCAGGAGATCTTAATGTATTTTAAAAGACCCAATACCTCCTCCTTTTTTATGTCAACGCGTCCTACTCTCCACACACCCTACCCAAGAATCATCTTCCACAAAGTCCTTTTTTTCGGTGAACACTGATGCAAAGTAATCATTTAGTACCTCACCCATTTCCTCTGGCTCCACACACAGATTTCCCATTTGCTGTCTGTCCATAAGCAGTGGTGTCTTAATTTTTGAAATAGCCTGTGCTGTGTTTCCCCAAACTCTCTGTTTGTGAAGTCAATTTGAAAGTGACTCGGAGCAAACTTTCTTTAGGGTTAAGTCAAAAGCATTGTTTATTCATACAATCAAGTCAGAGAGATGGCTGTTGCAATTACACACACACACACAAGAAAACATGAAAAATGGAAAGAAAATGAGTATTACAACTAGGAATAACTTCAAAGAAAAGAAGGATAGGGATAATAATTCACATGCGTTTTAGAGTGAGAGTTGCTTCATGTACGAGTTAAAGTTCAGGGGGGGGGGGGGGGTTCAGCTAGTTGAAAGCAGGAGTTGTTGAATTCCTTCAGATTTGGTGATGACTCAGCAAGTTGAGTTTGGTGTACAGAAACTTGGTCGTCTCAACAGATGATGGCAGATATCTTCCAGAAAACCAGGCTTTGAGGTGGTTTAGACTTGAGTCAGGCTTTGTTAGCCTGGAGTCTTGCTTTGGTGTTGAGAGGCTGGATATGAACTACTGACTGCCCTAGGAGTCCAGGAATGTAACATTAAAGCTGAAAGGCCAAAGGAATTTAAGTTATGCAGTATTACCCATCAATCAGTCAGTTTCGGGTTAACAATTAGATTTAACGAGTCTGGTCAAAATCCATTGTCCACTTTAGGAGATGGATGAGTGCCATTAGTTCCTCTGTAGCTATAATGAGTTTTGCTGGCTCTCTCTTTGTTCTGAGGCCAGGCTGGGGAGGCAGACCATCTGCTGATCCCTTGATTCATTGAGGGATCCATACAATGATAGAGTGAGATTTCACAAGGATGAAGGTTGAACTTTGTCCTGTAATTAGAAGTTTACAGACTTTTAACCAACCTGCAAGTCATATGATCTATAACAGCCATGTTTTTGATCCTGCAAAGCCAAATTAAAAAAAAAGCAGAAAATAAGGTTTGATTTCCACAGTTTATGATCTCTTCCATGTTGTGGACATGACACCCCCATCCAACTAAAATGCACACATTTGAAACAATCTTCAGGGCAACCCCTTCAAAACTTCAGGGAGCTTTTTATAAAGAGTTGTTTCTTTTAAATCAGTCCTCCCCTGTTAGAATTCCTGTTCAATAAAAGCTATTGGAAGCAATGCTGATACCTTTTTGTCAGCTTTTCCTAACAAATCTAAATCTGCAATTTGCTATTTTAGTCTTAACGAATAATATTTGATAATGTATTGCCTTTGAACAGTAATCTGGGCATTTTTTTGACAAGCTTTCACCTACTCCATGAGTGACTTGGCGATAGTCAGTATATAAAGGGTGATTTTGAGCCCACATCAGCCAAGTGTGGGATCACTGATGTGGGCGGAAAATCCTGACAGAATTGGGAAAGGCGATTCTCTCTGGAGAGATCACGTTTTCCGATTTTCCATAACCCTCGCTGACGCCATTATGAGGTTCATGCCCACAAAGGGCGCAAATCTCTTTTAGTCTTTTAAAATACATTTCAAAGTAATTACGCAGCTCCCTCCTCCATGTGATCTCCCTCACTGAATGTTCAAACCTCGCTGACGTGACGTCACGTTGTTGAGGTTCACAACATATATTTGAAGACATGCATCAATCGAGGGGATCCCCCAGCGACACAAAAGTAAGTGTAGCTCCCGGGGGAGACATGCTTGGGCAGTGCCCTGGCACTGCTCCAAGCACTGCCACTTAGCACAGGTTGGCACTGCCCCTTGGCATGGTGCCAACCTGGCAGTGACAAACTGACAGTGACAACTTGCACAAAGGAACAATGCCAGGGATAGTACTAGGGCAGGCCCTCTGGCTAGCCACATGTGGGGGGTGTTATGTATGGTATGGGGGAGAACACCAAGACCATTGAGGGGGGAAACTTACAGTCACGGGGGGAGCAGGCAGTGAGGTGGAAACTTGCAGACATGGGGGGAGGAGTGGGCAGTGAGGGGGGAACTTGCAGGTGTGGGGGAAAGCAGACAGTGAGAGGGGACCTTGCAGACATGGAGAAGGAACAAGCATAAAGGGGGGAATTTGCAGGCATGGGGGGTGGGGGGAGTGGACAGTTAGGGGAGAAAAGCTGGAGATACTTCTCTGGTGGGGTGGGGTGGGAAGAGAGCCCTCGATGATTACGTGGGGTGGGGTGATGTTGGTGATACCTCCTTGGTGGTGGATGGGCGGTTGGGGGATAGAGTGGATTTAATCTTCAGTTCTGATCGGATTACCTTTTAAAGATGGCGCACTGATATCTGTGGAGCCAGTCTTGTCGGATCTATCAGGCCCTGCCCTGCCAGATTGATGGCATAAACTACGCTCACTCATTTTTTGTTTACTCAGTAGTTAGCATTGCTGCGTCGCAGCGCCAGGGACCATTACGGTGGCACAGTAGTTAGCACTGGTGCCTCGCAGCGCCAGAGACCCAGGTTAAATTCCTGTCTTTGATTTGATTTATTATTGTCACATGTGAAAAGTATTGTTTCTTGCATGCTGTACAAACAATGTATACCGTACATAGGGAAGGAAGGAGAGACTGCAGAATATAATGTTACAGTTATAGCAAGGTGTAGAGAAAAGATCAATTTAATACGAGGTACGTCCATTCAAAAGTCTAATGGCAGTAGGGTAGAAGCTGTTCTTGAGTCGGTTGGTATGTGACCTCAAACTTTGGTATCTTTTTCCTGACGGAAGAAGGTGGAAGAGAGTATGTCCAGGGTGCGTGGGGTCCTTAATTATGCTGGCTGCCTTTCCGAGGCAGTGGGAATTGTAGACAGAGTCAATGGATGGGAAGCTGGTTTGCGTGATGGACTGGGCTACACTCACGACCTTTTGTAATTTCCTGCTGTCTTGGGCAGGGCAGGTTCCATACCAAGCTGTGATACAACCAGAAAAATGCTTTCTATGGTGCATCGGTAGAAGTTGGTGAAAGTTGGAGGTGTCATGTGTGGTAAACCACTGTTACACCTGTATTAGGTGATGTAAGGTAGGACCTGTACTACAGGTTCGCCGGTAGCCCCTGCCTGCTGGCTCCGCCCAGTAGGAGGAGCGTGTCCTCCATTCAGCAGCCATTTGGCCAGCTGCTGTGGGAGGCCACACATCTTACTGCAATAAAGCCACAGTTGTATCCAACCTTAGTCTTTGTACAATTGATCGTGCATCAATTTATTGCAGTAAGATTTTCTAAAAGGTGGAGCTCCGAATCAAACCACATCGCCTGCAGCTGGATCCGCAATCAAGCGACGCCAAAAAGGGCTTTAATAACTGGCTAGCTTGCTTCAACGCCTATATCAACTCAGCGACCACCTCTCCGACAGAGGCTCAGAAGATACAGATCCTCCACTCAAGGTTGAGCTCCAACGTGTTTCCGCTGAGCCCCGAATTACGCAGACGTGATGGCACTCCTCAAAGAAAACTACGCACAGAAAACGAACGCGCTCTTCGCCAGGTACGTACTCGCCACTCGCTCTCAACTCCCTGGTGAGTCCATAGAAGACTTCTGGCGGGCCCTAATGCCACTCGTCCGGGACTGTGACTGTCAGGCCGTTACGGCCACCGAACATTCCAACCTTCTTATGCGCGATGCGTTTGTAACGGGGATTGGGTCGGACCTCATACGACAAAGACTGCTAGAAGGCGCCACGCGCGACCTAGCTGAGACTAAAAAGCCAGCACTCTCCATGATGGTCGCCTCACGTAATGCTCAGGCCTACCCCTCCGGCCACACGGCCCACCCCTCCTATCCCTCGTGTACCTCTAGACGGCCGCCCCAGCCGCGGCTTCACCCAGCCAGTACGCCTGTGCCACATGCCAACCCGTGCACCCTGGGGGTCCCCGATGTTACTTCTGCGGCCAGCAGAAGCACCCCTGCCAATGCTGCCTGGCCCGCACTGCCATTTGCAAGACTTGCGGCAAAAAGGGGCACTTCGCTGCACTGTTTCATGCCCGCGCAGTCACCGCTATCGCCCCCTCCCCCCTGACCTACACACAATGGGTGCTGCCATCTTCATCCCAGACCACGCGCGGCCAGTGGGCGCCGCCACCTTCACCTCCCGGGGCCACTCGTGGCCAGTGGGCGCCGCCATCTTCACTTCCCGAGGCCGCGAGCGGCCAGTGGGCGCCACCATCCCCCACACTCAGTCCACGTGCGGCCCATGGGCGCCGCCATCTTGTCAAGCTCCCGCAACGTGCAGCCCATGGGCGCCACCATTTTGTCCCACCACCCAGGATCTTCAGGCGCCGCTATCCTGTCTTCCACACGGGGCATGGACGCCGACAGCATTCCACGACCTGGGCCCCCCACGCTCTTCATGTTCTGACGCCAGCGACGACCGACCGCAGCTCGCCTCAGTGACGATCGACCAGTCTCGTCCACACAACCAGGTCACCGCTTTGACCAGTGTGAGAATCAACGGTCACGTGACCTCTTGCCTGCTGGACACCAGGATCATCCACCCGGATAAAGTAAGGCGCTGCCCCCTCGCGGTCCACCCCACCAATCAAAGAATCTCCCTGGCCTCCAGATCCCATTCCGTCATAATCCGGGGGTTCTGCACAGCACTCTCACGGTCCAAGGCATAGAATTCAGTGGCTTTCGCCTCTACGTCCTTCCTAATCTGTGCGTTGCACTATTACTAGGCCTGGACTTCCAGTGCAATCTCCAGAGCCTTACCCTCAAATTTGGCGGGCCCCTACCACCCCTCACTGTGTGCGGCCTTGTGACCCTAAAAGTCGACTCACCCTCTCTCTTTGCCAATCTAACTCCGGATTGCAAACCCGTTGCCACTAGGAGCAGACGGTACAGCACCCAGGACAAGACCTTCATCAGGTCCGAGGTCCAGCGGTTGCTTCGGGAAGGCATCATCGAGGCCAGCAACAGCCCCTGGAGAGCCCAAGTGGTAGTCGTTAAAACTGGGGAGAAACACAGAATGGTCGTGGACTACAGCCAGACCATCAATCGGTACACGCAGCTCGACGCGTACCCCCTCCCACGCATATCTGATGTGGTCAATCAGACCGGGTCTTCTCAATGATAGACCTCAAATCCGCTTCCCACCAGCTCCCCATTTGTAAATTGGACCGTCCATACACTGCTTTCGAGGCGGACGGTCATCTCTATCACTTCCTCAGGGTTCCCTTCGGCGTCACTAACGGGGTCTCGGTCTTCCAAAGGGAGATGGACCGAATGGTCGACCGGTACGGTTTGCAGGCCACCTTCCCGTACCTAGGCAATGACACCATCTGCAGCTACGATCAGCAGGGCCACGACGCCAACCTTGCCAAATTCCTCCACACCGCCACTCTCCTCAACCTCACCTACAACAAGGAGAAGTGCGTGTTCAGCACAACCTGTTTAGCTATCCTTGGCTATGTGGTCCAGAATAGAGTTCTGGGGCCCGATCCCGACCACATGCGCCCCCTGATGGAGCTTCCCTTCCCCACCGCCCCAAGGCCCTCAAATGCTGCCTGGTATTCTTCTCCTACTACGCCCAGTGGATCCCAAACTATGCGGACAAGGCTCGCCCACTCATTCAGTCCATCCACTTTCCCCTTACGGCCGAGGCACAACAGACCTTCGCCCGTATCAGAGCTGATATAGCCAAGGCCGGGATGCACGCAGTAGACGTGACACTGCCCTTCCAAGTAGAAAGCGACGCATCAGACGTCGCACTTGCTGCCACCCACAATCAGGCAGGCAGACCCATGGCATTCTTTTCCCGCACCCTTCATGCCTCAGAAATTCGGCACTCGTCCGTCGAAAAATAGGCCCAAGCTATTGTTGAAGCTGTGCGGCATTGGAGGCATTACCTGGCCGGCAGGCGATTCACTCTCCTCACTGACCAATGGTCGGTAGCCTTCATGTTTAACAACACGCAGCGGGGCAAGATCAAAAACGATAAAATCTTGTGGTGGAGAATCGAGCTCTCCACCTATAATTACGAGATTTTGTATCACCCCGGCAAACTCAATGAGCCCCCAGACGCCCTCTCCCGAGGTACATGTGCCAGCGCACAAGTAGACCGACTCCGGGCCCTACACGACAGCCTTTGTCACCCGGGGGTCATACGATTGTACCATCTTGTCAAGGCTCGCAATATGCCCTACTCCGTCGAGGAAGTACGGACAGTCATCAGGGACTGCCAGGCCTGTGCGGAGTGCAAGCCGCAGTTCTACCGGCCGGACCATGCGCGCCTGGTGAAGGCC
Source organism: Scyliorhinus canicula (assembly GCF_902713615.1). Taxonomy (NCBI): domain Eukaryota; kingdom Metazoa; phylum Chordata; class Chondrichthyes; order Carcharhiniformes; family Scyliorhinidae; genus Scyliorhinus; species Scyliorhinus canicula. The sequence goes on from NC_052148.1 coordinate 65,172,841, forward strand.
TCCCGCCCCTTTGAATGCCTCAGCATGGATTTCAAAGGGCCCCTCCCCTCCACCGACCAAAACACGTATATTCTCAGTGTGGTCGATGAGTACTCCAGATTCCCCTTTGCCATCCCATGTCCTGATATGACATCTGCCACCGTCACCAAAGCCCTAAACATAATCTTCGCTCTGTTCAGTTTCCCCGCCTACATCCACAGTGACAGGGGATCCTCATTCATGAGTGATGAGCTGCGTCAGTCCCTGCTCAGCAGGGGTATCGCCTCCAGCAGGAAGACCAGCTATAATCCCCGGGGAAATGGGCAGGTAGAGAGGGAGAACGGGACGGTTTGGAGGGCCATCCAACTGGCCCTATGGTCCAGGAACCACCCAGCCTCTTGCAGGCTGGAGGTCCTCCCTGATGCACTACACTCCATCCAGTCACTACTGTGCACCGCTACGAACAACACACCCCATGAACGTCTTTTTGCCTTCCCCAGGAAGTCCACATCCGGGGTGTCGCTCCCCACTTGGCTCGCAGCTACAGGACCGGCCCTGCTCCGTAGGCACATCCGACTCCACAAGGCGGACCCGTTGGTGGATAGGGTGCACTTGCTCCATACCAACCCCCAGTATGCCTATGTGGCATACCCCGACAGCCGCAAAGATACTGTCTCCCTCAGAGACCTGGCACCAGCAGGTTCCACCCATACACACTTCTCTGGCCCGGCACCAACCTCCCCTCCCCCCGTGCTCCCAACATTAACCCCACCAGGACCATCCCTCCTTCCCCTGCCCACGCCAGAGGATGAAGAGGATTTCGGCACACTCCCGGAGTCATCGAACATCAGGCCAGCATCGATATTGCCAGCATCGACATCGCCGCCACCGCTATGTCGCTCCCAGCAGAACGTCAAGGCACCAGACCGGTTGAATCTCTAACTGGCACCGGACTTTCAAAGGAAATTTTTGTTTTTCTTTTCCCTGATAAAACACTGTACATAAATTCACTACTGTATATAGTTCTCCACCACCCCCGCTGGACTCATTTTTAACAGGGGATGAATCTGGTAAACCACTGTTACACCTGTATTAGGTGATGTAAGGTAGGACCTGTACTACAGGTTCACTGGTAGCCCCTGCCTGCTGGCTCCGCCCAGTAGGAGGAGCATGTCCTCTATTCAGCAGCCATTTCGCCAGCTGCTGTGGGAGGCCACACATCTTACTGCAGTAAAGCCACAGTTGTATCCAACCTTAGTCTTTGTACAATTGATCGTGCATCAACATGGCAAATTTCCTTCGTCGTCTGAGAAAGTAGTCGTTGGTGGGCTTTCCTAACTATAGTGTCGGCATGGGGGGACCAGGACAGGTTGTTGGTGATCTGGACACCTAAAAACTTGAAGCTCTCGACCCTTTCTACTTTGTTCCCATTGATGTAGACAGGGGCATGTTCTCCACTCCACTTCCTGAAGTCGGTGGGGATCCTTGTGGCTAGCCTGGGACTCGAGCTTGGTCCGGTACTGTCTTTTGGCATTTTTGATGGATCTCCTTAGATCATATCTGGCTTTCTTGTATAGGTCAGGGGTGCCTGACTTGAACGCCTCAGACCTAGACTTCAGCAAGCAGTGGATATGCCCGTTCATCCAGGGTTTCTGGTTGGGAAACACGCGGATTTGTTTCTTTGGCACACAGTCTTCTACACATTTACTAATGTAGTCAGTTACTGTAGTGGCGTACCCGTTCAGGCTGGTCGCAGAGTTTTTAAACACTGACCAGACCACTGACTCTAAGCAGTCCCGTAGGAGATCATCCGATTCCTCAGATCAACAGTGCACGACTTTCTTTGACAGATTCTCCTGCTTCAGTTTTTGCTTATAAGCTGGGAGCAGGAGTACAACCTTGTGGTCAGATTTGCCAAAGTGTGGGCGGGCGATAGAGCAGTCGGCATGTTTGATATTTGTGTAGCAGTGGTCTAGGATGTTTGGGCCTCCGGTGGAACAGGTGACATGTTGGTCGTAATCTGGTAGTACGTTCTTGAGCTTGGCCTGATTGAAGTCCCCAGCTACAATGAACAAGGCCTCGGATGGAGACTGCAAACTGGATTTTAGTCTGAGCCTGACACTTTGAAAAAATATGGTAAGGTTCCGCCGAAATTAAAGACGGTTTTCCAAAATGTGACCAAATATCTTGTGCTTGGTAATTATTTGCTGGATTTAGCTCATAGAGTTATATGATATTGGAAACAAAGGGGCGTCTCAGAGTTGAGGAAATGTAGATACTTAGCAACCAAGGGGTAACTTCATGTAATACTGTGTGTGTATAATCATCAGTATAATTAAGTGCTGTCCGAGTGTATTATAGTTCTTGTTTTGTGTTTATTTCTTTCAAGTTGTTTTTAAAATTTAGAGTGCCTAAATATTGTTTTTCCAATTAAGGGGCAATTTAGCATAGCCAATCCACCTAACCTGCACATCTTTTGGTTTGTGGGGGTGAGACCCACGTAGACACGGGGAGAATGTGCAAACCCCACACGGACAGTGACCCGAGCTGGGATCGAACCTGGAGAATCCAGCCCTTTATGTTTTGTCAATTTTTCTGCCATCCCCCTGAGTTTGTAGAAGAATGGCTCCAAGTCCCCTCGCTGATGCATGTTGGCAATTTATGATCATAATGTGCTAGAATATCCAAAGAGACAAGCAGCTTTCTAATCCTGTCAAAGGCATCCTTCTGCTCGACTTCCCAATTCACTGCTTATCTTTTCCCAGTAGGTCTCGTAAAGGTTGTTGATGATAGACAGATTTGGAATTAATTTTGTCACCTGATTGACCATGCCTACTTCAGTCTGAGGAGTTGCAAGTGATACTGAACATTGTGCAGTCATTAGAAAATATCTCCACTTCTGACCTTATGATAGCGGGAAGGTCAATGATGAAGCAGCTGCACATGGTTGGGCCTCCAGGATACTATGCTGAAAAATGCCAGCAATGATGTCCTGGGACTGAAACAATTAACCTCCAAACACCATAGCCATCTTCCTTTATTCATGGTACGACTCTCTCTGATTCCCATTGACTCCAATTTTGCTGGGGATCCTTGAAGCCACAGTCGATCAAATGCAGCCTTGATATCACCTCACCTTTTGAGTTCAGGGCTGGGATTCTCTGGTGATTCTGGTGGTCAACTGGTGATTCTGGAAAATATGCAATTTGGGCCAAAGGTTTCACTGGAATCTCACTGGAGTTTCACTGGGTTGCTTAGATGGCACAGAATCATAGAGTTTACAGTGCAGAAGGAGGCCATTCGGCCCATCAAGTCTGCACCAGCCCTTGGAAAGAGCACCCGACTTAAGCCCACACCTCAACCCTATCCCCTTAACCCAGCAACTCCACCTCACCTTTTTGGACAGTAAGGGCAATTTAGCATGGCCAATCCACCTAACCTGCACATCTTTGGACTGTGGGAGGAAACCAGAGCACCCGGAGAAAACGCACTCAGACACGGGGAGAATATGCAGACTCCACACAGACAGTGGCGTAAGCTGGGAATCGAACCTGGAATCCTGGAACTGTGAAGCAACTGTGCTAAGCTAACCACTGTGCTACCATGCTGCCCTTGTGGACAGAACTTGTTGGTCATCATTGCCAAACATAATGGGACAATGGCGAGAAGCACAAGATCATGGAAATTAGACTCAGAAGAGAAAAGTGAGTCAGAAAGTATTTTTCATTAGGAGAACTTCAGGATGGAAAAGAGAATTGACAGTGATTACAAATTTTAGGAAGGAAGTTGAAAGAGCAGCTGTGAGCAATGTGGGTAGAAAGCGGTTAATATTTTGTTTTCGCATAGCTGAAATTACCTGCCCTGATGGTTAAATTTCCATTAAAAAAGCAATTGTAAGGCAATGTAAAATGTAACATTTAAAACTGAACATTGTTACCTTCAATTTTCTTCTTTATTGGACTGAACGTTTTATATCCTTGTCATGTTTCCTAAGAAATGAGATTAAACTCAAATGTTTTTGTAGCGAAAGATTAGTGTGATTTATCTTGTCTCTAGATATGTAGAGGCTAAACCATCTGGACTGGGTATTAGAACTGCAACTGAGAAGACAAAATTAAAGATACTGTAAATCCAATGCGTAATGGGCCATACGACATTTAAAGGACTACATTTTTTTTGCTGACGGAAATTCTATATTAGCTTGTTTAAAGTTTTACCGAAGAAAACATTTTGATTAATGTTCAGTAGAAACAAGATTGGACAAAATTTAATTCCTCAATGTACCTCACAGTTTATTGTTGTTGAACACATACTCAATCTAAGATACTGATGCGCATCTGTTGTGGGAAAAACATATTGAAATTTTAAGACAATCTCAATCATTTCACACGATTGGGGTGGGTACCAAGCAAAGTGCTTCCTTGGAGGTAGAGTGAGAATTATCCTTGCTCACCTCTATGCTTAAAGCATAGTCGACACACAGATCACCAATTAAGTTGGCCACATGTTTTCTTGATGTGGAGATGCCGGCGTTGGACTGGGGTGAGCACAGTAAGAAGTCTTACAACACCAGGTTTCTTGGCCTTGGAATAGTGCACTTATAGGTCTGAAGTAATAAAAAATAATAAGTAGAATTAAAGGAAAGTACAAAAGCAACAACTTGTATTTATCTTGTGCCTTTAACATTAAAAATAAACCCAAGGCACTTTTCAAACATTATCAGAAAAATAAATTGCTTTTAAGCAATTTGGAGATATTAAGCAAAATTATCAAAGTTTGTTAAAAGTGATAGGATTTAACGAATCTCTTAAAAGAGGAAAGAGAGGTAGAGGGACAAAGAGTTCAGGGAGGTAACTCCAGAGGTCAGGGCCTTGGCAGCTGAAAACACAGCTATTAATGGCGGAGCGATTAAAGTCAGCAGTGCTTAAGAACGCAGAGTTTTGGGAGACACTGAGGCTGGACGAAATCACAGAGCTAAGGAGGGATGAGGCCATGGAGAGACTTAAATTGGAGAAAATTGAGACTCTGCTTAATTGGGTGCTAGTATAAGTCAGTGAAGAGATCGAGATGGGTGAGTGGGACTTGGTGCAATTTAGGAAATGGGCAGCAGAGATTTGAATGATTCGAAGTTTGCAGAGTAACATAGGGAAGACAGCAAGGAGTGCCTTGGAATGGTCAAGTGTACCAGTCACAAAAGAATGGATAAGCTTTTCAGCAGCAGATAAGTGGAGGCAAAGGTAGAATCGGACAGTGTTCCGGAGGTGAAAATAGGTGGTCTCAGTGATGGTGTGGATATGTGGGAGGAAGCTTGTCTTGGGGTCAAATAAAACACCAAGCGGATTTATCCAACTTCAGACAGTTTCCACGGTGAAGAGTGGAGTTGGTGAGATGGGAATTGAGTTTCTGCCGTGCAGACAATCTCTTCCCATAGCATAGTCAGTTGGAGAAAAGTTCTGCTCATCCAGTGCAGGATGTAGGGCAAGCAATCTGCCAGTTATGAGACAATGGAGGGGTCGAGAGTGATGGGGGTAAAATAGATCTGTGTATCATGAGTGCACATATGGAAATTGATGGTGCGTTTTCAGATGATGTTGCCAAGGGGTAGTATATAGGGGCAGCACAGTGGCACAATGGTTAGCACTGCTGCCTCACAGTGCCAGGGACCTAGATTAAAATCCGACTGTGTGACTGTGTGGAGTTTGAACATTCTCACCGTGTTTGCGTGGGTTTCCTCCAGGTGCTCCGGTTTCCTCCCAAAATCCAAAGATATGCAGGTTAGGTGGACTGGCCTTGCTAAATTGCCGCTTAGTGCCCAAAAGGTTTGGTTTGGGTAATAGGTGGAATTACAGAGCCCAGGTACGGAGGGTCAGTGCAGATTTGATGGACCGAATGGCCTCCTTTTGCACCAGGGATTCTATATAGGTGAAGAGTTGGAGAGGTGGCAAAGTGAAATTCCTGGGAGACACCAGAGGCAATGGTTTGGAAGTGGGAAGAGACATTTTTGCAAGTGATTCTCTGCTGCAACTAGATAGATAAGAATAAAACCAGGTGACTCCAGTCTCATGTAACCAAACAATGATGGAGAGGCTTTAGAGCAGAAATTCATGGTCAAACGCTGCAGAATGAGTGCGAACGGCAAGGAGGGATCATTTACCTTTGTCATAGTCAGGGCCCCAGGTTCGAGTCTCGACTTGGGTCACTGTCTGTGTGGAGTCTGTACGTTCTCCCCGTGTCTGCGTGGGTTTCCTCCGGGTGCTCCAGTTTCCTCCCACAGTCCAAAGATGTGCAGTTCTGGTGGATTAGCCATGCTAAAACTACCCTCAGTGTTTAAAAAAGGTTGGGTGGGGTTACTGGGTTGCGGGGTGGAGGTGTGGAGAAGTGGGGTGCTCATTCCAGGAGCTGGTGCAGACTCAATGGGCCAAATTTCCTTCTTCTGCACTGTAAATTCTATGATCTATGGAAAGTACAGCACAGGAACAGGCCCAATGGCTCTCCAAGCCTGCGACGACCATGCTGCCTGCCTAACTTAGCACCTTTTACACTTACGGGGCTCGTATCCCTCTATTCTCACCTATTCATGCATTTGTCAAGACACCCCTCAATCATCAGTATCGTACCTGCTCCCACCATCTCCTCCAGCAGTCAGTTGTAGGTACCCACCACCCTCTCTGTAAAACACTTCCCTCACACATCTCCTCTCAACTATGCATCTTAAACCTATATCACTTAGTAATTCACTCTTCCACCATGGGAAAAAGCTTCTGACTATCCACTCTGTCCATGCTCCTCATAATTTGGTATCAGGTTGCCCTTCAACCTCCATTGTTCCAGTGAGAACAAACCAAGTTCATCCAACCTCTCCGCATAGCTAAACCCTTCATACCAGGCAACATCCAGGTACATCTCTTCAAAGCCTCCACATCCTTCTGGTAGTGTGGCCACCAGAATTGAACACTATATTTCAAGTGTGACCTAAATAAGTTTCTATACAGCTGTAGCATGATTCGCCAATTTTTATAGTCACTGCCCCGTCCAATGACGTCCTCCCTGTGTGTGCGTGGGTTTCCTCCGGGTGCTCCGGTTTCCTCCCACAGTCCAAAGATGTGCGGGTTAGGTGGATTGGCCATGCTAAATTGCCCGTAGTGTAAGGTTAATGGGGGGATTGTTGGTATACGGGTTACGTGGTTAAGTAGGGTGATCATTGCTCGGCACAACATCGAGGGCCGAAGGGCCTGTTCTGTGCTGTACTGTTCTATGTTCTATGTTCTATGTATGTCATATGCCTTTTTGATACATTCTCCAACTGTGTTGTCAATTTCAATGACCTATGCACCTTTATACCCAGACCCCTCTGCCTGTTAATACTCTTGAGGGCTCTGCCATTTACTGTATTTTTCCCACCTGTATTAGACCTTCCAAAATACATTACCTCACATTTGTCTGGATTAAACTTCATCTGCCATCTCTCCGCCTAAGTCTCCAACTGATCTATATCCTGCTGTATCCTCTGACAGTCCTCATTGCTATCTGCAATGCCACCAAACTTTGCTTCGTCCGCAAACTTACTAGTCAGACCAGTTACATTTTCCTCCAAATCATTTACATATAACACAAACAGCAAAGGTTCCATTCAGAAAAGCACTCTTCCACTGCTACCCTTTGTCTTCTATGACGGAGCCAGTTCTGTATCCACCTTGCCAGCTCAGTTCTGATCCCATGCGATGATCCCATTCACCTTCTGTACCAGTCTGCCTTGAGGGACCTTGTCAAAGGCCTTACTGAAGTCCATGTAAACAACATCTACTGCCCTACTTTCCTCAATCATCTTCGTCACTTCCTTGAAAAACTCGATCAAGTTAGTGAGACACGAACTCCCTTCACAAAACCATGCTGCTTCTCGCGAATACGTCTACTGCTTCCAAATGGGAGATAATCCTGTCTTAAAGAATTTCCAACAATTTCCCTATCACTAACAAAATGCTCACCGACCTGTAATTGCCTCGATTATCCTTGCTACTCTTCTTAAACAAAGGAACAACATTGGCCATTCTCCAGTCTTCTGGGACCTCACCTGTAGCCAGTGAGGATACAATAATTTCTGTCAAGGCCGCAGCAATTTCCTCCCTTGATTCCCTCAGAATTCTGGGATATATCCCATCAGGCCCTGGGGACATCTACCTTAATGTTTTTCAGACATCCAACACCACCTCCTTTTTGATCTCAATGTGACCCAGACTATCTACACATCCTTCCCCTTACTCATCATCCACCAAGTCCTTCTCTTTGTAAATACTGATGCAAAGTGCTCATTTGGCACTTTGTCCATTTCCTCTGGCTCCACACATAGATTCCCTCCCCTGTCCTTGAGTGGGCCAACCCTTTCCCTGGCTACCCTCTTGCACTTTCTATATGTCGAAAAAGCCTTGGGACTTTCCTTAACCCTGCTGGCCAATGACTTTACGTGACCCCTTTTTGCCTTCCTGATGCCTTGTTTAAGTTCCTTCTTGCTTTACTTATATTCCTCGCAGGCTTTGTCTGTTCCCAGCCTTCGAACCATGAAAAATGCTGCCTTTTTTTTTTTGACTTGGCTCACAATATCCCTTATTATCCAAGGTTCCTGAAACTTGCCATACTTATCCTTCTTCCTCACAGGAACATGCTGGTCCTGAATTCCTATCAACTGACACATGAAAGCCTCCCACATGCCAGATGTTGATTTACCCTCAAACACCCGCCCCCAATCTAGATTCTTCAGTCCCTGCTTAAGGTTGTTATAATCAGCCTTCCCCCAATTTAACACCTTCACCTGAGGACAACACTTATCTTTATCCAACAGTACCTTAAACTTACTGAATTATGGTTACTGTTCCCAAAATGCTCCCCGACTAAAACTTCAACCACCTGGCCTGGCTCATTCCCCATTACCAGGTCCAGTACGGCTCCTTAGTTGGACTATTTACATATTTTTCAAGAAGCCCTCCTGGATTCTCCTGACAAACAGTGCCCTATCCAAGCCCCTAGCATTAAGTGAGCCCCAGTCAATATAGGGGAAGTTAAAACCACCCACCACATCAATCCTGTTGCTTTTACACCTTTCCAAATTTGTCTACATATCTGCTCCTCTATCTCCCGCTGGCTGTTGTGAGGCCTGTAGTAAACCCCCAACATTGGCCGGGATTCTCCCCTACCCAGCGGGGCGGGGGGTCCCGGCGTGTAGGAGTAGCATGAACCACTCCGGCGTTGGGCTGCCCCAAAGCTGCCGAAGTCTCCGCACCTGTAGGGGCCAAGCCCTCACTTTGAGGGGCTAGGCCCACACCGGAGTGATTCCCGCTCCGCCGGCTGGCGTGAACGGCCTTTGGCACCACGCCAGCCGGGGCTGAAAGGACTTTGCCAGCCGGTGTAAGCCCGCGCATGCACCGGAACGTCAGCGGCTGCTGACGTCATACCGGCGCATGCGCAGGGGTAGGGGTCTCTTCCGCCTCCGCCATGGTGAAGACCATGGTGAAGGCGGAAGAAAAAGAGTGCCCCCACGGCACAGGCCTGCCCGCCGATTGGTGGGCCAGGCCACCGTGGGGGCACCCCCGGGTCAGATCGCCCCGCACCCCCCCCCCCCCCCCCCAGACCCCGGTGCCCGCCCGTGCCGCCAATCCCACTGGTAAGCAAGGTGGTTTAATCCACGCCGGCGGGAGAGGCTTGTCAGCGGCGGGACTTCGGCCTGTCCCCACCGAATCCCGGGTGGCGGAGAATTTTGGACACGGCGGGGGGTCAGAGAATCCCACCCTTTGTAACTGTACCCTTCCTATTCCTGAGTTCTACCCATATTGCCTTTCTGTATGAGCCCTCCGAGGTGTCCTCCCACAGTACAGCTGTAATATTCTCCGTAACTAGTATTGCAACTCCCCCACACCATTTACATCTCTCTCTCTATCGCCTGAAACATCAAACTCCTGGAACGTTTAGCTGCCAATCCTGTCCCCCCATCAATCAAATCTCTGTAATGGCAATAACATCATAGTTCCAAGTACTAATCCAAGCTCTAAGTTCATCCTCCTTCCCTGGTATACTTCTCGCATTAAAACAAATGCACTTCACACCACCATGTTCAGCAACATCTCCCTGCCTGCTCTTCCTCTGTGCCTTACTGACCCTATTCTCTAATACCACTAGCAAACCTCGCTAGTTAGAACAATAGAACAAGGAATTTACAGTGCAGAAGGAGGCCATCCGGCCCATTGAACCTGCACAGGCCCTTGGAAAGAGCACCCCATTTAAGCCCAGAACTCCGCCCCATACCCGTAACCCAGCAACCCCACCCAATCCCTTTGGATACTAAGGGCAACTTAACATGGCCAATCCACCTAACCTGCACGTCTTTGGATTGTGGGAGGAAACCGGAGCACCCGGAGGAAACCCACGCAGACACGGGGAGAACGTGCAGACTCCGCACAGACAGTGACCCAAGCCAGGAATCGAACCTGGGACCCTGGAGCTGTGAAGCGACAATGTTAACCACTGTACTACTGTGCCGCCAAATTAGGGTGTCTCCATGCTTGCCGCTACACATGGCTTTATCCAGTACTAGACTGCCCTGTAGACATGGGTCATGTGTTTCTTTACATCGCAGTGTGTGATACTGTACCCACACCCAGACGTTAACTCTTTCAATGCCAGACATTATACTACAGCAACTGGATATGATAGTGAGGTAATGTCCAATCCTGTCATAACTGCTGAAGTTATTTATATAAAAGTCATTAACAGTTTCATCAAACTGCTAAAGTGCTCATCTCTGCAGCCTCGCTGTCTCTACTTTTCATAGACTCCAGCTATTCTGCAACTCTGACAGCAGTTAATGCTGATCCCCAATTGTCCTTGAGAAGGTGGTGGTGAGCTGCCTTTTTGAACTGTTACAGTCCCTGTGGTGTAGGTACATCCACAGTGTTGTGAGTGAATGAGTTCCAGAATTATGACCCAGTGACAGTGAAGGAATGGAGATATACTTCCAAGCCAGGATCATGAGTAGCTTAGAGGGGAAATTCCAGGTGATCGTGCTAGAAATGTAAAAACAGATAGCAAGAGTTTCTACAGGTAATTAAAATGGAAAAGTGTAGGGCCTCTAGAGAGTGGGAATGGGGAGTTAATGGTAGATAATAAGGAAATGGCGGAAGAAATAAACAAATATTTTGCGTTTGTCTTCACTACAGAGGATATAAAAACATTTTGTAAATCAAGAGGTGGAAGGAAAAGAGGAACTTGAGGACATTATAATCACTAGGGAAGCGGTACTGAAAGAATTGATGGAGCTGTGGGCTGAGAACTCTTCGGGTCCTGGTGGACTACATCTTGAGGTCTTAAAAGAGGTGGCTAATGAGGAAGTAGAGGCGTTGATGTTAATTTTACAAAATTCTCTGGTATCTGAAAAGGTTCCATCAGACTGGAAAGCAGCAAATATAACCCCTCCATTCATGAAGAAAACTATAGGCAAGTTAACTTGACATCTGTCATGGGAAAGACATTAGAATCAATCATTGAGGCAGTTATAACTGAGTACTAGAAAAACTCAAGGTCATCGGGAAGAGTCAGCATGTTTATGTGAAAGGGAAATCATGTTTGACCAATTTAGTGGAGTTCTTTGAATGAGTAACATGCACTGTCGACAAAGGGGGACCTGAAGACGTACTCTACTTGGATTAACAGAAGGCATTTGATAAGGTTGCACATCAAAGGTTATTATGAAAAGTAGGAACTCATGGTGTAGGGGTAACATATTTGCATGGGTAGAAGATTGGTTGGCTGGCAGAAAATGGAGAAGATGTATGAAGTTATTTTTCTGATTGTCAGGATGTGATGAGTGAAGTGCCGCAGGGGACTGTGTCGCAGGGGACTGTGCTGGGGCCTCGCCTTTTTACCATTTATATTAATGACTTAGGTGAAAGAAAAAAAGCATGGTAGCTACATTTTCATATGACACAAAGATAGGTAGAAATGCGCGCTGTGAAGTGAACATAAGGAGGTGATAGACGGATATAGATAGGTTGAGGAATGGGCAAAAATCTGGCAGATGGAGTCGAATGTCCCGGACGGGCGCCGGAATGTGGTGACTAGGGGCTTTTCACAGTAACTTCATTGAAGCCTACTCGTGACAATAAGCGATTTTCATTTCAATTTTTCATTTCATGTGGGAAAATCAGAAATTGTTCACTTTGGGAGAACGAATGAAAAAGTAGAGTATTCCTTAAACAGACAACAGCTGCAGAATTCTAAGGCGCAGAGAGATCTAGGTATAGGCCATAGAGGTATCGAGGTGTTGCAATTCGTAAGTGCAGGTACAGCAAGTAATTAAGAAGGCTAATGGAATGCTATCCTTTATTATGAGAGGAATTGAACGGCAAAGTTAGGTTGTTATGCTTCAGTCATACAGGGCATTGGTGAGACCACATCACGAATATTGACCGGGATTCTCTGACCCTGCGCTGGGTAGGAGAATCCCCAGAGGGAGGCTCGAATCCCGCCCCGCCACCCTGATGCCGGCTGCCCTATTCTCCGGCGCCTTTTTTCGGGGGCCGGCGGGATTCCCGTCACGCCGGTCGGGGGCCGTTGACAGCGCCCCCCCCCCCCCCCCCCCCCCCCCGGCGATTCTCCGGGCCCTGATGGGCCGAGTGGCCGTAATGTTTTGCCCTGTCCCGCCGGCGTGGTAAGTGTGCGGGGGTGGGGAGAACCAACCCTGGGGGCGGGGCCCCCACAGTGGCCTGACCCGCGATCGGGGCCTACCAATCTGTGGGTGGACTGGTTCCATGGGGGACCTTCTTTCCTCCACAGCGGGCCCCTGTTGGGCTCCGCCATATTGCCCGGGGGCCGGTGCAGAGAAGGGAACCCCTGCACATGTGTGGAAATACACGGCCGTTCTGCATATGCGTGGAAATACGCCGGCCGGTCCGCGCATGCACGAGATCATGCTGGCCGTTTTGTGCATGTGCAAACTCGGCGCTGGATGGAGCTGTGGGGACGACTCCAGCGGCAACCTAGCCCCCTAGACAGGTGAGAATTCATCACTTTCAGGGGCCGTTAATGCCGGAGTCGTTGGCGCCGGTTTTCCCGCCGGCATGGGGGCATTGCCCCATTTTTAGAGATTCCCGCCCACAGTGTGCAGTTTTGGTCTCCTGTAGAGATGGGGGATGTTTCCTCTGCTCTGTTTTCATGTTTATTCTTCTGTTCAGGTTTAGTAGTTGTTGGGACATTGGGAGGATGGAGTGTTTCTTTCCTGAGTTTAGGGTTTGGTCAATATGGGTGGGGATGAGGATGAGGGGGAGGGGCAAGCTTGGGACAGGAGCGAAGGTGGTGGTTAGGGAATAGGTGTGGCCTGGAGGAGGGGGGGGGGCGGGTGGGTCACGTTGATAGCACTGGGAAGTAGACTAGTTAACGGAGGTCAAGCTGGGGGGGGTGCGGGGCAACTGAGGCGACAGGCTGTCTGCTGACTGGGGTGGGGAAGGGGGAGGGAATCTGACAGTGGCCAGGGTGGGAAGTGTCGCCATCTTAGGTGGACCTGTGGCCTGCGAATCATTGATGAAGCTGTGGCCTATCGCGGTGGTGATGGCTGACGTGAGCTTGAGGGTGGGGTAAGAGAGCCCCAACAAGGGTGCTGACTTCAAATATGCAGCCAAGTCAAAAGAGCACGGGTTTTTGCTCATTTAAAGAATGGGGTTGATGTGATGTTTCTCCAAGAGACCCACATGCACGATTAGGATCAGGTGCAGCTTGGGTGAGCCAAGCTTTTCACTCAGGGTGCGAAAGCAGGAGTGGAGATTCTCATTAATAAAAGGGCTGGGTTTTGTTCGGAGAAGGTAATAGCGGATGCACGGGCAGAATGGTAGATCAGTGGTTAGCACAGTTGCTTTACAGTTCCAGGATCCCAGGTTTGATTCCCGGCTTCGGTCACTGTCTGTGTGGAGTCTGCATGTTCTCCCCATGTCTGCGTGGGTTTCCTCCGGGTGATCTGGTTTCCTCCCACAGTCCAAAGACGGCAGGTTAGGTGGATTGGCCATGATAAATTGCTTTTAGTGTCCAAACGGGTTGGGTGGAGTTACTGGGTGATGGTGATGGGCTTGGCTAGGGTTCTCTTTCCAAGGACCGGTGCAGACTTGATGGGCCGAATGGCCGCAATTTATAGTCACGGGGTATTAGAAGGGAAACAGGTGGTGTTGGTGAACGTATACACCCTTGATATATTCACGAGTTTGAGCCGGAGTTGTGGTACACGCGTACAAAACATTATTCAGTCTTCAACGTTACATGCCGGTATTACTTCTTTCTCTACAATGCCACAACTTTCACAACTTTTGTAACTCCTTTCAGAGCACAGTGCCTAACATGGATTGGTTGTCATATGCCACAGTGGGATGTTACTCCCACTGATTGGGTTTATCCCACACTGATTGGGTTCATGTCATAATCACATACAACCTGTTGTGTTTTCGATGATATCGGTTACTGAGTAACTGATCTTGTGTTGTTTTTCATGGATACTTTAACTTACTCCAGAACTGCTGCTGACCACAGCAGTTGTATACATTAATAATCATCTACTCCTACAATAACCATATACTTACGGTCAAAGGGGTATTACAAGGGAAACAGGTGGTGTTGGTGAACGTATACGCCCTGAATTGGGATGATACAATCCTCATGAAACAGTTCGCTGGCAGCGATACCAGATCCAGGGGCAGGATTCTCCGACCCCCTGTTGGGTCGGAGAAATGCCCGGGGCCGGCGTCAATCCCGCCCTCGCCATATCCCAAATTCTCCGCCACCCGAGATTCGGCGGGGGCGGGAATCGCGCCGCGCCGGTTGGCGGGCCCCCGCGGCGATTCTCCAGCCTGCGATGGGCCGAAGTTCCGCCGCTGTCATGCCTCTCCCACCGGCGTGGATTAAACCACCTACCTTACCGGCGGGAGCATGCGGCGCGGGCTAGCGCCAGGGTCGATTTGACTCCGGGGGGTGCCCCCGTGGTGGCCTGGCTCGCGATCGGGGCCCACCGATCGGCAGGCGGGCTTGTGCCGTGGGGGCACTCTTTTTCTTCCGCCTTCACCATGGCGGAGGCGGAAGAGACCCCCTCCCCTGCGCATGCGCTGGGATGACGTCAACAGCCGCTGTCTCTCCGGTGCATGCGCGGACTTACGCCAGCTGGCGAAGTCCTTTCAGCCCCGGCTGGTGTGGCGCCAAAAGCCGTTCACGCCAGCCGGCGGAGCGGGAATCACTCTGGCGCGGGCCTAGCCCCTCAATGTGAGGGCTTGGCCCCTAAAGGTGCGGAGACTTCCGCACCTTTAGGGGCGGCCCGACGCCGGAGTGGTTCACGCCACTCCAACACGCCGGGACCCCCCGCCCTGCTGGGTAGGGGAGATTCCCTGCCAAGATACCCATCAACTCATTATGAAGAGGGATAATGACCTGCGTGCTAGACCCGAGGGTGGATCGTTCGAGGCCAATGTCGCTGGTATCGGGGTGAGGGCAAAGGTGTTAATTGCCTTTACAGAGGAAACGGGGGGACGTGGATGTGGACGGGGGACCCTTGGAAGTTCAGGCACCAGGGGGAGAAAGAGTTTTTGTTGTTTTCCTCAGTACATAATGTATTTTCCAGGATTGCTTACTTTGTCATCAGCCAAGTGCTGTTTAGTGACAAAGTCTGAGAACTCAGTGGTGGACATTTCTGACCATGCTCCACATTAGGTGGACTTGGAGTTGGAGGTAGGCTGGGGGCATCGCAAGGGGTGGGTTTTAGACGTAGGTCTGTTGGTGGACCAGGTGTTCTGTGCAAGAATCTCAGGGGCTATCCACAGTAGTACAGTGGTTAGCACAGTTGCTTCACAGCTCCAGGGTTCCAGGTTCGATTCCGGGCTTGGGTCACTGTCTGTGCGGCGTTTGCACTTTCTCCCCGTGTCTGCGTGGGTTTCCTCCCGGTGCTCCGGTTTCCACCCACAGTCCAAAATTATGCAGGTTAGGTGTATTGGACATGCTAAATTGCTCAGTGTCCCTCAGTATCTAACAAGGTTGGGCTGGGTAGGGTTACTGGGGGACGGGGACAGGTGGAGGTGTGGGCTTAGGTAGGGTGCTCTTTTGAGGGCCAGTGCAGACTCGATGGGCTGAATGGCCTCCTTCTGCACTGTACATTCTATCCCGGATTACATTTTGAACAATGGCAATGGTCTCCCCCTCGATACTATGGGAGGCGCTGCAGGTACCAATTAGGGGAGGAATTATATCCTTCAAGGCACATTTAGATGGGAGGCAAGGAGAAAGCGAGAAAAGCTGGTAGATGGTATTTTAGGGATTGATCGCGAGTATGTAAACGGTCCATCCCCAGAGCTATTAGCGGAAAGGAAAAAATTAAACGTAGATTGATTTGATCTTTACGGATGGGGCGGTTGGACAGTTAAGGTGAGCTAAAGGGGCAATCGATGAATATTGGGAGAAGGCAAGTCGACTTCTGGTATATCAACTGAAGAGACAAAAGGCAGAGAGGGAGATTTCCAGATTAGGGCGTGGGATAGGGGGGGGGGGCTAGTCTCCCCTTAGGAGAAGGTGAATGAGGTATTAAGGGTCTTCTATGAAAAGCTTTACAGATCCGAACTGCCGTGGGATGAGAGGGTTATGGTGGAGTTCCTGGGAGAATTGAAGTTTCCCAACGTGGGGGAGGAGTTCTGGGAAGAACGAGAGGTTCTGTTGGAGTTGGAAGCGATCAAGGAGATGCTGAAATTGATGCAGTTGGAAAAGGCAGCAGAGTCCGATGGGTTCCCGGAGGAATTTTATAAACAATTTGGAGACCAGCTGGCCACTTTATTGTCGGGGATGTTCAGGGTCTCCTTGGAAAGAAGTGCTCTGACACAGATGCTGGGACAGTATGGATTTCACTGTTTCTGAGGAAAGACTGTGGTTCATATCGTCCGAACTCCCTGTTAAATGTGGATGGGAAGCTTCTAGCTAAGGTGTTGATGATAAGACTGGAGCCTTGTCTCCCGGAGGTGGTGGGGGAAAGATCAAATAGGGTTTGAGAATGGGCGGAGGTTGACAGCAAACGCGAGATGGCTGTTGAAAGTGGTACTTACCCCGGGGAGGGCTTGGTTCCAGAGATCATAATTTCACTTGATGCTGAGAAAATGTTTGATCGGGTAAGTGGGACTATCTGTTCGCGATACTGGGGAAATTTGGGCTTGGACCGGGCTTCGTTGCATGGGTGCAACTGTTGTATGCGGCCCCATTTACCAGTGTTTGCACTAACAAAGGCACTTCTGAGCCCTTACGCCTATACTGGGGCACCCAGCTAGGAATGTCCGATGTTCCCTTTGCTGTTTGCAATAGAGCTACTAGCCATGGCCTGAGGACTTCGAAAACTTGGGAAGGAATAGTTAGAGGAGTGGTGGAGCATAGGGGTAGAGCATAGGGGTAGAGCAAAGGTGGGGAGGTGGGCGGGAGGGGTTACCATTCCGGCTGGTAAAGTCATTTTTGGTATTTGGGGGTTCAGATAGCAAGGGGCTGGGAGAAACTCCAGAGTTTGAGCTACACAAGTCTGGTGGGGAAGGTTAAGGCAGACCTCCAGAGGTGGGGACGGTCTTCCACTATCCCTGGCCTGCTGAGTTCAATCAGTTAACATGGATATCTTGCCAAGATTTTTAATATTATTTCAATGCGTCCCAGTGTTCCTGCCTGAGGCGTTCTTCAGAGAGATCCACCGGCTTGTGACTGGGTTTATTTAGGTGGGTAAGGGCCCAAGGATCAAGCAGATGGCTCCAGAGGGAGAGACAAGTAGGGGGCTTGGCATTGCCAAACCTTCAGTATTACTATTGAGTGGACAATACTGATAAAGAGTGGTGCGGGGATTTGGAGGAGCTGTGGATCCAGGTGGAAGCAGAGTCTGTGAGGGGGAAAGCCTGGGAGTGTTGGTAACGGCTGAAGAAACATTCAACTCACCCGGTGGTAGTAGCCATGTTAAATATTTGGAGGCAATTCCGTCAACATTTCAATTTCAAGGTTGACTCGAGGCTAGCTCCTGTCTGTGCAAACCAGTTATTCGAGCCTGCCAGATCAAATGTGAAGTTTAGGGAGTGGAAGGAAAAAGGGGTTGGAGAAGGTGGGAAATTTGTTTTTAAAATGTTGGTTACTAGCCTGAGGGAACTAAAGGGGAAATATGGGCTTACAGATGCTGATGGGTTCAGGTATGTCCAGGTGTGTAGCTGGGACAAAAGGCATTTTCCACCCTTCCCGGCGAAGCAGCCTTCTGCACGGTACCAGCACAGTAGCATGGTGGTTAGCATAAATGCTTCACAGCTCCAGGGTCCCAGGTTCGATTCCCGGCTGGGTCACTGTCTGTGTGGAGTCTGCACGTCCTCCCCATGTGTGCGTGGGTTTCCTCCGGGTGCTCCGGTTTCCTCCCACAGTCCAAAGATGTGCGGGTTAGGTGGATTGGCCATGCTAAATTGCCCGTAGTGTCCTAAAAAAGTAAGGTTAAGGGGGGGTTGTTGGGTTACGGGTATAGGGTGGATACGTGGGTTTGAGTAGGGTGATCATTGCTCGGCACAACATTGAGGGCCGAAGGGCCTGTTCTGTACTGTACTGTTCTATGTTCTATGCTCTATGTTCTATGCCTTGCTGGAGCAGATATTATCCTGTTCAGAGTTGGAGCTGGCCACTATGAAATGAAATGAAATGAAAATTGCTTATTGTCACAAGTAGGCTTCAAATGAAGTTACTGTGAAAAGCCCCTAGTCACCACTACTGTCGGGCATATATCAGCGGATAGTGCTCGATTGAGGGTGTGAAGGCAAAGGGGGCAGAGGAGCTAGGGCCGATCTTGGAAGAGGAGGTTTGGAATGAGGAGGTGAGGAGGGTGAACACGACCTCGCCTTGTGCGAGGCTGAGTCTCATCCAGCCAAAAGTAGTGTTTCGAGCACACCTCACGAAGGCTAGAATGAGATGGTTTTTCTATGGGGTGGAGCATAGATGTTTTCGAGGGGCGCGGTGCACCACGTTTGCATATTCTGGTCGTGCTCAAAGCTGGTGAGCTTCCGGAGGTCCTTTTTTGACACTATGTCGGCAATCTTAGGTTGGAGCCTTGCTCACTGGTACCGATTTGTGGGGTTTCAAATATGTCGGACGGGGGCTGGAGCAGACGTCCTGGCTGTTGCTTCGCTTGTGACAAGGAGGCAGTGGTTCCCCTTGGGCTGGTGGCCGACTACACCGCCAAGCGACTTGGCGTGGCTGAGTGACTTGATAGAGTTTTGCACCTTGATAAGGTCACATTTACCGTGAGAGAGCCGTGGCCATTTATAATGTATTTTAAAGCGTTGGTCACTGTCAGCTATTAGCGGCTGGTGCAGGGGGTGGGGTGGGGGGGGGGGGGGGGGGGGGTGGAGGAAGCGGTTTAGTAGTGAGGTTATAGTGTTGTAAGGGGAAGGGGAGGTTCTTACTGTTTGGTTGTTATTCTATGTTATTGTATGCTTTGTATAAAATTGGTTAAAAAGTTAAATAAAAACATTTCCAAAGAAATATTGGACGGGATTCTCCGATAATGGGACTAAGTGTTGGCACCGATTATCCGGCGACCGAAGAATTGGCAGCCCGGTGTCGGAGTGGCGTTGCGGGATTCACGCACCCCCCCCTCCCCCCCAGTGATTCTCCGACCCGACGAGGGGTCGAAGAATCCCGCCCATTATTTAAGGAAGGATGTAAATGCATTGGAGATGGATCACGGGAGGTTTACTATATTTGATAGCTGGGATGAGTGGAATATCTGATGGGGAAAGGTCAGACAAGCTGGGAGTTTCCACTGGAGTTTAGAAGAGTGAGGGGTGATTTGATTCAAGTATATAAGACCTTGAATGGTTTTGATGAGGAGGGTGTGGAAAGGATGCTTCCTCTTGTGGGTGAGTCCAGAACTAGAGGGCACTGTTTTAAAATTAGGGCTTGTCCTTTTAGGACAGAGATGAGCAGAATTATTTTCTCTCAGAGTGTTTTGTGACTTTGGAACTCTTTGCCTCAGAAGGTGGTGGAACCGGGGTCACTGAATATTTTTAAATTGACGGTGGACAGATTCCTGTTAGGTCAGGCAATCAAAGGTTATCGGGGGTAGATGGGAATGTGAAATTTGAAATACAAACAGATCAGCCATGATCTTATTAAATGGCGGGGCAGGATCGAGGGGCTGAATGGCCAGTTTGCATTTTGTATGTCGTATGGTGGTATATCTCATTTCTCAAGCAACTATCTTTTGATCCTGCTCAACCTGTCTTCAAGATGTTTTTCTTTAACTTTTCTTTTGCCCCCCCCTCCGTTGCCAAATTTTTTTGGTTCCCTCCTTACGAACCAACTCTCACCTCTGTAAAATATTCTTATTGGATGATCTGTTGAACGTGGAGGGTGCTAACTGGGGAATGAGGGCAAGAGAAGCCATATAATAGTTTTGGGTGGCTGGGGAGGAAGTGGGAGCAAGAGGTTGGGAAATATAATGGACACAGTTGCAGGACCTGTCAACCATAGCAGGAGGGATTCTGGAAAAACAGAAGATATATCAGAAACATTTGTATGCAAGATAGCATCATCAGATCTGAGGAATGGAAATTGAGAAACTGGGAGAATAGAATACAGTCCTCAGAGAAAGCAGAGTGGGAGGAAAAGCAATCTGGATGGAGTCAGTGGGCTTATAGCAGATGTTGATTGGGAGCCTCTCCCAAGGAATGGTGACAGAAATGTTGAAGAAGGGAAGAGTCAGAGATGGTCCATGTGAAGGTGATGGAGGGTTGGACATTTGAAGCAAAGTTGATGACATTTTTCAGCTTGAGGCAAGAGCAAGAAACAGCACCAATGCAGTTATCAATGAATTGAAAAAGTGAATAGAACTGGAGGAAAGAATATTCCAGAAAAAGACAGTCATTAGCATAATGTATAGTGAGACCTTTTATTTGGAGGAAGAGAGAGGAGTCAAAAGTGAAGTTGTTCAATGTAAGAGCCAATTTAGCCTGATGGACAAGGATGGTGATGGATGGAGACTGCTTTGGCCTATATTCAAGGAAGATAAAAAGGGTTGTGAAGCTGTCCTGGTTTGAGGATGGAGAATAGTACTGGATATTCATGGTCAATAGGAGATGGTTAGGGTCCAAATGATCATGGATAGAGTTTGGAAAAGACGGGTCAATGGTGAACAAAACAGAGTTGAAATAGGAAGAAACGAGTTCCATGGGGATAGACAAGAATAGTGAATTGATAGCGGTGCAGTACTCTTTGTGAATCTCCTGGAGGCAGTAGAAGCTGGCTGTGCGAGTGTTAGGGGACTATGTGTTTCACGCTGATGACCTAGTTCTCATGAAAGGCTATTGACCTGAAACAGTAGTTCTGTTTCTCTTTCCACGGACACTGTCAGACCTTTTACATATTTGCAACAATTTCTGTTTTTATTTCAGATTTAAAGCAATCCTTGTATTTTGCTTTCATGCAAATTTACAGAAAAGGTGAGGTCAGCGATGTTTCATAAGTAAGGACAGCAGCCTTCAATAGTGTCTTTTCTCAGTAAAAGTCTTATTGAACTGGTCTGAATGAGTCTGCCTCCAGAGATATCCTCATGATGTAGTCACATGTCTACAGAAAGCCAGACGTATCAATCAGACTGCTTAAATTTTTAATTCCAAACATCCCCCTTTACTGATCTAACAGAAGATTATGGGCATGATCCAATGGAAACACCATGCCCGAAAAGCTGCTCGCCACGGAGCAGCATGGCCGATGAAAGCCGGGAGACTTCGCTCCCAGGATCTACCCGGCTCACCCATGCTTTGTGAGATTCAACATGATCTTGTGAGGCGTTATGATGCGAATCCAGCCCACAATGGGCGAGATAACTTTTTGGCAAATCTGCATATTTGAGCGAGGCAGTTAGCCTCAGATCCGAGGCCCCCAGCTACATGCCCTTTGGGCAGAGTGGTGCCCTGGCACTGCTGGTGCCACCACAGTATCCTGGCACTGCCAGCCTTGCACCCTGGCAGTGACACCTGGGTGCCAGCCTGGCACTGCCAGGGTGCCAGGTTGGCACTGCCAAAGTGCCAAGCTGGTATTTTTCACGAGTGATCGGGCTGGGGTTGACCGGCGCAGGTTTTGGACGAGTGCGGGGATCCTCCCATAATGTGTTTGAGCTGGGGTGGGTGGGGAGGGGGGGGGGGGGGGGGGGGGGGAGTTTGGGGATTGTTTTGGATTCCTCGGAAATCGGGAGGCCATTTAAAATGGCATCCCAATCTCTCGTTACAATGGGGAGTTCCGGCGAGTGGTGCTCCCCACTGCACAAAACGGGGCTATATGCGAACTCAGCTGTGCGTTCCCTTTTCAGGCCCATTATTCAACTTGAGTTGCATTGAATATCCTTGTGTTTCTTGGCCATGCGTGCGCCGGGAAACACGTGGCTAAACGTCTCGCTTGGGGACTTTGTTCCCTTTTGGGAGAATCACGCCCTATGGCTTTATGTTTGATGGTGAGCTCTGGTCTATGCGACGGTAGGAGGAGATGTCAGAGAGTAGGCATTTGGCCTCTGCAAGTTCGTCAAAACATAACTATCTTTGTCAACAGGTTTAGTTAGTGACGCTGTCAAGGTTGGACCTCAGAGACTGAAATATTGCAAGTTCAGGGAGGGATAGGTTGCAGTGAGTGAAGGAGTAAAGAGATTGAGATGGCTGACATTGCACCAGTGGCTCCCAATGAAAAGATCTGAAGAGGGAGGGTTTCTTGTGGACAGAAGACTGGACACAGGGCAGCATGGTGGTGCAGTGGTTAGCACTGCTGCCTCACAGCATCAGGGAACAGGGTTCAATTCTGATCGTGGGTGACTGTGTGGAGTTTGCACGTTCTCCCCGTGTCTGCGTGGGTTTCCTCCGGGTGCTCCGGTTTCCTCCCACAGTCCAAAAATGTGCAGATTAGGTGGATTGGCCATGCTAAATTGTCCTTTTGTGTCCAAACGTTAGGGATGTTATGGGGTTACAGGGATTACAGTACGGGGTTATGGGGTTACAGTATGGACCAGGTTTTGAAAGTAAAGCTACCCCAGGCTGTGCACATTATTCATATTTTGTACTTTCAAAATGCTGCCCCATGATTTATCGCTGCTATGTACGCCAGTAGCATGGGTTGATATATCCTCTCTGCTTGAAAACCTGACCATATTTGAGTCAATAAGCAGGAAGAACATCACTGCCAATTCATTTCCGTGGAACAATAAAATACAAAAGATATCTACATGAATTTGTCATTTTGCTGATAATATTCTGGGATAAATGTGATTGGACTTGACCATGATGATGCAGTATTCTTCGTGCCAGTATTAAATCATGCTAATTCATCACTGAGAAATCATCCCTTTATTGGTTAATGGAAGTCGAGTCTAAACACATCAGGCATCCTGATGCAATATATATGGGTGGAATTATTTTCTGCATATTGAAATGTCAGGATTTGTAATGGTTGTTTGAATTTGATTAAGAAGGTAAATTATACATTAAGATATCATGAAATAAATTGATTTATAACTCCAATTGCAAAGGAAACTACAGTCATAATGGCAAAGAGATAACATTGAAAAGAAAGAATTAACTGTCTGGGTGCAAGTTTTATTTTATTAGGCATTAGATAAGATTTAAAGGAGCCTTACGTTTACTACACTTGCAGGGATTGCAATTGCAGGTCATTTGAATGTTTCTACTTACCTAGCTCGGTAACAAATTCTGTTTAATAATGCTCCAGTGGAGTACCTTGCTAAAATTTATTGAGTTAATGATGCAATATAAATGTTTTTTAAAATTCATTTGTATTGGGCGCCACGGTGGCACAGTGGTTGGCACTTCTGCCTCACAGCACCAGGGGCCAACTTCAATTCCAGCATTGGGTGACTATGGAGTCTGCACATTCTCCCCGTGACTGCCTGGGTTTCCTCTGGGTGCTCCCACAGTCCAAAGTTGGGCAGGTTAGGTGGATTGGTCGTGCTTACTTGCTCCTTAGTGTCCAAAAGGTTAGGTGGGGTTTTTGGGTTACGGAGTTAGGGTGGGGGGGGGGGGGGGGGGGGGGGGGGTGTAGGTCTAGGTAGGGTGCTCTTTCATTGGGCCGGTGCAGACTCGATGGGCCAAATGGCCTCATACTGCATGATAAGGATTCTGTAAGGATTCCATGTGGGCATCACCGGTTAGGTCAGCATTTATTGCTAATCACTTGTTGCTGTTCAGAAGGTGGAGGTGAGCTGCCATCTTGAACCACTACAGTCCCTAATGTGTAGGTATACCCACAGTGCTGTTAGGAAGGGAGTTCCAGGCTTTTGCCCCAGTGATAGTGAAGGAACGGTGATATAGTTCCAAGTAGGGATGGTGAGTGACTTGGAGAGGAACCTCCAGGTGGTGGGGTTCCCAGGTTTCTGCTGTTCCTGTCCTTCTAGAAGGTACTGGTCATGGGTTTAGAAGGTGCTGCCTAAGGAACCTTGGCAAGTTCCTGCAGTGCATCTTGTAAACGGAGCACACGGCTGCCACTGTTAATCGGTGGTGGAGGGTTAATTTGTTTGTTGAAGGTGGAGAAATCAAGCAGGCTGCTTTGTCCAGGATGGTGAAGATCTTCTTCAGTGTTATGATGCGACCATCAATTCACACGAGACAGAGAGTTGAAGTGAACAGTGGTTAAAATCAGCTAGAACTGTGCCTGCCTGCGGCTGCTTTACACTGAGAGCTGCCTGCAGGGCAGCAGATCTATATACCTCCCCCGAGGGGGCGGAGCCAGGGGTGGAGCCCACAAGGGCATCAACATAATACAATGCAATGTAATATAATACAGTGGTCCATAGGTGGAGCCCACAAGGGTATCAACATAATACAATGCAATGTAATATAATACAGTGGTCCATAGGTGGAGCCCACAAGGGCAACAACATAGTACAATGCAATACAGTGGTGAATGGTTGCCGTAATACATTCACCACATGTTATTGGAGCTGCAGTCATCCAGGCAAGTGGAAAGTATTCCATTACACTTGTGACTTGTGTCTTGTAGATGGTGGACAGACATTGCGGGTGGGTCAGGAGGTGAATTACTCACTATAGGATTCCTGACAAGTAGATTGTTGTTGTTTTTTTTAATGCAGTACACAACAACAAACATTTCATATTGAGACGCTAGCTGAACAATCTGTCTTAAAACAATATTCTCCTTCACACTCATCTGCTTGCTCTCCTGAAGATGCTGCTTCACGCACAGCACCGTATTGTTCCATATCCATATCCAGTACTGGAAAGCTTTTCCATGTTGCTTTCTTGCACTTGGGAAATTTTAGGGAGGGTAATGGGACTTCCGCCTGCCATGGTGCTATGCCTCTGACTCTTGCTGATCACGAGAATACAATAGGTGGAAACAAGGGTCAGAGTTTAACATCTCTTGTGGCAAATTATGACTAAAGACTCTACTGCAGGGTTGTTTTATAGGATCAATGTCCAGTGTGATCTAAATGTAATATGGCTGCCATAGCTCAGTGATAACACTGTTGCCTCTGAGTCAGATGGTTGTGGGCTCGGGTTGCACTCCAGAAACATAAGTGCAATATCCATACTGACGGTTCAGTGCAGCACCGAGTGAATGCTGCACGATTGTCTTGCATCTTTGAATTTGTCTATATATAAATGTTTCTGGAACATACCTCTTCATTCACCTGAGGAAGGAGCAGTGTTCCAAAAGCTAGTGTTTGAAACAAACCTGTTGGACTTTAACCTGGTGTTGTAAGACTTTGCACTGTATTAACAGCAGTGATTGCACTTCAAATGTGCTTCATTGGCTGCAACACACATTGGGATGTAAAATCATGAAAGGTACGATATAAATGCAAATCTTTCCTTTTTGAATGTTCTGAGTTTTAGGCAGGATGGTGGGGGAGGATGTGTATATACGTAAAACATCTCCCCTTTCATCCCAAGCTATCCCCATACATTTTTAAATGAATAATTAATGGTCAGTTGAGCTTGTTACCAAGGAATTAACCCATGTCATAATATGTTTTGAGTGGGCAGGCGGTCAGGAGTGGGTTGTCTGTTTTTTTAAACATGCCTTGTAACAAGCGGCAAGGTGGGTGGGGGGGGGGGGGAATGGTGGCAGTCAGGGAGATGAGGGGATGGAGGGTAGGAGTCCTTCATGTTCCATCCAGCCTGGCCTCCAAAACCGGCAACCTCCAACTCCTTAGGCTGCTCTATCGCTCCCACCTTAACCTCTCTCCGCGATCCATCAATGCTCTCCATGGAATGGCTTGCAGGTTTATCAGCACCTAAAGCCAAGTTCTGGTGCTCCCAGGACTGTTAGTACTGCCAGCAAATCAGAAATGTTGGTGCGTCGGTTGCTGGCAGACTCGTACAACAGTGAGGGTGGTGGTGTTGGGGGGGGGGGGGGGGGCAGATTGTGCAAGCAAGCACTCCTGAAAAATCCAACCCAATCTTCTCAGGCTTTTGTTATTCAGGTCAGAGCTGTGAAGCATACACCTTGATGTGACCATCAATTCACTAGAGACACGATTGGAAGTAAACCGTGGTTTTAATAGTCTTACAACTGAGCCTGCCTGCGACCAGAGGAAGTGAGAGCAGGCTTACAGCTGCAGCACTTTATACTTCCGGTAGTGGGAGGGGCCATGGGCGGAGCCATGGCCGGAGCCAAGGGTGGAGCCCTGTTCAAGCTCCTCATCTCCCCCTATGGGCAGAGCCGTGCAACGGCTCACATACAGAGCCCACAAGGACATAATATAATGCAATACAATACAGTGTGAATTACAATACAGTATAATTCACCACATTCACCCCCTGTAAAAAATCAAGTCCGGCGGGGTGACGGGTCTACAGGTTGAGCCGGTCCGGTGGCCGAGTCGTCCTTTGGGATCAGCGGAGCACTGGGGTTTCAGCCTCTTCGAGTGGCTGGGTGGTGACGATCGATATGGGTATGGGGGCAGACTCTGGGGGTGTTACGGTCCGAGCTTCATACCTGACCGGTGCGAGGGGACAGGAAACCTACAGGCGAGGGGTACTTTGGCGGTGGTGGTGGTGGAGTTGGATCCCGCAGGCGCTAGGTCCCGGAGGGAAACGGTGTCCTGACGGCCGTCGGGGTATTTAACGAAGGCGTATTGGGGGTTCGAATGAAGCAGTAGCACTCTCTCCACTAGCGGGTCTGTTTTGTGTGTCCGGACGTGCTTCCGGAGGAGAACCGGGCCCAGTGTCCTCAACCAGGATGGGAGCGAAGCTCCCGTGGTAGTGCCCCTAGGGAAAACAAATAGTCATTCGTGAGGGGTCTGGTTGCTGGCGGTGCATAGGAGGGACCTAATAGAGTGGAGCGCGTCGGGGAGGACCTCCTGCCAGTGCGAGGTTGAGAGATTCCTGGACCGGAGGGTCAGTAGGACGGTCTTCCAGACCGTTGCGTTCTCCCTCTCCACCTGCCCGTTCCCCCTGGGGTTGTAGCTGGTAGTCCTGCTCGAGGAGATGCCCTTGTCGAGCAGGTACTGACGCAGCTCGTCGCTCATGAAGGACGAACCCCTGTCGCTGTGCACATAGCTGGGGAAGCCGAAGGGTGAAGACACTGTGCAGAGCTCTGATGACTGTGTGGGAGGTCATACGGGGCACGGGATGGCAAAGGGGAAGTGGGAGAACTCATCAATGACATTCAGAAAGTACACATTTCGATTGGTCGAGGGGAGTGGCCCTTTGAAATCGATGCTCAGGCATTCAAAGGGCCGGGATGTCTTTACCAGGTGGGCCTTGCTGGTCTATAGAAGTGCGGTTTGCACTCCGCACAGATCGGGCAATCCCTGGTGATGGCTTTTACCTCCTCGGTGGAGAAAGGCAGATTTCGGGCTTTGACGTAGTGGGCGAGCCGGGTGACCCCCGGGTGGCAGAGGTCATTGTGGATCCTAGGCACCTCTTGAGGGCCCTGGGACAGTGAGGGAGAGGGGGTTGTAAGAGGGGGCGCATACGGTCCGGGTCGGGGCCCAGGACTCCGTTTTCCACGACATGGCTAGTCTGGTAGTGCGGAAAACGCATTTCTCCGTATTATAGGTGAGGTTGAGTTTCTGGGCGGTTTGGAGAAATCGGTGGATGTTGGCGTTGTGGTCCTGCTGATCATCGCCGCAGATGGTGACATTGTCCAAGTACGGAAACGTGGCCCGCAGCCCGTACTGGTCCACCATTCGGTCCATTGTTCGTTGGAACACCGAGACCCCATTCGTGATGCCAAAGGGGACCCAGAGGAAATGGAAGAGGCGGCCATCTGCCTCGAACACCGAGTAGTGGCGGTCCTCCGGGCGGATTGGGAGCTGGTGATAAGCAGACTTCAGATCCACCGTGGAGAATATGCGGTACTGGGCGATTTGATTAACCATGTCAGCAGTTCTGGGGAGGGGGTACGCATCGAGGTGCGTGAACTGGTTAATGGTTTGGCTATAACCCACCACCATTCAGAACTTTTCCCCGGTCTTGACGACCACCACCTGAGCTCTCCAGGGGCTGTTACTGGCCTCTATGATCCCCTCGTGTAGGAGCCGCTGGACTTCGGCTCTAATAAATACCCTGTCCTGCAGGCTGTACCGCCTGCTGCGAGTGGCTACGGGTTTGCAGTTTGAGGTGAGGTTAGCGAAGAGTGGAGGGGGGGTCGATTTTTTGTGTCGCTAGACTGCAGATAGTGAGTGGAGGTAGGGGTCCGCCGAAGCTGAGTGTGAGGTTCTTGAGGTTACATTGGAAATCGAGTCCAAGTACGAGTGGGGTGTAGAATTCGGGGAGTACGTACAGCTGGAAATTAGAGTAGCTGGCGCCCTGAATCGTTAGGGTCGCGACGGTGCGCCCTTGTATGTGGACTGAGTGTGAGCCCGAGGCGAGGGAGATAGTCTGCCGTGCAGGGAAAATAGGGAGTGAACAGCATCTTACCAGGTCAGGATGTACGAAGCTCTCGGTGCTCCTGGAGTCGAAGAGGCACGGTGTCCTGTACCCGTTGATTTTAACGGACATCATCGAGCTCTGGAGGTGCTCCGGACGCGACTGGTCCAACGTGACTGCGGGTAGTCGGCGGCTCAATCAGCTGTGCTGGAGTGGCCCCGTGATGACTGTCCGCGCTTTGGACGTGACTGGTCCAACATGACTGCGTTGAGTTGCGGGTAGTCGGCGGCTTGATCAGCTGTGCTGGAGTGGCCCCGTGATGACTGTCCACTGAGGTCGTAGTCGTCGAGGTTCAGTTCGGTTGATGGCCAAGATGGCGGCCCCCTTTGATCGCACGTGGTGGGTGCTGAAGAAGATGGCGTCCAAGATGACGGCCCCCGTGACTCGCACGTGGCCGGCCGTGTGGAGGAGGGTTGCCAAGATGCCGGCCCCCATGAGTCGCACATGTCGGGTGGGGGCGGAGTCGGCAGACACGCTGCAGCATTACGGGGCCTGCGGGCCTGTGAGTTTGGGAGGCGAGTGCTCTGGACTGCGGGGGAGTTTGGAGTTTTCGATCTTGCCAGACATACTCGGGCATAGTGTCCTTTGCGACTGCAGCTGCCACAGGTCGCGTTGCGGGCCTGGCAGTGCTGCCGTGGGTGTTGGGGCTGGCCACAAAAATGGCACGCTGGTGCTCCATAGTGGGTGGGTGGCCGTGCGGCGCAGGCCTGGGGCAGTCGCTGGTCGGGGGCCCACGATGGGGTCGCTTGGTCCGTGGGGAATGAGTTCAAACTGTGGAACGCGACCTCCATAGTCGTGGCTAACTCTACAGTGTCCTCCAAGTTCTAGGCCTCTTTTTCAAGCAATCGCTGGCGCACATAGTTGGACCTGAACCCTGCAACGTATATATCACGTACAGCGAGTTCCATATGGTGGGAGGCTGTTACAGCCTGAAAATTGCAGTCCCGAGCAAGGGCTTTTAAATCGCGCAGAAAGTCTTCCAGCGACTCTGCGGGGCGCTGGCGGCGGGTCGTGAAAATTTTCCGCGCGTAGACCTCGTTAATCGGCCGCACATACAGTCGGTCGAGCATAGCTAGAGCCTCAGTATATGAGGTGGTACAATCGAGTTGCGTAGAGATACGATGGCTCACCCGTGTGTGCAGTAGGCTGCGTTTCTGCTCCTCTGTAGTCTCAGATGTGCTTGATTCAGCCAGATAGGCCTTGAAACTAGCACTTTTCCAGGAGACACATCCGGAGTGAGACTCATCCAGAGTGGGGATTGAAACTTGGTAATTTGGTGCAGTGAGGTAAATCAGCAAAGGTAAGTGGAAAATCTAATTCTGCTGTTTTTCAGTTAAAAGTGCAGTGTGGAGCTTAGTGTCTGATTGGTTGAAGCTGCCCCCACCCTAATTGCTGAGAGGCCGCTATCTGTCAATCACCTAAGGCCTGTTTAGGGGCACATTGTATTCTTCTCTTTGAAGTTAAGGTATTTTTTGAGTCATCGGTTAGCTGAGGTCTGTATAAAAGACAGACAGACAGCGCACACAGTAAGCTAGCACTTTTCCAGGAGACACATCCGGAGTGAGACTCATCCAGAGTGGGGATTGAAACTTGGTAATTTGGTACAGTGAGATAAATCAGCAAAGGTAAGTGGAAAATCTAATTCTGCTGTTTTTCAGTTAAAAGTGCAGTGTGGAGCTTAGTGTCTGATTGGTTGAAGCTGCCCCCACCCTAATTGCTGAGAGGCAGTTATCTGTCAATCACCTGAGGCCTGTTTAGGGGCACATTGTATTCATCTCTTTGAAGTTAAGGTATTTTTTGAGTCATCGGTTAGCTGAGGTCTGTATAAAAGACAGACAGACAGCGCACACAGTAAGCTAGCACTTTTCCAGGAGACACATCCGGAGTGAGACTCATCCAGAGTGGGGATTGAAACTTGGTAATTTGGTGCAGTGAGGTAAATCAGCAAAGTTAAGTGGAAAATCTAATTCTGCTGTTTTTCAGTTAAAAGTGCAGTGTGGAGCTTAGTGTCTGATTGGTTGAAGCTGCCCCCACCCTAATTGCTGAGTGGCAGTTATCTGTCTATCACCTGAGGCCTGTTTAGGGGCACATTGTATTCTTCTCTTTGAAGTTAAGGTATTTTTTTGAGTCATCGGTTAGCTGAGGTCTGTATAAAAGACAGACAGACAGCGCACACAGTAAGCTAGCACTTTTCCAGGAGACACATCCGAAGTGAGACTCATCCAGAGTGGGGATTGAAACTTGGTAATTTGGTGCAGTGAGGTAAATCGGTGCAGAGTGTGAGGAGGTGCTTTTTAACCCTGGTAAGTGACTGGTAAGTAGTCTCTCTTTTTCTTTTCATTGTCTAATTTATTTATTTTAATTTTGAAATTCTAGTTGTTTAAGTTTACCAAGGGTTTAAGACATGGCAGGAGATCCCAATGTAGCCATCTAAGATGGACACTGGGCTACAAAATGGAGAACTGCTAAGGCTGCAGGGAGAAAACAGTCTTAGCAAGGACAAGCAGTTTGCAGAAGACTAATTAGCATTCTGCACGTACAAAAACCAGTTTGTGGCCAGGTGCAGAGTGTCAGCCAAAGGTGTAAATGGCAACAAGATCTACATAGTAATGAGGTGATCCAGATCCAGACCCCACACAATAGAAACATTTAAGTATGAATGGATACTTTTGAATAGACGCCCAGACAAAACGGCACCATAGTATCCAACACAAAGAACCATAGGTACCGCCCCACCCATCGAGAAGCGACCCTCAGATTGGGGGGTTTGGAAGATATTGATTGGGAAAAGGCCCAATCGATACATGGCAGGTAAAAGACCGCCCCGAAGGGGCACGGACTTTGGGGGACCTATAAAAGTAAACCCCGCACATGGTTCGGTCTGTTGCTTCCAGACTCCGGCCCAGACTCATTACATCACATCCTGACTCCAGTTTCAGCACCGGCCGTTGAGCATCAGCCATCGAACTGTAAGTGCCACCACAACGATCGCTACGGGATCCAGACTTTGCTAGACCCTGACGACTTTAAATACCTGAGAGTTGCAGACCAAGAACGGCATGAAGGCCTTGCTCCCTGACCTTGCCTGTTCCTGTCTAGATAAGTATTTTAGTTGTTTAGTATTAGAAGTAAGTTAGTCTCTTTAGCGTATGCATGTGTATTTATTATATTTGTCATAATAAATAGCAATCGTTTGGACTTACTAATCGGTGTACAGATTTATTACTTTGAACCTGACCTTGATATACTTGTGAGGTGTCTAAATACGGCACCTGGCGACTCCTGAGCATAATTACATATACAGAGCCATAGCAGTGTTAAGCACATGGCCTTTAAATGGAGGCGTGTTAATACACTCCAGTAAAATGCGCAACACCAGACCCGTGTCATGCTCCTCGTGTGCGATGTGGGAGCTCAGGGACACGTCCACTGTCCCTGGCTCCTTCACGTGCAAGAAGTGTGTTCAGTTGCAGCTCTTGTTAGACCGCTTGACGGCTCTGGAGCTGCGGATGGACTCACTTTGGAGCATCCGCGATGCTGAGGAGGTCGTGGATAGCACGCTTAGCGAGTTGGTCACACCTCAGGTGAAGGTTACTGAGGGAGATAGAAAATGGGTGACCAAAAGAAAGAGCAAGAGTAGGAAGGCAGTGCAGGTGTCCCCTGCGGTCATCTCCCTGCAAAACAGATATACCGCTTTGGATACTGTTGAGGGAGATGGCTCACCAGGGGAAGGCAGCAGCAGCCAGGTTCATGGCACCGTGGCTGGCTCTGCTGCACAGCAGGGCAGGAAGAAAAATGGCAGGGCTATAGTGATGGGGGACTCGATCGTAAGGGGAATAGACAGGCGGTTCTGTGGACGCAATCGAGACTCCAGGATGGTATGTTGCCTCCCTGGTGCAAGGGTCAAGGATGTCTCGGAGCGGCTGCAGGACATTCTGGGGGGGAGGGTGAACAGCCAGCTGTCGTGGTGCACATAGGCACCAACGATATAGGTAAAAAACGGGATGAGGTCCTACAAGCGGAATTCAGGGAGTTAGGAGTTAAACTAAAAAGTAGGACCTCGAAGGTAGTAATCTCAGGATTGCTACCAGTGCCACGAGCTAGTCAGAGTAGGAATCAGGATAGATAGGATGAATGCATGGCTCGAGAGATGGTGCAAGAGGGAGGGTTTCAAATTCCTGGGGCATTGGGACCGGTTCTGGGGGAGGTGGGACCAGTACAAACCGGACGGTCTGCACCTGGGCAGGACTGGAACCGATGTCCTGGGGGGGTGTTTTCTAGAGCTGTTGGGGAGGGTTTAAACTAATGTGGCAGGGGGATGGGAACCGATGCAGGAAGTTGGAAGGTAGTAAAACAGGGACAGAACCAAAAGGAAGTAAGGGGAAAAGTGCAAGGCAGAGAAGACATAGTCAAAAATCTAAAAGGGCGACAGTACAAGGTACAGTGACTGAGGGGAGCTCAGTGAATAGGCCCAGTAATAACAAAAGGAATAAAACTGGAGATGTTAAGATTCAAAACAGAGGTAAAAAAACCAACATAAGTGTACTTTACCTGAATGCTCGTAGTATTCGGAATAAAGTAAATGAGTTGATGGCATAAATCATCGTAAATGACTATGATTTAGTGGCCATTACTGAAACATGGTTAAAGGATGGTCACGACTGGGAGTTAAATATCCGAGGGTATCAAACTCTTCGGAAGGACAGAGTGGATGGTAAGGGAGGTGGTGTTGCTCTGTTATTTAAGGATGACATCCGGGCAATAGTAAGGGATGACATCGGTGCTATGGAGGATAAGGTTGAATCCATTTGGGTGGAAATCAGGAATAGTAAGGCGAAAACGTCACTGTTAGGAGTAGTCTATCGGCCACCAAATAGTAACGATATGGTGGGGCAGGCAATAAACAAAGAAATAACTGATGCATGTAGAAATGGTACAGCAGTTATCACGGGGGATTTTAATCTACATGTCGATTGGTTTAACCAGGTCGGTCAAGGCAACCTTGAGGAGGAGTTTATAGAATGTATCCAGGATAGTTTCCTAGAACAGTATGTAATGGAACCTATGAGGGAACAAGCGGTCCTAGATCTTGTCCTGTGTAATGAGACAGGATTGATTCATGATCTCATAGTTAGGGATCCTCTCGGAAGGAGCGATCACAATATGGTGGAATTTAAAATACAGATGGAGGGTGAGAAAGTAAAATCAAATACTAGTGTTTTGTGTTTAAACAAAGGAGATTACAAGGGGATGAGAGAAGAACTAGCTAAGGTAGACTGGGAGCTAAGACTTTATGGTGGAACAGTTGAGGAACAGTGGAGAACCTTCCAAGCGATTTTTCACAGTGCTCAGCAAAGGTTTATACCAACAAAAAGGAAGGACGGAAGAAAGAGGGAAAATCGACCGTGGATATCTAAGGAAATAAGGGAGAGTATCAAATTGAAGGAAAAAACATATAAAGTGGCAAAGATTTCTGGGAGATTAGAGGACTGGGAAATCTTTAGGGGGCAACAGAAAGCTACTAAAAAAGCTATAAAGAAGAGTAAGATAGATTATGAGAGTAAACTTGCTCAGAATATAAAAACAGACAGTAAAAGTTTTTACAAATATATAAGACAAAAAAGAGTGGCTAAGGTAAATATTGGTCCTTTAGAGGATGAGAAGGGAGTTTTAATAATGGGAAATGAGGAAATGGCTGAGGAACTGAACAGGTTTTTTGGGTCGGTCGTTACAGTGGAAGACACAAATAACATGCCAGCGACTGATAGAAATGAGGCTATGACAGGTGAGGACCTTGAGAGGATTGTTATCACTAAGGAGGTAGTGATGGGCAAGCTAAAGGGGCTAAAGGTAGACAAGTCTCCTGGCCCTGATGGAATGCATCCCAGAGTGCTAAAAGAGATGGCTAGGGAAATTGCAGATACACTAGTGATAATTTACCGAAATTCACTAGACTCTGGGGTGGTCCCGGTGGATTGGAAATTAGCAAACGTGATGCCACTGTTTAAAAAAGGAGGTAGGCAGAATGCAGGAAATTATAGGCCAGTGAGCTTAACTTCGGTAGTAGGGAAGATGCTGGAATCTATCATCAGGGAAGAAATTGCGAGGCATCTGGATAGAAATTGTCCCATTGGGCAGACGCAGCATGGGTTTGTAAAGGGCAGGTCATGCCTAACTAATTTAGTGGAATTTTTTGAGGACATTACCAGTGCAGTAGATAACGGGGAGCCAATGGATGTGGTATATCTGGATTTCCAGAAAGCCTTTGACAAGGTGCCACACAAAAGGTTGCTGCATAAGATAAAGATGCATTGCATTAAGGGTAAAGTAGTAGCATGGATAGAGGATTGGTTAATTAATAGAAAGCAAAGAGTTGGGATAAATGGGTGTTTCTCTGGTTGGCAATCAGTAGCTAGTGGTGTCCCTCAGGGATCCGTGTTGGGCCCACAATTGTTCACAATTTACATGGATGATTTGGAGTTGGGGACCAAGGGCAATGTGTCCAAGTTTGCAGATGACACTAAGATGAGTGGTAAAGTGAAAAGTGCAGAGGATACTGGAAGTCTGCAGAGGGATTTGGATAGGTTAAGTGAATGGGCTAGGGTCTGGCAGATGGAATACAATGTTGACAAATGTGAGGTTATCCATTTTGGTAGGAATAACAGCAAACGGGATTATTATTTAAACGATAAAATATTAAAGCATGCCGCTGTTCAGAGACACTTGGGTGTGCTAGTGCATGAGTCACAGAAGGTTGGTTTACAAGTGCAACAGGTGATTAAGAAGGCAAATGGAATGTTGTCCTTCATTGCTAGAGGGATGGAGTTTAAGACTAGGGAGGTTATGTTGCAATTGTATAAGGTGTTAGTGCGGCCACACCTGGAGTATTGTGTTCAGTTTTGGTCTCCTTACTTGAGAAAGGACGTACTGGTGCTGGAGGGTGTGCAGAGGAGATTCACTAGGTTAATCCCAGAGCTGAAGGGGTTGGATTATGAGGAGAGGTTGAGTAGACTGGGACTGTACTCGTTGGAATTTAGAAGGATGAGGGGGGATCTTATAGAAACATTTAAAATTATGAAGGGAAGAGATAGGATAGATGCGGGCAGGTTGTTTCCACTGGCGGGTGACAGCAGAACTAGGGGACATAGCCTCAAAATAAGGGGAAGTAGATTTAGGACTGAGTTTAGGAGGAACTTCTTCACCCAAAGGGTTGTGAATCTATGGAATTCCTTGCCCAGTGAAGCAGTTGAGGCTCCTTCATTACATGTTTTTAAGGTAAAGATAGATAGTTTTTTGAAGAAT
The DNA here is from genome assembly GCF_902713615.1 of Scyliorhinus canicula. Lineage (NCBI taxonomy): Eukaryota > Metazoa > Chordata > Chondrichthyes > Carcharhiniformes > Scyliorhinidae > Scyliorhinus > Scyliorhinus canicula. The sequence goes on from NC_052148.1 coordinate 65,209,074, forward strand.
AAAGGGATTAAGGGTTATGGTGTTCGGGCCGGAAAGTGGAGCCGAGTCCACAAAAGATCAGCCATGATCTAATTGAATGGCGGAGCAGGCTCGAGGGGCCAGATGGCCTACTCCTGCTCCTAGTTCTTATGTTCTTATGTTCTTATGAAACATCGCCTTCTGCAGCCTGCAGGTAGAGTTCTAGTCGGTCAGGTTTGAGGGCTGATTCCATAGTAGGTTTCTTCAAGTTTTCTAAGACTATTAAATTGATGTGACCATCAATTCACTAGAGACACGATTGGAAGTAAACTGTGGTTTTAATAGACTTACAACTGAGCCTGCCTGCGACCAGAGGAGCTGCAGCACTTTATACTTCCGGTATTGGGAGGGGCCATGGGCGGAGCCATGGGCAGAGCCAAGGGTGGAGCCCTGTACAAGCTCCTCATCTCCCCCTATGGGCAGAGCGCAACAGCTCACATACAGATCCCACAAGGCATAATATAATGCAATGAAATGAAATGAAATGAAAATCGCTTATTGTCACGAGTAGGCTTCAATGAAGTTACTGTGAAAAGCCCCTAGTCGCCACATTCCGGCGTCTGTCCGGGGAGGCTGGTACGGGAATCGAACCGTGCTGCTGGCCTGCTTGGTCTGCTTTAAAAGCCAGTGATTTAGCCGAGTGAGCTAAACCAGCCCCTCAGTATGCATGCAATGCATGCATGCAATACAGTGTGAATTACAATACAGTATAAAAGTACCTGCGAGTTTAAAGTGCTTTGTAACCTGCAGAGATGATTTGTTTTCCAGCTTGGGAAGATAAGGGGCGGGATTTTCTATTAGTCGTCCTCGAAATTGGCAAAGGCGATTGGGCGGAGGTTCTGACGCCAAAATAGCAATGTTCCAGCACCTCAACAATGGCACCAATGCTATCTAGAACACACGTACAGTAGACACTGTTTGCATACCATCAGTGGGCCCGACCTGGTAGTCTTCAGGGCCTCCCCGATTCACCGTCTCTGATGGGACGAGTTCCCGTTGGTGGGGTTCACTTGTGCTTTTAAAAGTTACGAAACCGGTGTGGTGACTGCTGAGGGAGAGAGAGGGGATACAGAAAATGTCCAACATCACCATAGTTTGCTGACAGGTGTGCTGTTGGCCGGGGGCTTCTGCCAGGGCTGGGGAGAGTAGCGGGAGGTGGCCAGATGGTGGGCTTTAGGGTAGCGGTGGACGGGCATGGAACACCATTACCCCAGCTGGCAAGGCAGCTATGATGCTGTGTACATCGCTAACAGCCCACTTTGAACTTAGTGCCATGGATTGTATAGGTGTCCGCCCCCCCCCCCCCTTCGGGTGCCCTCTGGTCCCAGACAACCCATCAGCTGTATGGCATGCTCCAGCACAACCAATGCCATCTTTTCGGCTGGGATAAGTGTGTGTGGGGAATGTGATGTGTATGTGCGACTGCAGCTTGTCAGCGGCCCGAGTGTCAATCACGAACCCGGCGAATACCGCACCATTTTTAATTGGAATCGATTGTGTTCCACATGGCACTGGTGCTAGCCCCTTAACAGAAGCAAAATCGGCCCAGGTATGGCGCCAGGTTTTCTGCATTGGTGTGAACACCTAATCTCAGAAACGGAGAATCCCAACCAAGGTCATTGTTGGGTGGAGAGAAGGAAGGCAGGGAGACATTTTGAAAGGCTTTAGAGAAGTAGTTTATGGAGAAAGCTCTGGTGAGAGAGGTAGTTTTTTTGGGAGAATGCTTTGGAGAGAGGAGTTGAATTCTGAACTGCCTGATGCTGAGCCACAATTCTCCCACAATAAGATAGATTAAGATCTGTGAGTTTCTTTCCTTTTAATTTAATGGAAAATTCAATAGTAGTGTGTAAGATGTGAAATGAAAAATGAATGAAATTAAAATGAAAATCGCTCATTGTTTGTCACAAATAGGCTTCAAATGAAGTTACTGTGAAAAGCCCATAGTCTCCACATTCCAGCTCCTGTTTGGAGAGGCTGGTACAGGAATTGAACCTGCGCTGCTGGTCTTCCGTGGTCTGCTTTAAAAGCCAGCTATTTAGCCCTATGCTAAGCCAACCCATGTGCATTATAAGCTGTTTTTTTTGGGTGTAAAAGTTAACAAAGCTTGATATTGCAGTCATAATAAAGTTTAATTTTAAAAATAACTAAGCCACATTTCTTCATGCAATCACTCCTGGAGGGGATAATTCTTTCCGCACAATCTTTCAAACAAACTAAAATATTTGGTTTTGGTCCAGTAACCCAGTTACTGTTGTAGTCAGGTCTGGGATCATAATAAGGTCTACAGCACAGAAAAGACCCTTCGGCCCATTACATTTGTGCCAGTCAAAAACAAGCACCTAAGGGTTTGGCGGCACAGTGGTTAGCACTGCTGCCTCATCGCGCCAGGGACCCGGGTTAGATTCTGACCTTGGGTGACTGTGTGGAACATAGAACATAGAACAGTACAGCACAGAACAGGCCCTTCGGCCCTCGATGTTGTGCCGAGAAATGATCACCCTACTCAAACCCACGTATCCACCCTATACCCGTAACCCAACAACCCCACCCCGCCCCCTTAACCTTACTTTTTAGGACACTACGGGCAATTTAGCATGGTCAATCCACCTAACCCGCACATCTTTGGACTGTGGGAGGAAACCGGAGCACCCGGAGGAAACCCACGCACACACGGGGAGGACGTGCAGACTCCGCACAGACAGTGACCCAGACGGGAACCGAACCTGGGACCCTGGAGCTGTGAAGCATTTATGCTAACCACCATGCTACCGTGCTTGGGTTGTGGGGGTTGTGGAGTTTGTATGTTCTCCCTTTGTCTGCATGGGTTTCCTCCGGTTGCTCCGGTTTCCTCCCACAGCCCAAAGATGTGCAGTTTATGAGGATGGGCCATGCTAAATTGCCCCTTAGTGCTCAAAGGTTAGGTGGGGTTACAGGATTAGGGTGGAGGATTGGGCCTAGATAGGATGGTCTTTTGAAGGGTTGATGTAGCCGTGATGGGCCTCTTTCTGCACTGTACGGTTTCTATGAAGTATTTTAATCCCAATTTCCAGAACTTGGTCAACAGCCTTGTATGCCTTGGCATTGCAAGTGCACATCTAAATACTTCTTGAATGTTACGAGGGTCTCTGCCTCCACCAACCTTTCAGGCAGTGAGTTCCAGATTCCCACCATCCTCTAGGTAAAAAAGTTTTTCCTCACATCCCCTCTAAACCTACTGCCACTTACTTTCCATCTGGGCCAACACGGTGGTGCAGTGGTTAGCACTGCTGCCTCATGGTGCCCAAGACCCGGGTTCAATCCCGGCCCTTGGTCACTGTCCATGTGGTGTTTGCACATTCTCCCTGTGTCTGCGGTGGTCTCACCCCCACAACCCAAAAGGATGTGCAGTGTTGGTGAATTGGCCATGTTGAATTGCCGCTTATTTGGGAAAAAAAGAATTGGGTACTCTAAAATTTAAAAAGTAATACCGTACATCTATTTATTGATCCCTCCGCCAACGGGAAATGTTTCTTCCTTTCTGTCGACTCTATCTATGCCCCATATAATTTAATGCATCTCAATCATGTCCCCCTCAGTCTTCTCAGCGACACAGAAAACAACCTGTCTATCCTCTTCATAGCTAAAACTTTCCAGCCCAGGCAGTATGCTGGTAAATCTCCTCTGCACCCTTTCCAGTGCTATCCCACATCCCTCCTATAATGTGGAGACCAGACTGCATGGAATAACTGAAATCCTGGGTATTGCAATACTCAACCATTTAAAGAAAGATAAACCTTGCATTTTTATTCCTTATTTAATGACCTGAAGACATTCCAAGCAGTTGTGGAAGTTACTGCCCCCATAGTGCGATGGAATCTGAGTCATTAAATGGTTTCAAGAAGGAGGTAGATATATTTCTGATTTTAAAAATGGGTTAAAGGGATATGGGGAACAGGAGGGGAGGTGGATTTGAGACCAGGAGGAGATCAGCCATAATCTGATTGAATGGTGGAGCAGGCACGAAGGGCTGAGTTGCCTCCCTCTGCTCCTAATTCCTATGTCCTATGTTGACTGTTCTTAAAGAGTATAGTCACTGTTGTAATGTAGGAATTGTGGGAGTCAATTTGCAAGGGCCCACAGACAGCATTGTGATAATGACCATATAATCTATTTTTAGTGAGAGATAAACATTGACGAGAGCGCTGGAGAGAACTGTCCTGCTCCTCTTCGAAACTGTGCCATGGGATCTATTACGAGACTCCCCTAACAGGCAATAAGAATAGACTAGAACTGCATCTCTCATGCAAATGTTGGACTTAAGGGACCCAATGTATGGAACTTTAACTGTCTTCCTCAATATTTTACCTTGTTCCTGTACTTATTTGCACACTCGGCACTGAATACATTTTATTAAGTTTCCTCTGGCTGGTATAACTCATTCTGATTGTGTGCCACTAACATAGTATCATCTGCATTAAGCTAAATTCTGGACTGCAGTATTTATTATTTAAGGCTTCATGCCTAATTTGCTAGATGCTAGTATCTTGTCTGCATGTATAATGAAAAGTGACTGTAATAATATGCATCCTTGCCTAACACTAGACTTCACATGTATCCAATCACTTAGCTGACCATTAATATGTGCCGCTGCTTTGCTTGAGTTATAGACAGAGACTTCATTCCAGTCTGGCTAAAAGGTTTCTGAGAAAGTATCGGATATTAAAGAGGGATTTCAGACTGAAGATCACATGGGGACCTTCTTTCTTAATCTCCAGTGGGGTCTTTGACTTTTATGACTGTAATAAAATCACATCAAAAGAAACTGCTGTCCCCGAATGCTGGCTCAATGCAGCTATATACTGTACAATGTATCAAAAGCTTTTAAAGGATATCCATTAAAAACAGATTCAACAGAAATCTAAACTCCATGGTCTTGATATTCATTTTTTATTAGCGCTTTTAAAAAATGTTTGTCCCCTCTTCGTGCCACACACCATTTTGAGTTAAAACAGAGATGTGTGACATGTGCCTCGGCCTCCCCCCGATATGGACTTTTGAGAGATGAGTGACTGCAGTATTTCTCTCTGAATTTTTTTCTCTCTCTCAGTAGGGCAGCCATGGGCACAAGACCCACTTTCTGCCAAGCCATTACTAACTGGGACCCATGTGTTCCTCTCTTGCTTCTGCCTTTTATGGTTTTGAATTGTGATTTGAAGTGGCCTGCATGCAAACAATGTGTGGAGTGAAAAGCCAGCTCCCAATTCACTGTCATTCATTTAACGTCACTGCCCAGGACAAAGTTATACCCCATTTTGTTCAGACTTATTTTCTGTGACCTCATTAAGAGCGAAGGCTGCGGCCATTCATTGCATATTAGCCTCTTTGCAAATTATGAAAATTTAACACAGTCATCTGAAATTTCCTGGTCAGCTATTTTACTGAAACTGTTAAGATGTTTATTTACCCTGTTTATTTTCAATTGGATAATGCCTCTATTGAATTAATAGGCAAAGGAATTATGAATGAATGAATATTATTTGAAGAGCCCGATTTCAAAGCATTTGTGACCTTACTCAAGAGATAACACAAAATATTTGCTCTGAAGTTACAGCAACAAAAGAGATCCTAGTTAAAAACTCATTGCACTGTATCTCATTCTTTCCCAGAATCTTGAAGTTGTAGGGAACATTGCTCAGCATTTCCAGCAGAACTGACACCGCCTCTGTCCACCCCTGTAACATCGCCCGCAAAGTCGCCCCTATCTCAGGTCATCTTCTGCTGAAACCCTCATTCGTGCTTTTGTTACCTCTTGATTTGACTATTCTAATGCAATCCTTTAAAAAAATAAATTTAGAGTACCCAATTCATTTGTTCCAATTAAGGGGCAATTTAGCGTGGCCAATCCGCCTACCCTGCACATTTGGGTTGTGGGGGTGAAACCCACACAAACGCTGGGAGAATGTGACAGTGACCCAGAGCCGGGATCGAACCTGGGACCTCGGCGCCGTGAGGCAGCAGTGCTAACCACTGTGCCACATTGCTGCCCTTCTAATGCAATCCTGGCTGGTCTCCCACTTCCTACCCTCTGTAAACACAAGGGGCGAAATTCTCCGCCCCCCACGACGGGTGGGAGAATAGCGGGAGGGCCTTCCCGACTTTTTTGACGCCCTCCCGCTATTCTCCCACCCCCCCGCCGAAATCCCGACACGAATCGCTGCCGCCGTTTTTTTACGGCCGGCAGCGATTCACAGCTGTTAGAAGGGCCGAAGTCCCAGCCCTTTACGACCTTTTTACGAACGGCAAACACACCTGGTCCTGCCGTTCGTAAAAACGTCGTGACTACCTGGAAAAAAATAACCATGGCACCGATTGGCACGGCAGTACCACGGCCGTGCCAAGGGTGCCATGGGCCCGCGATCGGTGCCCACCGATCGCGGGCAGCGGGCCCGATGCCCGCGCACTATTTGTCCTTCCGCCGCCCCGCAGTATCAATACGCGGGGCGGCTGAGGGGCAACCCGGACCGCGCATGCGCGGGTTTCGCGCAAAAAAGCGGGTGACGTCACCCGCGCATGCGCGGGTGGCGTCTTCCCACCTGCGCATGCGCGGCTGACGTCATATGACGCGTCAGCCGGCGCTAAGTCCGACAAGCGGGTTTAACGATTTTCGTTAAGCCCGACTTGTCGGAGCCTCCGACGTCGGGCTGCTAGCCCCGACGGGGGACCAGAATCGGTCCCCCGTCGGGAAGGGGCGCGATGCCGTAAAACCCGCCCGGGTTTTACGGCGGTTTGACGATTTTTCCCGTTTTGGGAGAATTTCGCCCAAGGTTTTCCAAAACACTGTTACTTCTGTCTGAACTCACGGCAAGTTCTATTCTTCTATCACCCTTATGCTTGCTGATCAACATTCACTCCCAGTCAAGCATTGTCCAGGTTTTACAATTCTTATCCATCTCTCCATGGCCTCGTCCCTCTCTATCTCAGTAATCCACTCCAGTCCCACAACCCTCCTGGTCTGGGGCGGGATTCTCCGCAGACCGTCGTAACGCCGATTTCCGGCGAGAAAAATCTGTGCACGTGACTCCGGCGTCGGGGCCTTCTTTTAGGCCGCTATTCTCCGTTCCCGGAGGGGCCAGCAGCTGACTGACGCGATACGCGTCAGTTTTACCAGCTGCGGAAGTGGTGAGACCTGGCGTTTTTTGGAGGAGGAGGAGGAGAGAGACAGACCCGGCATTTGGGGGGGGGGGGGGTTCCGGCATTTGGGGGGGGGGTTCCGGCATTTGGGGTGGGGGGGGTTCCGGCATTTGGGGTGGGGGGGGGGTTCCGACATTTGGGGGGGGTGTTCCGGCATTTTGGGGGGGGGTTCTGGCATTTGGGGGGGGGTTCCGGCATTTGGGGTCGGGGGGGGGGTTCCGGCATTTGGGGTGGGGGGGGGGTTCCGGCATTTGGGGGGGGTTCCGGCATTTTGGGGGGGGGTTCCGGCATTTGGGGGGGTTCCGGCATTTGGGGGGGGTTGCGGCATCGGGGTGGGGGGGGGGTTCTGGCATTTGGGGTGGGGGGGGTTCCTGCATTTGGGGGGGGGGTTCCGGCATTTGGGGGGGGGGTTCCGGCATTTGGGGTGGGGGGGTTCCGGCATTTGGGGTGGGGGGGGGTTCCGACATTTGGGGGGGGGGGGGTTGTTCCGGCATTTTGGGGGGGGTTCTGGCATTTGGGGGGGGGGTTCCGGCATTTGGGGTGGGGGGGGTTCCGGCATTTGGGGGGGGGGTTCCGGCATTTTGGGGGGGGGGTTCCGGCATTTGGGGGGGGGGGGGTTCCGGCATTTGGGGGGGGGGGTTGCGGCATCGGGGTGGGGGAGGGGGTTCCGGCATTTGGGGTGGGGGGGTTCCTGCATTGGGGGGGGGGGTTGCGGCATTTTGGGGGGGGTTCCGGCATTGGGGGGGGGGGTTCCGGCATTTGGGGGGGGGTAGCGGCATCGGGGGGGGGGTTGCTGCATCGGGGGGGGGGTTTGCGGCATCGGGGGGGGGTTGCGGCATGGGGGGGGTTGCGGCATCGGGGGGGGGTTGCGACATCGGGGGGGTTGCGGCATCGGGGGGGGGTTTGGGGGCAGCGGCGTGCAGAGAGGGGGGGGCGACGGATGCCCGGGGCCAACGCACCGTCGCCCCCCCCCCTCTGAACGCCGCTGCCCCCTACCCCAACCACCCCCCCCTCACCACCCCTACCTCCCTCCCCACCACCCCTACCTCCCTCCCCACCACCCCTACCCCCCTCCAACGCCGCCCCCCATCTCTCGCAACGCCGCAACCCCCCCACCCTCAACGCCGCAACCCCCCACCCTCAACGCCGCAACCCGCCCTCTCAACGCCGGGTCCCCCCCCTTCAACGTCGGTACCCACACCCCGTCCCCCTCCCTCTGAAGGCCGGTACCCACACACCCCCCCCTCTCTCTTCCTCCCCCCCTTCCTTCCTCCTCCCCCCCTTCCTTCCTCCTCCCCCCTTCCTTCCTCCTCCCCCCCTTCCTTCCTCCTCCCCCCTTCCTTCCTCCTCCCCCCTTCCTTCCTCCTCCCCCCCTTTTCCTCCTCCCCCCCTTCCTTCCTCCTCCCCCCTTCTTCCTCCTCCCCCCCTTCCTTCCTCCTCCCCCCTTCCTTCCTCCTCCCCCCCTCCTTCCTCCTCCCCCCCTTCCTTCCTCCTCCCCCCCCTTCCTTCCTCCTCCCCCCCTTCCTTCCTCCGTTAGTGGGGGGGGGGTGCGGCGTTAGTGGGGGGTGGGGGGTGAGGGGGTGCGGCGTTGGAGGGGGGTAGGGGTGGTGAAGAGGGTAGGGGTGGTGAGGGGGGGTTGGGGTAGGGGCAGCTGCGTGCAGAGGGGGGGGCGACGGTGCGTTGGCCCCGGGCATCCGTCGCCCCCCTCCTCTGCACGCAGCTGCCCCTACCCCAACCCCCCCTCACCACCCCTACCCCCTTCACCACCCCTACCCCCCTCCAACGCTGCACCCCCCCACCCCCCACCCCCTACTAACGCCGCACCCCCCCCCCCCACTAACGGAGGAAGGAAGGGGGGGGAGGAAGGAAGGGGGGGGACGGAGGAAGGAAGGGGGGGAGGAGGAAGGAAGGGGGGAGGAGGAAGGAAGAGGGGGGACGGAGGAAGGAAGGGGGGGAGGAGGAAGGAAGGGGAGAGGAGGAAGGAGGGGGGAGGAGGAAGAGGGGGGAGGAGGAAGGAAGGGGGGGAGGAGGAGAGAGGGGGAGTGTGGGTACCGGCCTTCAGAGGGAGGGGGACGGGGTGTGGGTACCGGCGTTGGGGGGGGGGACCCGGCGTTGAGGGGGGGGGACCCGGTGTTAAGGGGGGGGGTTGCGGCATTGCCAGAGATGGGGGGCGGCGTTGGAGGGGGGTAGGGGTGGTGGGGAGGGGGGTAGGGATGGTGGGGAGGGGTTAGGGGCGTTGGAGGGAGGTATGGGTGGTGGGGAGGGAGGTAGGGGTGGTGGGGAGGGAGGTAGGGGTGGTGAGGGGGGGTGGTTGGGGTAGGGGGCAGCGGCGTACAGAGGGGGGGGCGACGGTGCGTTGGCCCAGGGCATCCGTAGCCCCCCCTCTCTGCACGCCGCTGCCCCCAAACCCCCCCCCGATGCCGCAACCCCCCCCCCGATGCCCCCCCCGATGCCGCAACCCCCCCGATGCCGCAACCCACCCCCCGATGCCGCAACCCCCCGGATGCCGCAACCCACCCCCCCGATGCCGCAACCCACCCCCCCCGATGCCGCAACCCACCCCCCCCGATGCCGCAACCCACCCCCCCGATGCCGCAACCCACCCCCCCGATGCCGCAACCCACCCCCCCGATGCCGCAACCCACCCCCCCGATTGCCGCAACCCACCCCCCCGATGCCGCAACCCACCCCCCCGATGCCGCAACACCCCCCCCGATGCCACAACACCCCCCCCCGATGCCGCAACCCCCCCCCCCCCCGATGCCGCAACCCACCCCCCCGACACTGTGATTTTCGCCGACGTGACCCGTGGCCACGTCGGCGGGACTTCGGCCCATCCGGGCCGGAGATTTGTGGAATCTAAAAATATAATGAAATCCCGCCGGCGCCAGCTGTTTTCAGAGGCTGCCGGCGGGATTTGCACAGCGCCGGTTTTTGGCCGGTCAGAGATTTAAAAACCCTGCGGGAGCGGGAATAACGCCGCTGCCGGCCGATTCTCCGACCCTGCGTGGGGTCGGAGAATCCCGCCCCAGGTACCTGATCTTATCTAATTCTGGCTTTGTGAGAATTCAAAATTAAGATTGTTCCATCATTGGTTGCATTTGGCTATTTTGTTGTTAATTTAAGTAGAAGCTGTATTTTACTAAGTTGTTGAATAATTATAAATATTAAAGGCTATACATTGCCTCTGCTCCAAGCTCTGGACTTCCCTCACTACCCCTCACTATCTCACTTTTCACCTTCATAATGCTTCTTAAAACCCACCTCTTTGACCAAGCTTTTGATCATCTGACCTAACATCTGCTTAAGTGGCTCAGTGCCACACTTTGTTTATGATACTCCTGTGAAGCACCTGGGAACATTTTATTATGTTAAAGATGCTTTGTAAAGTTGTTGTTGTCAATCATGGTAGTCTGGGAGAGGTGGGGAGCAACCTGTGACACTTGATTCCTCTCTGAGGGCAACAAACCCCACAATAAACCCCAGGCTACCGGCTTTTGGCTCCTCACTCGGTATCTTAGAAGATGTAGTGGCAGCGCAAGGCTCATTCGAAATTGGGCCTCAGGCCTCATTTTATTGTTTGAAGAAAGCTACTGGTGCCTGTTGCATCTCCAGAAGAAGCTTGCACAATGTACAGGGAATCAAATTTGGACTAGCCGCATTGTTATGGCAGTGGCCCATGGCCATGCTATGGAGCTGGGAGAGACACATTTCCCTACCATTTCTTCAACGTACATTTTGGTTCCTTTCAGGATTGACATTCAGCTGCCTAGCTAAAGCTTGCATGATGCTTCCTTTACCCAGTTTTTCACCCATTTTGCAGAAGGAGTAGAGCCACTCTTTACATATTTAAACCAATGTTGATTTCAGGCAGCCAGAATAAGCCTGGCTATGGCGACAGGCAGGTTGCAGATGTTGCTGACTAGGTACAGGACCTTGTTCCCAGGAATGCTTACACATTGCAATTGTTTTATGAACTGTTTTAAAAACGGGTGAAATGTAAACTAATTTCTACCTTCGGCCAATTTACGTTTGTTGAATGCGCCTCACACCAAATTGCAGGATGTTAAATCAGGCCCACCATGTAAAATGACTTTGATATCCCTGGTCCACAGGCTAATCATCTAAAATTAATTGATTTATCTTGACATATCTATCTTTTCTGAACCCCAGTGCCGTTCTGTATTGTGGACCTCAGCCCTTTTCAATGAAGCTAAATGATATTGGCATGGTGGCACTGCTGCCTCACAGTGCCAGAGACCCAGGCTTTGGGTGACTGTCTGTGGGGGGTTTGCATGTTCTCCCCATGTCTGCGTCGGTTTCCTCTGGGTGCTTCGGTTTCCTCCCGGAGTTCAAAAATGTGCAGATTAGGTGGATTGGCCATGATAGAATTACCCCTAAGTGTCCAATGATGTGCAGGTTAGGTGAGGTTACAGGGATAGGGTGGTGGAGTAGGCCTAGGTAGGGTGCTCTTTGAGAGGGTCAGTGCAGACTCGGTGGGCCAAATAACCTCCTTCTGCCCTTTAGGGATTCGAGAAACTATGGACTATCGTAGATCATATGTGTAATTGTGCATGCAGAGCCTATAATATCTGGGATTATGCCTTGACTCAGGAAAATACAGCTTCCATTTACATCAATAGCAAAATAGTCAAATTCTACATTATAACTGAGATTATGAGGCAGTCAAATCGTGATAACTATGTAACTGGAATGCCTTGTGCTTGCATCAGAATTTCTATTAGCTTGCGTTAAAAATAAGCATTTTGACAATCATTGTGCCACATCCTATTTAAACATTCATTCAACAACAGAGTCAAAGTGAAAAGCATAGAAAACATGGAGCAAAATGCACAAGATGTGATCTTCCCTATAACATTGCCACTGTTTTAAGTTACCTGAAGAATTTGAAAGGAAAATTAATCAATTTCAATACATTGATTATATTCACGGTACTGGTCGTATAAAATCAACAAATAAGAATAACTTGGGGCAGCACGATGGCGCAGTCGTTAGCACTGCTGCCTTATGGCGCCAAGGACCCGGGTTTGTCACATTCTCCCCGTGTCTGTGTGGGTCTCAGCCCAACAACCCAAAGATGTGCAGGATAGGTGGATTTGCCATGCTAAATTCCCCCTTAATTGGAAGAAAACATGTGGGTACTTTAAATTTATAAATAATAAGAACAACTTTATTTTCGGTCCATTTCATGTTAAGTATCGTTTGAATCAGAAATTCTGCATATTGCAAATGACTGAGAAGCAATTTGATACTTTAATATTATATACTCGTGTCAAAGGATCTAGGGCTAAGTGCATACAATAGATCTTACACTATTTAGCCTTGTCTTCATGGTAGCCTTCAGCTCCAACTGGCTGTGAGTTCAAGATTCACTCTAGGATTTGATCAGATATTCAAGGCTGACACCCCAGTGCAGTATTTAATTGTACCACAGTGTTGGTGTTAATGTCTTTTGGATGTAATGGTAATTTAAGCTCCTATCATAGAAACATGGAATTTACAGTGCAGAAGGTGGCTACTCGGCCCATCGAGTCGACAACGGCCCCTGAAAGAACACCCTACATAATCCCACACCTCCACCCCATCCATGTAACCCAGCAACTCCACCTAACTTTTGGACATTACAGGGCAATTTAGCATGACCAATCCACCTAACCTGCACATCTTTGGACTGGAACTACTTGAGATCCTATCTCATGAAATAATGTAAAGAAGGCGGTCTTGTCAACATTTAACCCTCAACCAAGAATGATGGTGTTACGATCCACGTAGAGAGCATTAACCTTTAAAAAGAGGTGTGAATTTCACAGTGACTTACACAGTCACATGACAAGATTTCATGTTCAAGACTTTTACTGGAACAAACCAACTAAAATCAACAGCGACTGACTATTCATTTCATTTTATTTAATTTATTTACTTGGTCGGTGACTAATACACTATGCTACAGAAAAAGTATTGTCTATTGACTTCTTAACACAACCAAAAACACCATCCATGTTTATACATTTCGCAGCAGTCTCAGAAGAAATGTACACTTGTGATTAAAAGACCTTGCTCCTTCCTTGTTTCGCTGGACCTCTTCTCTTTGCCCCAGCAGGGCAAATCTTCCAGTCTCCTTTTAAACAAATTCCCCTTCACTCCATCCTCTGAGCATAATCAAATGGACATTCAGTAAGTAGTCTCTGGAAACTCCTTGGATCTTACCTTGCCACAATCCTTGTTTCTTCAAAACGGGGGTTCAGTCCTCACTAGTATCTGTATTGGGTTGTTAACACAAAAGCGGCTCCTTTCTTCTGTCTGACATAGCTGCACCTGTGTGGGTCACCTTTCCCAAAGCTCTCGGTCCATCTGACCTGGAGAGTCTGTGTGTCTGTGTGGAACAAGGTCAGCTCCTTCCTTTGTTGTGTCCAGCTGTTAAAGTTTGCACCTTAAACTTTCAATTTGAAGTTCTGCCTCCATAACAAGGAGATCACATTGGTTTATCTCTGGGCAGACTCAGTATGAGGTCACATGGGATTGCCTGCAGGCAGATCCTGTACAATGTCCCATCCCCTTCTTCAAACTACTGTATTTTACCTTGAATTAAAGCAGACAATTTAAAACACAACCATCTTATGAAACCCAGCATTCACGACAATGGCCATTCTGTTTTTGGGACTTTGATGTAGCTGTTGTTGTTTGTTAACAAAACAGCAATAACCACTCTTCAAGCATTTCATTGGCTGAAAAGCAGTTTTGGAACATCCAAAAACTTTGAAAGATGCTTTATGATATTCAAGTTTGTTCTTTCTTGAATGGGGATATTTTATATTAATAAAGGACTTACATTTATTTAGAGCCTTTCATATCTTCAGGACTGTCAGCATTGTTTTTTTTAAAAATAATTTTTATTGAAATTTTTTACAGAAAATATAACAACAAACAATAGCAAGCAACAATAAAACAACATAATAACTATAACACCCCCAAGACCATAGCAACACATGTATCACCCCCCCTCCAACCCAGTAAACAACAAGATAACTTAAAAATAAATTAAAATTAAATAAACATAGTCAACGCCCCCCCCCCCCCTTTTTCACCCCCTCCCCCCTGGGTTGTTGCTGCTGCTGACCCAGTACCCTATCGCTGAGCCAGAAAGTCGAGGAAAGGTTGCCACCGCCTAAAGAACCCCTGTACCGATCCTCTCAGGGCGAATTTGACCTTCTCCAGCTTAATAAATCCAGCCATGTCATTGATCCAGGTCTCCACGCTTGGGGGTCTCGCATCCTTCCACTGTAGCAAGATCCTCCGCTGGGCTACTAGGGACGCAAAGGCCAAAACACCAGCCTCTCTCGCCTCCTGCACGCCCTGCTCCACCGCAACCCCAAAAATCGCGAGTCCCCAGCCTGGCTTGACCCTGGATCCTACCACCCTCGACACCGTCCTCGCCACCCCCTTTCAGAACTCCTCCAGTGCCGGGCATGCCCAGAACATATGGGCATGGTTCGCTGGACTCCCCGAACACCTGACACACCTGTCTTCGCCCCCAAAGAACCTACTCATCCTAGACTCGGACATGTGGGCCCGGTGCAGCACCTTGAATTGGATGAGGCTAAGCCGCGCACATGAGGAAGAAGAGTTAACCTTCTCCAGGGCATCAGCCCATGTCCCATCTTCGATCTGTTCCCCCAGTTCCCCCTCCCACTTAGCCTTTAGCTCCTCTACTGACGCCTCCCCCACCTTCTGCATTACCTTGTAGATATCAGGTATCTTCCCATCCCCGACCCAGACCCCCGAAAGCACCCTATCACTCACCCACCTCGCGGGAAGCAAAGGGAATCCCTCCACCTGCCGCCTAGCAAACACCTTTACCTGCAGGTACCTGAACATGTTCCCCGAGTGGAGCTCAAAACTTGAGGGTAGCTGCCACCACTGGACTCGTGGTATACCTCGTAGGAGGGAGCGGCAATGGTGCCGTTACCAGGGCCCCCAGGCTTGTGCCTCCACAGGACGCCATCTCCAACCATTTCCATGCTGCCCCCTCCCCCTCCACCACCCACTTGCGCACCATCGACACATTGGCCGCCCAATAATACCCCGAGAGATTGGGTAGCGCCAGCCCCCCACCATCTCTACCCCGCTCCAAGAAGACAGTCTTCACCCTCGGGGTCCCATGCGCCCAAACAAAACTCATGATACTGCTAGTCACCCTCCTAAAAAAGGCCCTAGGGGTAAAGATGGGCAAACACTGAAAAAGGGACAAGAACCTCGGGAGCACCGTCATTTTGACGGACTGCACTCTACCCGCCAGTGATAGCGGCACCATGTCCCACCTTTTAAATTCCTCCTCCATCTGCTCCACAAGCCTGGTAAAATTAAGCTTGTGGAGAGTCCCCCAACTCCTGGCCATCTGCACCCCCAGGTACCTAAAACTCTTCACTGCCCTCTTAAACGGGAGCCTCCCAATTCCCTCCTCCTGATCAGCCGGGTGCGCTACAAACACCTCGCTCTTACCCAGATTCAACTTATAGCCCAAAAAGCTCCCAAATTCAGCCAACAGCTCCATCACCCCCGGCATTCCCCCCACTGGGTCCACCACATACAGCAGCAGGTCGTCCGCATACAGCGATACCCGATGTTCCTCCCCACACCGCACCAGACCCCTCCACCTCCCCGACTCCCTCAACGCCAAAGCCAGAGGTTCAATCGCCAGTGCAAAAAACAAGGGGACAGGGGGCACCCCTGCCTGGTCCCACGGTAGAGCCTGAAGTACTCTGATCTCCTTCCATTAGTAACTACACTCGCCATCGGGGCCTCATACAGCAGCCTCACCCATTTGATGAACTCCTCCCCAAATCCGAACCGCTCCAGGACCTCCCACAGGTACCCCCACTCAACTCTATCAAACGCCTTCTCTGCATCCAGCGCCACCACTATCTCCGCCTCCCCCTCCACCGCCGGCATCATAATAACATTTAACAATCTCCGCACATTCGTGTTAAGCTGTCTTCCCTTGACAAATCCTGTCTGATCCTCGTGTATCACCCCGGCACACAGTCTTCTATCCTGGTGGCCAGGATCTTCGCCAGCAACTTGGCATCTACATTGAGGAGCGAGATTGGCCTGTATGATCCACACTGCAAGGGGTCCTTATCCCGCTTCAGGATCAAAGAAATCAGCGCCCGTGACATCGTCGGGGGCAAAGCCCCCCCCCTCCCATGCCTCATTGAAGGCTCACACCAACAGGGGGCCCACCAGGTCCGCATACGTTTTATAAAATTCCACCGGGAACCCATCCGGCCACGGCGCCTTGCCTGACTGCATTTGACCAATCCCCCTGACTAGCTCCTCGAACTCAATCGGCGCCCCCAGCCCCTCCACCAGCTCCTCCTGCACCTTTGGGAAACATAGACTGTTCATGAAGCTCTCCACCCCCCCCCCCCCCCCCCCCCACCGGTGGCTCCGACCGGTACAGTTCCTCGTAAAAGCCCCTAAAGACCCCGTTCACCTCTGCCCCCTTCCGCACCACATTCCCACCCTTATCCATCACTCCACCAATTTCCCTAGCCGCATCTCGCCTGCGGAGCTGATGCGCCAACATCCTGCTCGCCTTCTCCCCATCCTCATAAACAGCGCCTTGCGCCTTCCTCCACTGTGTCTTCGACTTTCTGGTGGTCAGCAAGTCCAACTTGGCCTGCAAGCTACACCGTTCCCCCAGCAATCCCTCCTCCGGAGCCTCCGCGTACCTCCTACCCACATCCAGGAGCTCCCCAACCAGTCTCTCCCTCTCCCTCCTCTCCCTCCTTTCCCTATGGGCCCGGATGGAAATCAGCTACCCCCCGGATCACTGCCTTCAGAGCCTCCCAAACCATCCCCACCCGGACCTCCCCGTGTCGTTGGTCTCAAGATACCCCTCAATACTTCCCCGGACTCTCCTACACACCTCCTCATCAGCCAGCAACCCCACCTCCAGGCGCCACAGCGGGCGCAGGTCCCGCACCTCCCCCATCTCCAGATCGACCCAGTGCGGAGCATGGCCTGAAATTGCTATGGCCGAATACTCGGCATCCTTGGGATCAATCCCCTGCTCAGGGCGAAAAAATCTATTCGGGAGTAAACCCTATGCACATGGGAGAAAAAGGAGTTCTCCCGCGCCCTCGGCCTCTCAAACCTCCAGGGATCCACCCCTCCCATCTGGTCCATAAACCCCCTCAGCATCTTGGCCGCTGCCGGCCTCCTACCCGTCCTTGAACTGGACCGGTCTAGTGGGGGATCCAGCACCGTGTTAAAGTCTCCCCCCATGATCAGGCCCCCTGCCTCCAGGTCCGGAATGCGGCCCAACAAGCGCCTCATGAAGCCGGCATCATCCCAATTCGGGGCATACACATTTACCAGCACCACCTTCTCTCCCTGCAGTCTACCCATCACCATAACAAATCTGCCCTCCTTGTCCGCCACCACCTCAGAAGCCTCGAACGCCATCCTCTTCCCCACCAGAATCTCCACCCCCCGGTTCTTCGCGTCTAATCATGAGTGGAAAACCTGCCTGCCCCACCCACCCCTTCCTCAGACGAACCTGGTCCGCCACCTTCAAGTGGGTCTCCTGGAGCATAGCCACATCCGCCTTCAGCCCCTTCAAATGAGAAAATACCCGAGACCACTTAACCGGCCCATTCAGCCCCCTCACGTTCCAGGTGATCAGCCGGATCAGAGGGCACCCCGCCCCCCCCCTCCCCCGCCGACTAACCATAGCTCATCGACTGCTCGCCCCAGGCCAGCACACCCCGCCCGACCCGTTCCCCATGTCGATCCCCCCCCCCCCCCCCCCCCCCCCCCCCCCACCCCCCACCCCCCCCAGGCTAGGACCCCTCCTAGCCGCGACGCACCTTCCATGGTACTTCCGTGAGTCAGCTGACTTCTGCTGACCCCGGCAACTCCCGCCAAAACCCGGCCCCTCCCGACATGGGGTCATCCCCCCTCCTGCCACACCTCCTTGGCACCGCTTCAGTGTGGGAAAAAAACAGTAGAGGCCACGCCCCCACCGCCAGCTCCACCCAGAGGAAAGCCCGCGCTTTCACGCTGCCCCACCCCACCTTTCTGACGCAGCTCCCAAACTCCAGCTCCACCCCATCCCCCAGCCCCGTACAGAAGAAAAAAACAAACCCCCAACATTCCCCACATAACACAAAACCATACCCAACAAAACCACCCGGAAACAGAGCAAGAACCAGCATAATAAACACGTCAAAATTACAAAAACAGCAACAGCAAAAACAGCAACGACCATAGTACACAGGACCCCGCAGCCCCCAGACCCTAGTTCGAGTCCAGCTTCTCCGCCTGTACAAAGGGGACTCGAAGTAGTAGTGCCGGTCCTTATATGTTACCCACAGACACGCAGGCTGCAGCATTCCAAATTTGACCTGCTTGGCATGCAGCACCGCCTTCGTCCGGTTAAACCCGGCCCGCCGCTTAGCCAGCTCCGCACTCCAGTCCTGGTAGAGTCACACTACCGAGTTCTCCCACTTGCTGCTCCTCTCCTTCTTGGCCCAGCACAGCACACACTCCCGGTCACTGAACCGATGGAACCGCACCAGCACCGCCCGGGGGTGTTCATTCGTCTTGGGCCTCCTGGCCAGCACTCTGTGGGCTCCCTCAAGCTCCAGGGGCAAATGGAAGGACCCCGCCCCCATCAACGAATTCAGCATCGTGGCCACATAGGAAGGAAGATCCGACCCCTCCAGCCCCTCCGCCAGGCCCAGGATCCTCAAATTCTTTTGCCTCGTGCGAAAGTCCAGCTCCTCAAAGCAGTCTTGCCACTTTTTGTGAAGTGCCTCGTGCATCTCCACCTTCCCCACGAGGACCACGGCCTCCTCCTCCCGATCAGCGGCCTGCCGCTGCAACTCCTGAATGGCCGCACCCTGGGCTGTCTGGGTCTCAAGCAGCTTGTTGTTAGTCGCATTCAAGGAGTCCAGCAACTCAGCCTTCAGCTCCGCAAAACAGCACAGAAGAGCAGCTTGCTGCTCCTGCGCCCACTTCCACCAATCCTCGGGTGCTCCGCCAGCCGCCATTTTGTCCGGCCGCCATTTTGTCCTCTTTCCCCCGCTTTTTCTGGGGAGCTGCTGCAGCCTTTTCCTTTGCCCCACTCCGGGTGCGCACCATAAATTTCGGGGAATGTTCCTCCAAACACCTTCCCCCACCGGGAATCGTCGAAACAGCGCCATTTGGGGCCCTAAAACAGGCCCAAAAGTCTTTTGATAGCGGGAGCTGCAAAACGTGCAGCTTAGCTCAGCATCACCATAACCAGAAGTCGACTGTCAGCATTGTTAGCAAACACAGATCAATTTGTACACACAACCAGCAAAACAAATAAATTATCAGTTAGCCAGTTTTTAGTTGAGGGGGAAATGGTGGATGCAACTCCGACTCTTCTTTAAATAGTGTCATGAAATTCTACTTGGACTGCTAAACAGTGCTTTGCCTTAAAATTATTTTCAAAAGATGGAACCTTCAACAAAGCAGAACATAACTTCTTCAGCGCTGTTATGAATTTCAGCTAAGATCATTTGAAAGTATTGTAGTTATGTGACGTACTTCATGACCACAAGGCATCTATAGGTACTTTGCAACCAATAAAATTCTTCTGTGTTATAATTATTGGTGCTAGTAGGCAGCCTTGTGTCTCGTAAGGTGATGGTGTGCTCTGTGGCGTTCATTTCTGTGTTAAGCATCACTGTGGCTCATGAGCTGCACTCTGGCATGGTAATCTCTGCCACATTAGCTGCAGAGGGAGACAGTGAGCTGAGAATGGGAATGGCTTTGCTGGTCCATTTTCTTAGGGCTTTCTTCTCTGTCGGCTCAGCTCTTTGTTTCTGCTCGTTCCTTCCAATGCCCTTACGAACAGTCAGCTGGAGGCCATGGCCATCAGCAACTGTCTCCCAGTTGTCAGTGTCAGAGTTCATCATCTTCAGATCTCACTTGCTGTGCAGCAGAGATATGGATACCCAGGAGGTCATGATCTAATGGCCAGTTCATCATCCAGAAGGTCTCTGGTATACAGCCGTTATCCATCCGATGCATGTAGCTGAGCACAGATGTTGTTGGCTTAGTAATGAGTGTATACTGGTGGAATTAACACACTCCAGGACCTCTGAATTTGCTGCCCTGTCCAGTGGCGGGCAGAGGTCTGGTGATGCCCGGGGCAAATCTTGATTGTATGCCCCAAAGACTCAAGTATAAGGCCTAATATACTGAGAAATATTATGAGAAAGGAAAACATTTTGAATATAACTTCCCGTACCAGCCTCCTGAACAGGCGCCGGAATGTGGCAACTAGGGGCTTTTCACAGTAACTTCAGTGAAGCCTACTTAGAACATAGAACAGTACAGCACAGAACAGGCCCTTCAGCCCTCGATGTTGTGCCGAGCAATGATCACCCTACTTAAACCCACGTAACCCGTATACCCATAACCCAACAATCCCCCCATTAACTTTACACTACGGGCAATTTAGCATGGCCAATCCACCTAACCCGCACATCTTTGGACTGTGGGAGGAAACCGGAGCACCCGGAGGAAACCCACGCACACACGGGGAGGACTTGCAGACTCCACACAGACAGTGACCCAGCCGGGAATCGAACCTGGGACCCTGGAGCTGTGAAGCATTGATGCTAACCACCATGCTACCGTGAGGCCCTGTGTCTTGTGACAATACTTGTGACAAACTTGTGACAATAAGTGATTTTCATTTCAATGTAGATGATGTTCTAAACCGCTGTGTGCAGAGAGCAGTGAATGGTCTCTCCCCAGTGTGAACTCGCTGGTGTCTCAGCAGTTGGGGTGAATGACTGAATCCCTTACCACACAGAGGGCAGGTCAATGGCTTCTCACCTGTATGAACTCACTGATGTCTCAGCAGGATGGATGGCTGAGTGAATCCCCTCCCACACACACTGCAGGTGAACGGCCTCTTCCCGGAGTGAACTCTCTGGTGTGTCAGCAGGTTGGTTAATTGAGAGAATCTCTTCCCACACACAGAGCAGGTGAACAGCCTCTCCCCAGAGTGAACTCGCTGGTGTGTCAGCAGTTGGAGTGAATGACTGAATCCCTAATCATACTCAGAACTGAGGGAGTGCTGCACTGTCAGAACAGCCTTCTTTCAAATAAGTTGTTAAACTGAGGCTCTGTCTGTCCCTATTAGGTGGATGTTGAAGATCCCACAGCCACTATTTTGGAGAAGAGCAGGGGAGTTACCCCCGTGTCCTGGTCAATACTAGGGGCTTTTCACAGTAACTTCATTTGAAGCCTACTTATGAAATGAAAATCACTTATTGTCACATTCCGCATTCGCCACATTCCAGCGCCTGTTTGGGGAGGCTGTTACAGGAATCGAATCGTGCTGCTGGCTTGCTTTGGTCTGCTTTCAAAGCCAGCAATGTAGCCCTGTGCTAAACAGCCCCTGAAAATAAGCGATTTTCATTTCATTTCATGTGTCAAACTGAGGGAGCAAAGGATGTCAATATTTTTAAGAGAGAGACCTGGGCCAAGCTTTCCAGAGTCTGAACCCTCCCTGGATTCACTTCCTTTCCCTTCAGTTGCTGCAAGTGACCAATTGATGGTCAGAATGAAAAAAGAAATGGAAAGGGGGAGAAAAGAAAGTGTTTTACTCACAGATGTTGGATACAGGAGGAAGATTCCGTCGGTGTGAAAGCTCAATTATCACTCACACAAAGCCTGCGCTCTGATTGGCTGGAGAACCACAGTGTCTCCGGTCCTCAATCTTTTTTCATTGGTCAACATCTCAGCACGCAGATCAGGGGGCGGGGCCTTTCCCTGCATGTGAGGAGCTCTGATTGGCTGGAGAACCACAGTCCCTCCGGTCCTCAATCTTTTTTCATTGGTCAACATCTCAGCACGCAGATCAGGGGGCGGGGCCTTTCCCTGCATGTGAGGAGCTCCCCCTCCCTTGGACATGCGCAGTCCCGGGCCGTCCGTCCGCGCGGCAGATAGAGCGGTTTCCCCACCGCGGGGGAGTCTGGGAGCGCAGTCACCTCACCCTGACACAAGGTACATGTCGGTAGTCACTGGATTTGATTGTGACGCCCCCCCCCCCCCCCCCATTAGCAAAACAATTTGTTAAATTCAGGTGGAAAAATGTAAGCATCTGGGTGACATTGGGGAGAGCAATAGCCTCTGATTGATGCCCCCATCCAGGGCCGGCTCAAGGCACCGGCAACTCAGGCTGTCGCCCAGGGCGCCATGTGCTAGGGGGCGCCAGACTCGGGTCCCGCGCATGCGCAGTTGGGCCGGCGCCAACCAGCGCATGCGCGGTGGCCGCACTCCCCCAGTGTGGCCGCACTCCCCCAGGGCGGCCCCCCCCGGTCCGTCCCCTCGGTCCGCCCCCCCGCTCGGTCCGCTCCCCCCGCTCGCCCGCTCGGTCCGCTCCCCCCGAGGCGGGGGGCCTCGGGTCCGTCCCCCCGCCCCCCCCCCCTCGGGTCCGCCCGCCCCGCCTTCGGGTCCGCCTGCCCCGCCCACCCCCTCGGGTCCGCCCGCCCCGCCCCCCCCTCGGGTCCGCCTGCCCCGCCCACCCCCTCGGGTCCGCTCCCCACGCCCTCCCCTCGGGTCCGCTCCCCCCGGGTCCGCCCCCCCCCCCGGGTCTGCCCCCCCTCGGCCCCGCCCCCCCTCTCGGTCCCGCCCCCCCTCTCTGCCCCCCCTCTCGGCCCCGCCCCCCCCCCAAGGGCGCCGAAGTTCAGCTTGCCCGGGGCGCCAGCAACCCTAGGGCCGGCGCTGCCCCCATCCAATGGATGCCCGGAGCTAATGCACCGTCGGCCCCCCCTTCTGCACGCCACTGGCCCTGTCCTGCCAAGTGATGTTGAGTATACACCTGAGGCAGCAAAGGTGGAAACTGTTCAGCCATTTCTCCTGCCAAGCATATGTTGTCCAGGTCCCAGCTGCAGAAAGGAGTGTACCAAGGGCACAGGCTTGATGGACTCATTTTGGTTTTCTCAGTCAGGTTGTTGTTGGTCCACAGTGTCTTACTTAATTTGGACACGACAGTTTCAGTTTTTGCGGTGTGCATGATGATTTCGGCAATAAGTGACAAATTGTTGAGGGTTGTGTAGCAATCAGTAAGCTCCAAAGTCACATTGTCCATGCTAATAGATGGTGGTATGTCAACATCCTGGACCATGCTACTTGTCTTCCCGATGTTAATGGTCAAATCACACTGTTATAGGCGTGAGAGAGCATGGTAATTTGTCGCTGAAGATACTCATCGCTATGGAGTGCTCGAGCTGCATCATAAGTGTAGAGCAATTCACTACTGATGACTCGAAGAAGGCCATTGGCTTAGATCTCAGGTGGCCAAGGCTGAACAGCTTTCCATCTGTTCGGGTATGTAAGTAGACAACCTCTGCAGATGACTTGAAGGTGTATGACAACGGCAAGGGGAATATTCCAAAGCGTGTCAGTGCCAGAACACAAATTTGTCTGACCCCACTGGGATCTTAAAAGGTTCCAGTGCTGCCCCATTCCAGTTGGCCATCATATTGCCATTGGGAAAGAGGAGAGCAGCTTCACTGTTTTAATAGCATCAAATTTACACATTGAAAACACCCATAATTAGCAACGTGATAATGACCAGATAATCTGTTTTTGTGTTGTGGATGGAAGGGTATGTATTGGAAAGAATACCAAGGATGCTGAGGGAAACTCCTCTGCTCAAGTCCAAGAATGGGGCATGAAATCACATGCCTTTGACTCAGGGGCAAGAATGCTCCTAAGCGAATCATGACTAAAGATCTGAAAAATGAAAATCGCTTATTGTCACAAGTAGGCTTCAAATGAAGTTACTGTGAAAAGCCCCTAGTTGTCACATTTCGGCGCCTGTTTGGGGAGGCTGGTACAGGATCTGTAGTTCAGTTTGAGCCAAAAGCCTCCAGAATCATGCAATTGGCTTACCAACCATACCAAGCTGATACTATAGCTGAGCTGTTTTTATCAAATGATTTTGATTATGGATTGGCATAATGACAAAGTTCTGAGTTCTGATGGGCTGAGTTGCAGACTGGTGGCATATGGGTTCTGTCTAAAAATAGAAGGAGAATTGACAGAAGAGCCACCCCAAGAATGTTATCACAACATTTTAGCAGCGATTTCAGAGCCAAACGCACATTTTGCCATCAGCTGTTGACAGGAAGAGAAGGAGAAGGGAAAATTGTATACGTAGATGTAATTACACCATCATAAGCAAATCAGAACATATTTAAACAGGAAAAAGGTTGCCTTATGGGCCTTTACTGCACGGCCCCTTTCGTATATTCGCAGAACATCTCAAAATATTTGCTAAGCATACATTTCTGTAATAAGCAGTGTGGTGAATGTATTTCACCTAATGCATGAGCTGACTGTACTGTCTGTATAATGATGTGACCCATGACCTGGAAGTGATGATACGGGCTACTTTCAGGTACTGTACTGGAACCCCGGTGGGCTCCTCCACTGGCTTCGCCCTCACCAGGGCCATATATAGTCCGGCCACCTGTGGGTGGCATTCATTTGTACAGCCGACTCTGGCAGGCGAGTTCATGGATATTAAAGCCTAATGTTCACTCGTTCTCACGGTCTCACAGTAAATTGACGGTATAACAAGTAGAAACACATTTTCTGAAAGATACCAAGGAACCGTTTTTGAAATTTCTTTAGATCACAGAATTGTCTTCCCCGTGATTTGCAAATGTGCTTGAAGAGCCTGAATAGCTCAATTGGTGGAATATCAGAGGCTCGGATTCAGGTCCTTACTCAGCACCTGCAATTACCTTGTGAGGCACTGAAAGGGAAACTAGAAAGAGGGAGGAATAAAAACTCATTCTGATGGGGTTAAATGAAGAGGGGTGGGAAGTGGCTTGTGTGCAGCACAAACACCAGCATGGACCAATTAGGCTGAATCGCCTGTTTTTTTTTTGTGTTGCGCAGGTTATGGAGTTTTATTTCCAGGGCCAATTACAAGAATATCAGCTGACTTTTTGTCTGGGTGCTTTGATTAATTACACTGCTGTTCCATACACAAATATGCTGACCATCTTTTTTTGTTTGTAAGACAAATGATTTCATTTTATTCCCTGATTGAGACTAACTGCCGTCATAAAGTACAAATTATTTGTAATGGTAAGCTGGGGGTGCTGTATTCTGGGCAGAACGATTATTGATAAGTCATATACTTAGCCACTAGATGGCAGCAGGAGCATTGGTTTCAATTTGGATGGCTGTGCCTTGACCGTATGTTATTTCTTTTGAGGAACAGAAGTGAATTACTGTTGAAAGCTCTATTATATTATTATATCATGGGGCCGGATTTCAGAGGAATTTCTTGCTCTTAGTGTTCAACTGTTATCCACAGCATTGCTGAAATCTGACCTTCTCAGAACCCAAGGGCCGGTACGTTTCCTCTGTTCCTCTCTGCCAGAACTTGCCCCTGATTAATGTTGTACGGCACCCACCTTTTGTGCAAGATGTTCTCCTCCAGCCAGAAACGGCTTCAGCACTTTCTTAAACAAATCAGTGCTCACTGCATGAGAAAGAAATCTGTTCCACAGGCCCACCGTTCTCTTGAAAAAGAGAAACCGCTTATCATCTAAACTAGTCATTTCATTTAATAACTTGTAGGCGGGACCCCTGATCCTCTTTAACCTATTCATTTGAAATAATTGGTCCACACAAACATATTCCAGTTCCTTCATTATTTAAGAGACCTGGACCTGATTATCAAAGTGTGCAAATAATCTTGAAACATTAGTCTGCAGGTGCAGCAAGTCACTGGGAAGTGAATGTTTGCCGTTTATTGCAAGGGGAATGGAATGTAAAAGTGGGGATGCTTTGCTGCAGCTGTACAGGCCCTTGGTGAGGCCAGATCTGTAGCACTGTGAGCAATTTTGGTCTTTTTTGAAAAAGGATATTGTTGTGTTAGAAACAATTCAGAGAAAGTTCACTCAACTCAATCCGACGACAGAGAGCTTATTTTGTGAAGAAGGGTTGAACAGATTGGGTCGACACAAATTGGAGCACAGAAGAATAAGAGGTGGTCTGATTAAAACTATGCGATCTGAGGGGATTTGATAGGGCAGACATCTTTGTTGTGTTCGGTGTTTGATGTCTGGCAAACAATCTACCAAACAATTTGTGACTTGTCCAAACCAGGATATTTATTTGTGGGCAGCACGGTAGCACAGTGGGTAGCACTGTTGCTTCACAGCTCCAGGGTCCCAGGTTTGATTCTGGCTTTAGGTCTCTGTCTGCATGTTCTCCCCGTGTCTACATGTGTTTCCTCCGGTTGCTCCGGTTTCCTCCCACAAGTCCCGAAAGACATGCTGTTAGGCAATTTGAACATTCTGAATTCTCCCTCTGTGTACCCGAATAGGCGCCGGAATGTGGTGACTAGGGGCTTTTCACAGTAACTTAGTTGCAGTGCTAAATGTAAGCCTGCTTGTGACAATAAAGATTATTATTAGTATTGAATCACACGTGGTAAATAAGCGAGCTGTTACAGAGCAAGCTATCATGGAGTTTCTTTGTATTCCACTGGAACTACACTGAGGCACAACTGTCCAGTTGTACATCTTATAACCATCTCCCAATCACCGGATGTGCCTGCACTTATATCTGAGTGCCTTGTCACACGATCCCTGCCTGGAGACCGCATGGTGAGTCTGTACCGCCACCTACTGGTTGGAGGTTGCACCAACAACCACCTACAATATTGCTTACAGGCATATCACCAAAATCTGGAGGATGTTTCCTTTTGTGGGGGGGTCTAGGGGCTAGATTCTCCCATCCTCCTGCCATGTATTTCTCAATAGCGAGTCATTTGCCTGTGGCGGAATTTTCTTCTCCCGCCGCTTGGCAACAGAATTTCCCATTGAAGCCACCCTCTGCTACCGGGAAACCCGCGGGCGGGTGTGAGCTGACGGTGAGGACAGAGAGTTCCAATGCCTGGCGAATTCCAGCCTCGTACCGGGAACACAGTTTAAGAATAAGGGGTGGGATTCTGTGATCCTGAGGCTAAGTGTTGACGCCATTGCAAATGCCGTTGTGTTTCTCGACGGCGTCAACACGGCCTCAGGATCAGCAATTCTGGTCCCTACAGGGCACCAGCACAATACTGGAGCGGTTTACGGCACATCAAATGGGCGCCGCGGGATCCGCTCATGCGCAGTGGCACCGGCGCCAACGTGCGCATGCGCAATGGCTTCCTTCAATGCGCCAGCCCGACGCAACATGGCGCAGGACTACAGGGGCCGGCGTGGAAGAAAGTAGGCCGCCAGCCAGAGAGGCCGGCCCGCCGATCAGTGGGCCCCAATCACGGTCCTTCCCGGGCCGAGAATTGGCCGCGTAGAGTGGCCCCCCGACCGGCGCCACGCCAACCACACCGGCGCTCTGCGGAGAATCCTGTGCCGGCTTCGGGAGAGCGTGGTGCGATTCGCGCCGGTTGCCGGGATTCTCCAGCCCAGCCCCGGCCTGAGAGAATCCCGCCCAAGAAGTTTCCACGTAAGATGGAGATGAGGAGAATTAGTTTCTCTTGGGGAGGCTGTTAGTCTGTGGAGTTCTCTGGGCCGAAGGGCCTGTTTCAATGCTGTAAACATCTTTGACTCTATGACTAAAACTGGCCAGTATATTAACTGAAACCTAACCATGGTTGTGGATAATGATATGTTTTGTTTTCCAGTGCATTTTGCTGTAAATTGAACTTACTATCCTGAACACAGGATCCAATCAATCCAGAACAGACCAGTATGTTCTAGACTGGTTAAAAAGGCACAGCTTCTAGATCAGAGCTGCAGCAACTTTACTCGGGGTGAGTAACTGATAACTCTGTATTTTCAACATAGACCTAGCTTTAACAAAACTTCAGGAAGCAAAGTACTGTACAGACCCCTGTCTGCATCAATGGGGCTGAGGTGGAGATGGTTGACAGCTTCAAATTCCTCGGTGTGCGCATTACCAACAATCTGTCCTGGTCCACTCAAGTCGACACTATGACCAAGAAAGCACAACAGCACCTGTACTTCCTGAGGAAACTAAGGAAATTCGACATATTCACATCTCCTGCTTTCCTTTTAAGCACCGCGAAGTCATTCTACTTCCTCTCCTGTGTGTGTGCATACTCTGTGTGCGTACTCTGCGTACTGTGTGTGTGTACTTTGTGTGTGTGCTGTGTGTGTGCTGTGCGCACACGTACTGTGTGCTGTGTGTGTATGCTGTGTGTGTGTATACTCTGTGAGTGCTGTGTGTGTATGTACTGTGTACTGTGTGTGTGTTCTGTGTGTCTTTCTGTCTGTGCTCACTCTTCCCTCCTTCTCTTTGCTCTTTTCCAAATGCTGTTCATCTTGAATGCATTTCCTGCTGTGATAAAGATCCACAATTGGAACATAAGCCACTCTGTTCTCTTTGATGCTGACTGACTTATTTCATGTTTCCAGCATTTCCAGTTTTAATTCTGTTATTACACTCAACACACACAGGGTGAACACTGGGAGGCTGTGTGTTTGTGCACCAACAGCCAGTCATAATTTAATCAATATTCCATATATGACAGCTAACAAAGCCACAAATGAGTTATGGTTGCTATATGGATGGAGGTATTTGCAATTTGATGTTAATCTTCCAAGGAGGCTGTTTTCCCTCCAGCAGGGCTGTTCGGGATTAGTACACCTCCATCCTCACCTATTCTCCAAAATCATGAGCCACCATCAGTCTGTTTACAGACGCTGCAACAAATCTACAATCTTCTATTCTATTTATCAAAAATTTTAGTTTATTGGCTCTGTTATTTGTCGATAATTTAATAGTAAAATTTGAATGTTTTTACCACCCCTGGGCTAATGCATGGTCATTTCCAGGCCCACTTGACCTGGAGTCGCAACACAATTGAAATTAATAAATATTTCTTAGAAAAACAGCCAAATTCTTTGACCCTTGGCTGCCCAATAACTAGTCACTAGGGTTCTAAATTTAAACACAATTTTATTACTAACAGTAACAATGATTAAATATGCAGCAAATACAACAGGTTAGCCACTACCTAATTTCTAGCCCCCCCCCACCTCAACTTGCCCCACCTTCTACATACATACACAAGACAGACAAACACAGAGATGAAAAGAGGGGTGTAAAAGAATGCTAAAAGTGAAAAGGATAATAGTCTTTGTTTCAGATAGTTGTCTTCTAGCACACCTTTCTTCAAATTAAGTCTTCAGTTCGAGGTTTCTGTTTCCAGTCTGTAATCGTTTTCATTGTAGATTCATTCAGGTCTCTGAAGTTTCAGAAATACAACAGCTGTACAGCTTTTCTGGTGAGAGAGAGAACAGGTCCTTTCCTCTGGGCATCCAGGCCTCCACTGCTCTTCCTTGGTTCTCTGAAAAAAGTCACCCTACTCGGGCAGGATCAAATCACTGCCTATAAAGGGCAAAATATGTCCCTTTGGCCAATCAAGCCGAGTCCCACTGATCTCTCAGGTGCTGCAAAACCTGAGTTCTGCTGTCCAAAGGCGAGCACGGTGTTCTCTTTTGTAATGTTTGAATTCCCCACTTCCCCTGCTCAACATAAAGATATATGTCCATTAAGCATCCATGGATCAAACTGATAACAGCAAAAGTAAAGAAATGGCAAATTAGGGAATCAAGAGGAAGAGCCCTTGCAATGTTTCGAGCTTTCCTAAATTATTTCCCCAAAATATGACAATCCTGCTCTGTGAAGCATTGCCTCTGTGTTATTTGGACGATCCAACATTTGGACTATCCAACATTTGCCACAGCTGGAAACAGTCTGTAAGTCCTGTAACTCCTATTTGCCAAAAGAGTTATTTGCATTTGTTAAATTGAACTCTGCATTCAATATTTTCGTTTAAAATTGTTACTAAAAATGCTCAGATAACTGTGAAGGTTCATTTCCTTAAAATGCACTTTTAATAACTGTTCCATAAGGGTCTCTTTGCAGCTGTTAGATACAATAGCATCTGTGTCTTGATTAATACCAAGAAAAATAGTGGCAATAAGAAAACCCAATTCCTCTGCTTCTTCATTTCTTTTATACCCAATCTGAAAAACAGTTCGGACCAGCATTCCTATTTCCCCATTTTTACTATTTTTTACTTCAGGCGAGTGTCAGTTGTTTAGGCCTCTGCTTTACTCTGTTTCTAATATACATTATAATGCAAAAACACTGGTGTTCAGCCCTCCTGGAGTGGTTGGGAGTCTCCTGGAATTGGCATCAATCTGCTGGTGGCCAAATGGAGCACCCTGTGAGATTTTGAACCGCAACATTAGTACCAAAGGGAGCAGGCGCATAGACCAGACTTTTACCAAGGAAGTGATTTAATATGTCTTCTGAGTTTGTTTGATCTGCAGGGCCTGCGGTGTCCATAATCACAGCCCAATGGAGCGTTCAGACACTGCAACTTACTGCTGATTGGATACGAGCACTTCGCTTCCCATTGGAAAGCACAACATTGCAGGGCTACGACTCTCATTAGTTGCAGCAGCTAATAATGTTCCAGGGGCAGCTGGAGTTGGGAGATTATAGGCATTATCCTCCTTCACCCAGGACAACCCAAAAACAGGGGTGGGGGCTAAATCCACAGAATAATGTGTGCTTCTCTTCTTAACATCTTTAGGCAGGGAGATATTTTGGGTGATGTAGGTGGCAAGGTGGGGGTGAGAGGTTATCGGGGGTAGGTAAGAATGTGGTGTTGAAGTTACAGGGCAAGACTCTCTGTTTGGAAGACTATGTTCTCCTGCTGGAGCTGACCACGCACTGACGCTGGGAACGCAAATCAGGAAATGAGTTCCAATCCTTTGCCATGCAAATTTATGCAAGGTGAGAATTGCAAAGGATTCCCTAGCGAGGTCTTGCAGCTGGGCCCCCCTCCTGTAAAGTAATTCAACTCCACCCCCCTCCTGCAACACAATTCAGCTCCCCACAATGCAATCTAGCCAGCCCACCCCCTACAGTATGAAGGTGACCCAAACCCTCCATCACCAGAGACCCCCTAATTATAGAGTCTGCCACCAGAGATCCCCCAATTAGAGGGACCCCCAATGGAGACCCCCTAAATAGAGAGACTCCTGCCTGGAAACCCCCATCAGAGAGACCTCTGCTAGAAGCCCCCCATAAGAGAGACCCCTGCCTGGAATCCTATTGGAAGCTAGAGAACAGGCCAGACAGAGGCAGTGAAAAACAATCACTGCTTTACAACTCACCTGTACAATACACCCACTGGCTTAGGCAGAGGAAGCACCACCTGTCAATTCCTGGAAAGAGAAAACCTGTCAGCTGAGATTAAATCCCCACAGATCTTTGATTGGAAGCTGTTTATTCATCTCTCTTGAATTGCTTTCCCGAGGCTGTGATTGACAGCTTCCACACACACACAGCTGTCTGCATTGTTTCACTCGTCTCCCTTCACGCTTGAGTGGCTTTGAAATACCCAACTGTGAAACTAACAGAAAGCCCTTCACTGTCTTTGATGTGGTCCAGGAGCTGTTAATCATAGCTAAATGTTTATAAACATTGTGGTTAGTGTCACAGCCCAGACCATTAATTGGATACAAATGAGTCTTAATGACCTATTTACATCTCCCACTGGCAAGGGATGTGAACCTTGATCCTGATGCCACCGGCAGACCAGATCATCGGACCAGTGCCGATCCCGTTCTCTGCTCAAAGCTGGATTTTCGGCGGCATCGGGAATCTGCTACTGGTGGTGAACAGCAGAGAATCTATCCCACAATCAGATCAGCCATAATCTTATTGAAGGCCGGAAGAGACTCGAGGGGCCAAATGGCCTACCCCGTTCATGCCTAATTCGTTCATGTTTGTATGCATGAATCAGCTGTACAAATTGATAGCTTATTCGTTTTAATTTCCCAACTGACCAGTGGCCCGATTTTGACTTCAAGTCTAAAACAAATGCTGGAATTGCAATCCAGTAGGATTTATTTTAACAAAACGAAGCTTGGGCTGGAGCTTCCTTTGCTAAATTGTCAAACTGTTCATGTTTCACTCCCAGATATTACTGTTTTTCAACTGTTTCCAGACTACATTTTAGACATCCACACCCTGTGAATGACCTCTTAAAAAAACTGCTGACCTTGGTAGATTTTAACTGAGTGGGAAAGGTTTCAGCACACTTTGAACAGTTGCTTGCAGTTTTAATTAAAGTTCTACGTTCTGAGAACTGAAGAAGTTCTAATGGAATAAATTCTGTCTAGTTGGGTTATTATTTTTTGGCGTGTGCTCCCTTTTCATTATGGGTCTCCATTGCTTAACTTTTACTACTGTAGTCATGTCATGAGTCATGGGACACTGGCATCAGTTTTGGGACGGGGGACCTATACCGTTGGGATGGTCTCCACCTGAACCGAGCTGGGACCAGTGTTCTGGCGAAAAGAGTAAATAGGGTGGTCAATAGGACTTTAAACTAGAGATTGGGGGGGAAGGGAAAGTCAGGGAACCAAGAGGTGAAGGAATCAGTGGGAAGCGTAGCTGCTTAGGATTACAAAAAATCACGAAAAGACAGAGCTCAGGAGAGGTTACGATAGTCCCCATCTCACAAAATATGACACAGTGTATGGAAAGGCTCAGTAAACCAAGGCCCACCACACTAAGAAAACAAAAAGGGACAGTCAATAGGGAATTAAAGGTGCTATATTTAAATGCCCGCAGTGTACGGAACAAGGTAGATGAGCTTGTGGCCCAGATTGTGACTGGCAGGTATGATGTGGTAGGCATCACAGAGACATGGTTGCAGGGGGTTCAGGACTGGCAGTTAAACATCCAGGGATTTACAACCTATCGAAAAGACAGAGAGGTGGGTAGAGGGGGCGGGGTTGCCTTGTTAATTAGAAATGAAATTAAATCAATAGCACTAAACGACATAGGGTCAGACGATGTGGAGTCTGTGTGGGTAGAGTTGAGGAACCACAAAGGCAAAAAAACCATAATGGGAGTTATGTACAGGCCTCCTGACAGTGGTCAGGACCAGGGGCACAAAATGCACCACGAAATAGAAAGTGCATGTCAGAAAGGCAAGGTCACAGTGATCATGGGGGACTTCAACATGCAGGTGGACTGGGTAAATAATGTTGCCAGTGGACCCAAAGAAAGGGAATTCATTGAATGTTTACAGGATGGCTTTTTGGAACAGCTTGTGATGGAGCCCACGAGGGAACAGGCTATTCTGGACTTAGTGTTATGTAATGAGCCAGAATTGATAAAAGATCTTAAAGTAAGGGAACACTTAGGAAGCAGTGATCATAATATGGTAGAATTCAGTCTGCAATTTGAAAGAAGGAAGGTAGAATCAGATGTAAAGGTTTTACAGTTAAATAAAGGTAATTACAGGCGCATGAGGGAGGAACTGACGAAAATCGACTGGAAGCAGAGCCTAGTGGGAAAGACAGTAGAACAGCAATGGCAGGAGTTTCTGGGAGTAATTGAGGACACAGTGCAGAGGTTCATCCCAAAGAAAAGAAAGGTTATCAGAGGGAGGATTAGGCAGCCATGGCTGACAAAGGAAGTCAGGGAATGCATCAAGGCAAAAGAGAGAGCCTATAATGTGGCAAAGAGTAGTGGGAAGTCAGAAGATTGGGAAGGCTACAAAAACAAACAGAGGATAACAAAGAGAGAAATAAGGAAGGAGAGGATCAAATATGAAGGTAGGCTAGCCAGTAACATTAGGAATGATAGTAAAAGTTTCTTTAAATACATTAAAAACAAACGGGAGGCAAAAGTAGACATTGGGCCGCTCCAAAATGACGCTGGTAATCTAGTGATGGGAGACAAGGAAATAGCTGAGGAACTTAATAAGTACTTTGCGTCCGTCTTCACAGTAGAAGACATGAGTAATATCCCAACAATTCAGGAAAGTCAGGGGGCAGAGTTGAATATGGTTGCCATCACAAAGGAGAAGGTGCTAGAGAAACTAAAAGGTCTGAAAATTGATAAATCTCCGGGCCCAGATGGGCTACATCCTAGAGTTCTAAAGGAGATAGCTGAAGAAATAGTGGAGGCGTTAGTTATGATCTTTCAAAAGTCACTGGAATCAGGGAAAGTCCCAGAGGATTGGAAAATCGCTGTTGTAACCCCCCTGTTCAAGAAGGGAACAAGAAAAAAGATGGAAAATTATAGGCCAATTAGCCTAACCTCGGTTGTTGGCAAAATTCTAGAATCCATCGTTAAGGATGAGATTTCTAAATTCTTGGAAGTGCAGGGTCGGATTAGGACAAGTCAGCATGGATTTAGTAAGGGGAGGTCGTGCCTGACAAACCTGTTAGAGTTCTTTGAAGAGATAACAAATAGGTTAGACCAAGGAGAGCCAATGGATGTTATCTATCTTGACTTCCAAAAGGCCTTTGACAAGGTGCCTCACGGGAGACTGCTGAGTAAAATAAGGGCCCATGGTATTCGAGGCAAGGTACTAACATGGATTGACGATTGGCTGTCAGACAGAAGGCAGAGAGTTGGGATAAAAGGTTCTTTTTCGGAATGGCAACTGGTGACAAGTGGTGTCCCGCAGGGTTCAGTGTTGGGGCTACAGCTGTTCTCTTTATATATTAACGATCTAGATGACGGGACTGGGGGCATTCTGGCCAAGTTTGCCGATGATACAAAGATAGGTGGAGGGGCAGGTAGTATTGAGGAGGTGGGGAGGCTGCAGAAAGATTTAGACAGTTTAGGAGAATGGTCCAAGAAGTGGCTGATGAAATTCAACGTGGGAAAGTGCGAGGTCTTGCACTTTGGAAAAAAGAATAGAGGCATGGACTATTTTCTAAACGGTGACAAAATTCATAATGCTAAAGTGCAAAGGGACTTGGGAGTCCTAGACCAGGATTCTCTAAAGGTAAACTTGCAGGTTGAGTCCGTAATTAAGAAAGCAAATGTAATGTTGTCATTTATCTCAAGAGGCTTGGACTATAAAAGCAGGGATGTACTTCTGAGGCTTTATAAAGCACTAGTTAGGCCCCATTTAGAATACTGTGAGCAATTTTGGGCCCCACACCTCAGGAAGGACATACTGGCACTGGAGCGGGTCCAGCGGAGATTCACACGGATGATCCCAGGAATGGTAGGCCTAACATACGATGAACGTCTGAGGATCGTGGGATTATATTCATTGGAGTTTAGGAGGTTGAGGGGAGATCTAATAGAAACTTACAAGATAATGAATGGCTTGGATAGGATGGACGTAGGGAAGTTGTTTCCATTAGCAGGGGAGACTAGGACGCGGGGGCACAGCCTTAGAATAAAAGGGAGTCACTTTAGAACAGAGATGAGGAGAAATTTCTTCAGCCAGAGAGTGGTAGGTCTGTGGAATTCATTGCCACAGAGGGCGGTGGAGGCCGGGACATTGAGTGTCTTTAAGACAGAAATTGATAAATTCTTGATTTCTCGAGGAATTAAGGGCTATGGGGAGAGAGCGGGTAAATGGAGTTGAAATCAACCATGATTGAATGGTGGAGTGGACTCGATGGGCCGAATGGCCTTACTTCCGCTCCTATGTCTTATGGTCTTATAGTCCCCGTGGTGGAGATGTCCTTGAGGCCATTTGATTTGTTTATTTTTCTGCAGCTGTTGACATCTAGCCTATCATTTAGGACAGAGATCCCTGGAAATGTGCCCGTATTTGCAGGCATTCCCAATCATGCCCGCTCTCCATGAAGTCACCTCCACTGACATCTCCCGGAATACATCCAATCCCAGTCAGAGTTGGAAACTCTACAAAATAAGTTTGTGCCAATCGATCTGAGGTCACTCTTGTGATTATTACTCCCAGTGCAGGTTTTAGGTTGTTTGGCTTTGTGTTTCAAATCTTCCAGCATTCCCAGATCCCTTTTTTATTGTCCATAACTGATTTTATTTTCTCTCTGTTAATCATGCAGCCACTTCATCGCTCAGAATTTTTTTTTTTGTGCAGTCTTAAAGTCCCTTAGCTTCTGGTTTTCCTGATTACGTCTGCTCTTTCCATTCAGTTTGACTGGAATTTTTGTAAAGTTTCAGTTTTCCCCTCAGTATTTCCACAGTACCTGCACTCTCAATTTTAGTTCAACATTAATTTCATATGTTTTTTTCCCCGATTCCGCTTTATTCCCCGAATGATTATCTTCTGCTGCCTCTGTCAATTTAATTCTTTCACTTCCTTCTTCACCCTTTATCTTGTATTTCCTGGTATTCTCATCTATTTTTCTTCATGTCAGTTCTGTTTGAAATCTCAATTCCCCAAGGTTTTTCCTTCGTTCTCTGTTCCCGGCCTCAATTGTCCCTATTTGCAATTCATTCCTCATCATTTTCTTTGTTGATGCATCTTGCGTTCACTGAAACATTTCCATTTGGGACTCTCACACAGACTGAGTGCATCTTTCACTCAAATCTTCCTGTTGTGTTTCACTATACATTAACAGCCTTCTCTCCCACTGCTAGTTAATGTTTTGTTAAGAAACCCAAGCTCACCATAAGACAAAGGCTGAAAAATGTTGTTGAGAAGGTTGATGAATTATGAAATAAGGAGCAGGTGATGCTAAACTTGGGTTTTGAGGAAGAGGTTTTTTAAAAACTTGCTTACTTGTTTCCTCTCAAAGTTTAAAAAAAAAACTTTCTAAATTCAAAGGCAAAAGATAAAGCCTGAAATCTTAGTTTCACAGGAACCAATCACCTTTTTTTTTGTGTCTCCCAAAGACATTTGTTTTGAAATATGCATTAACAATTGAGAGTCAGGTTAATGTACCATGAGGCACATCAATGCCTGTCTATACAAGCCCACTGCCCGTGATGTTTACTGGATAACAATTAGGATCGGGAGCCCTCTCTCTTTTTCCCCTGAGGTTGTTTGTAGGGCATAAACCTTGCTGAGATTAGTTAATGTAGCCCAGATTGGGAGTTTCGATCTGCTCCTGTGTGGCACAACTATTTGCACATGAAGTTGATGGACCAGTGGGGTTGCCTCATTTCACATTATTGTGGCCCTTTCAGGCAAGTGCTAAAGGAGACAATGCCACAGGGAATCCAGATTTCAATAAAACTGAGGGAATGCCTTTCATAGAATTTACAGTGCAGAAGGAGGCCATTCGGCCCATCGAGTCTGCGCCGGCTCTTGGAAAGAGCACCCTAGCCAAGGTCAACACCTCCATCCTATCCCCATAATCCCACCCAACACTAAGGGCAATTTTGGACACTCATGGCCAATCCACCTAAACTGCACATCTTTGGACTGTGGGAGGAAACCGGAGCACCCGGAGGAAACCCACGCACACACGGGGAGGATGTGCAGACTCCGCACAGACAGTGACCCAACCTGGAATCAAACCTGGGACCCTGGAGCTGTGAAGCAATTATGCTATCCACAATGCTACCGTGCTGCCCCTTTGTGAGCCAACTGTTTCATTTCCCCTCCTCTTAAACTTTCTGACTCCAACGGGTTTCTAACTAACTTTTGAGTATTGAAAGGTGACTACTGTTGAAGCTATGCAAGCTTTTCCTTTTGCATAATTTCAGGAAATAATGGGTGGGTTTCTCTGGTCGCTGACGGTGAAATCGCATTCACTGATCAGCCGGAGAATCCCCGTTCACAAACAAATGGGGTGCGGCGCCGCCTTCGCAATGCTCCACCCCTCCAAAGCAGCGTACTTGGAGAGTACACCGCGCACCGTATCGACGGCCTCAGGATATTGCCTGACACTCACTCCCAATTCTCTGCCCCTGACCGGCTAAATTCGCGATGGCGTCAGCTGCATGTGGTCTCATCCGTGGTGAAATCATCGTGGCGGCTGCAGACTCAGTCCAGCATTGCCCCAGTCGGGGGAGGGCCAATCCGTGGGTAGGGGGCACTTTGGCAAGGGCTGGGGTCACTGGTGAGGGGTGGCCCAGGGCATGCAAGCCGGCCAAAGTAGGGCGGGGGGGGAACTATTTTACAAGAGAGGTCCACGAGCGGCCAATGCCATGTTGCATGGCGCGGCCGCTGCTCTATGCTGCCTTGATGCTAGCCCCAGCCAAACGGAGGATTGGTAGCCATTTTACACCATTTTTTCTGTCGTAAAATGCAACCGTTCCCACGCCGGTGTGGGGCATAACCTCAAAATCGGAGAATCCAGCCCAATATTCTTTGAAAATTTTGAGGGAAGGATGACAAAAAGTCAAATTAGAGTGCAAGTTCAAGGTTTGCTGGAATAAACACTGAGATAGAATCCAAACATTTTTAAAATTGATGTTTTTTGAAGAAATCTATTAGTGTCACAAGTAGGCTTACATTAACACTGCAATGAAGTTACTGTGAAAATCCCAGAGTCGCCACATTCCGGCGCCTGTTCGGGTACACCGAGGGAGAATTCGGAATGTCCAATTCACCTACCAGCACGTCTTTAGGGACTTGTGGAAGGCAACTAGACCACCCGGAGGAAACTCACGCAGACACAGGGGAGAAGTTGCAGAATCCACACAGACAGTGACCCAAGCCAGGAATCTGGGATCCTGGCGCTGTGATGCAACAGTGCTACCCACTGTGCTACTGTCCTGCCCTTCGCGTCTTCTTTCATTAACCTCTTCTTTTCACCCTGAGTGATTGGCATAACACATAGATGACTGTGCTCTGATCTCTGCTAACATGACTGTGCAAATGGCTGTTATAGATTGGACCCTTTGGGTAGCTTGCCTCCCTCCCCCTCACCCTTCAAATCTTTCCCCACCCTCAAAAGGTAGCAAATGAACACTGTGAACTCCGGTCATCTCAATTCAATGGCCTAAAAGTCGGAGAATCTCCCTGCTGCTTCTATCTCAGTTACTTTCTTGTTTTAAGGATTTTCAGGAAAGTCTTGTAAGGATTAACCAACGTGGAAACAGTAGCACAAAAGCCTTTTCCGGCAAATAATTACTTCACTTCTGGGCAAATATGTTGATAATAATAACAACCCCAACAGCTCCGAGCCGTTCATTCATCGGTTGGGTTGTTGCTGAGGAAAATTGCTTCAGGGGGTTTGATTATGGACTCGACACTACAGTGATTGACAGACTTTGCACTGTTTGTATGGAGTTGCTTTGCATGTGAAAAATTGGATCAGCGGTACTTTCATTTAAAATATTCAAAAGAAGGAAATGCGCAGGAGACGGAGCTTCTTTTGAAAAAGCTTTCAGTCAATGACACAGCACCTTATGAAAAGCAAGTTACATTTTTTCACAAAAGAAAATCTAAGCTGAAATGCCTCTGATTAGGAGTTCTGCTGTGGCTGGGCATTAACTAAATTGAAAAATAGCCGATGAAATTACAAAAGGTACAATGGCTGCTTGGAACAAATAGGAAGTAGGAAGAAAAGAACCTTTTCTTATTCAATATTTTCTTATACTTTGCCTATTAAATTAGCGCAGGTGGCAGAGCAACAGGATGTATCTGCAGACAACGGATTCAAGAACAGGTGTCTCATAAAACTCAGTCAAAGCAAAATACCGTGGATGCCGGAAATCTGAAGTAAAAACAGAAAATGCTGCAAAAATTTTCAGCAGGTATGACAGCATGTGCGAGAGAGAGAGAAAGAGGGTGCAATTCTTCAACGAGCCCAAATTGGGCTCCGCGTCGGGCCGATCGTGAGTCACCGTCACACCTTCCGGCGTGACGTGGATCTCACCCTCACTGAGCAAGATCCAGATCGGAATATTTAACTGAGCCTAATGGATTCACCCAGCGCCCTGGACTCATTGGTCACGCTTGGAATATGGGGTGGAAAGTTGAACTCATGGTCAAATAACAAGCTCAATATTGCAACCAGCTTAGTTCAGAAGCCTCAGAGAGTGATTAGAGAGAGATGGAGCTGTTGGTGGGAATGTAGCTTGTGGCAGGGATCAAAATGTTAATACAGTGCAGAATGCATTTAGTCATGAATTTTAAGTATCAACTTGCGTCACCCCCTCCGGGGAGAGAACACAAGAGGTGATCGTCTCCCTGGACGCAGAAAAGGCCTTCGACAGAGTCGAATGGAAATACCTCATAGAGGTACTGGAGCGGTTCGGGCTTGGAACAGGGTTCACCGCTTGGGTAAAGCTCCTATACAACGCTCCCATGGCGAGTGTACGGACCAACAATACCAACTCCCAATACTTCCAGCTGCACAGGGGCACCAGACAAGGATTCCCACTGTCCCCGCTGCTGTTCGCACTAGCAATCGAACCGCTAGCAATCGCGCTCAGGGCAGCAAACAATTGGAGGGGGATCCGAAGGGGAGGTAGAGAGCACAGAGTCTCACTCTATGCGGATGATCTGCTCCTCTATATCTCGGACCCACAAAGCAGCATGGACGGAATCATCGCGCTCCTGAAAGAGTTTGGAGCCTTCTCGGGCTACAAACACAACATGAGCAAAAGTGAGATCTTCCCAGTACACCCGCAGGGGAGGGGGGGGGGGGGGGGGGGGGGGGGCAGCAGCACTAAAGGGGCTGCCGTTCAAACAAGCCCGACACAAATTCCGCTACCTGGGGATCCAAATAGCCCATGACTGGAAAGGGATCCACAAATGGAACCTCACCAGCCTGACGGAGGAAGTTAAAAAGGACCTGCAAAGATGGAACACACTCCCGCTCTCCCTCGCGGGGAGAGTCCAGACGATCAAAATGAACGTACTGCCCAGGTTCCTCTTCCTGTTTAGATCCATTCCGATCTACATCCCCAAGGCCTTTTTCAAAGCGCTGGACAAACGTATCATGGCTTTCGTATGGGGGGGGGGGGGGGGGGGGGGGGGGGGGGGGGGGAGAGAATGCTAGGATCCCAAAGAAGGTCCTACAAAAAACAAAATCCGGGGGGGGCTAGCCCTCCCGAATCTACAATTCTACCACTGGGCGGCAACAGCCGAGCGAGTAAGGGGATGGATCCAGGAGCCAGAAGCCGAGTGGGTGCGTGCGGAGGAGGCCTCCTGCATGGGGACCTCCCTCCGGGCCCTCGCCATGGCAGCACTCCCATCCCCACCCAAAAAACACTCCAGCAGCCCAGTGGTGACAGCCACCCTCCAATCCTGGAACCAACTGCGGCAGCAATTTGGCCTGACCAAAATGTCGGACAAGGCTCCCATCTGCAACAACCATAGGTTCACACCAGCACTGACTGACGCCACCTTCAAAAGGTGGAGGCAGGACGGGGGGACACTGACAGTCAGGGACTAATACACGGATAACAGGATCGCAACACTGGACTAACTGACAGAGAAATTTCAGCTAGCTGGGCGGAACGAGCTACGGTACCTGCAGCTCAAAAACTTCCTACGAAAGGAGACAAGGACATACCCACAACCGCCACGACAGACACTACTGGAAGACCTACTGGACGCAAGTATCCTAGAGAAAGGGAACTGTAGCGACATGTATGACCGACTGGTAGAAAGGGACGACGCCGTACTGGACGCAACAAGAAGGAAATGGGAGGACGACCTGGGGATGGAGATAGGGTGGGGACTCTGGAGCGAAGCACTGCATAGGGTCAACTCCACCTCCATGTGCGCAAGGCTCAGCCTGACGCAACTAAAAGTGGTACATAGAGCCCACTTAATGAGAAACCGTATGAGTAGGTTCTTCCCGGAGGTGGAGGACAGATGTGAACGGTGCCAAAAGAGGCCCGGCCAACCACGCCCACATGTTCTGGTCTTGCCCCAGACTTGTGGAGTTCTGGACAGCCTTCTTCGAGGCTATGTCCAAAGTGGTGGGGGTGAGGGTGGAGCCATTCCCGATAGTGGCGGTCTTCGGGGTTTCAGACCAGCCAGATCTATTCCTGGGGAGGAGGGCGGACGCCCTTGCCTTTGCCTCCCTGATCGCCCGCAGTAGAATCCTGTTTGGCTGTCGGTCAGCAGCACCGCCCAGAGCTGCAGACTGGCTGTCCGACCTCTCGGAATCTCTCCAAATGGAGAAAATCAAATTCGCCATCCGAGGGTCAGACGACGGCTTCCATAGAACGTGGGAGCCATTCATGCAATTGTTCCAGGACCTGTTTGTGGCCAACGTACAAGAGGAAGAATAGTCGGGTGGCCAAGAATCAGGGGAAAATGGACGGGAATCGGGGGAAGGTAGCCGGGGGGGGGGGTTACGGGTTCGTTATTGGGGTTTGATGGCAAGCTAAGGCCCGAAACCAAACTATAAATAAATGCC
Organism: Scyliorhinus canicula; assembly: GCF_902713615.1. Lineage (NCBI taxonomy): Eukaryota > Metazoa > Chordata > Chondrichthyes > Carcharhiniformes > Scyliorhinidae > Scyliorhinus > Scyliorhinus canicula. The sequence goes on from NC_052148.1 coordinate 65,251,430, forward strand.
TATAAACATGTGCCTCGGCCATATTGGGGAATGTAAAATATGTATGCCGGCTAAAGGGGGCGGCCACAATTGTTGTTATGAAGGTGCTTACCTGTAAATATACATGTAAATTTTTGTGTTTTCTTTTTTTCTCTCTAATAATTTGTAATTTGTCATATATAAAATATGAAAACTCAATAAAAAACATTTATAAAAAAAAGTATCAACTTGCGTCAATAACATGGTGAAACCATAAGCAGGCATAAATTTTCGTAATGCTGTATTTAAGAACATAGCTTGAAACAAGCAAAGTACAGCTAATTTACTTTCAAGAGATACAATCACAAAGATAAAATCAGTTATTAATGATATATGGCCAAAGAATTTAAATGCAGATGTGCACTGCATTGTGACAACCATCCTTACGTAAATCCTAATAAACACTCTGTCAGACACACTGTATTACCTTCCTTTTTTAAAAATAATCTTCATTGTGACAAGTTGGCTTACATTGCAATTAAGTTACTGTGAAAAGCCCCTGGTCGCCACATTCTGGTACACAGGGGGAGAATTCAGAATGTCCAAATTACCTAACAGCATGTCTTTTGGGATTTGTGGGAGGAAACCGGAGCACCCGGAGCAAACCCACGCAGACACGGGGAGAACATGCAGACTCCGCACAGTGACCCAGCCGGGAATCAAACTTGGGAAGGCTGTGAAGCCACAGTGCTAACCACTGTGCTACCGTGCTGCCCGTTGTTTCTGGTATAATTTATTTCTGTATTAAAGATAGGCATACTCGACACCTTGGAAGCTTTTTGGCAATCGGTTCCTATCGAGTGGTAGATTATAAGCCATGGTGTAATGCAGAACATAATGCAAAGCAAGACAATGTTTCCTCTGACATATCTAATTGCTTGTTTCATTGATGCTTTAATTGCATACAACTTGCGCATTCCTAGATTAATTGGAAGTACAGTCACATGAATGGCTGGGTGAGATACTGGAATGATTTGTGTGCACTTTTTGGGCACAATGAGTGCCAAAATGGCGAATCATGCTGGTCGCCACATTACTGTGTGCGCTACCACTCACACCAATCAACCAGAAGTATGTCGACCAACTAAATTAATCAGTGTGCAACTTGATTTGGTATTAGTGGTGGCATTTTGGTGCTCAATGTATCAGTTATTGGTGACTATGAAACTGTTGGATTTTAACACACATGGAAAACCATGTACTTCATTAATATCATTTAGAGAAAGAAGTCTGCTGTCTTTATCTTGTCTGGCCTATGTGTGACTCCAGACCCACGGCAATATGGTACACTCTAATTTGTTCTCTGAAATGGTCTAGCAAACCATTTAGTTGATTTATATAGGCAATAAATGCTGGCCTTTCAAATGATGTTCACATTGCATGAATTAGCAAAAAACAAGAAAGGTCATGTAGAGTAGCACAAGCTGCTTGAAGAGGGAGGAGGAGGGAGAGAAGGGTTCTCCGCAAGAAACTTTATCTGACCAGGATTTGCAGGGAGCAATTCCCCCACCTGAACCTCAGTGGGGACCTGTGTGACACCAACACTTTCCTAAGGGTATCTTGCAGTTTGTCACCCACTGTTGCATATTAGGTGTCACTGAGGGTCTTTCCTGAAATGAGTGGGTGGCAGGGTGGCACAGTGGCTAGCACGGCTACCTCACAGTTCGAAGGACCTGGGTTTAATTCCGGCCTTGGGTGGCTGACTGTGTGGAGTTTGCCCATTTCCCCGTGTCTGCGTGGGTTTCCTCCGGGTGCTCCGGTTTCCTCCCACAGTCCAAGGATTTGCAGGTTAGGTGGATTGGCCTTCTAAATTGCTCCTTCGTGTCCAAAAGGTTAGGTAGGGTTACTGAGTTACGGGGATAGGGTGGAGGCAGTAGAGTGTTCTTTCCAAGGGCTGGTGCAGACTCGATGGGGCGAATGGCTTCTTTCTGCACTGTAAATGTTATGATTCTATGAAAGCTAATTACATTTCAATCTTTCTCTCAGGCATCTTCATGGTCACGGATGCCATTGACACAGATCACTTTCCAGGTGCTGCATGCCAATTCTGCCATTTATTGGAAGTGAAAGGCATTCTCCCCTTCAACAATCAGCTCAGGAGATTGCATGCAGTGAACGATGCAGGTCAATGCCCAATCTCCTGGCAGCAGTCACGATACCTTAATTCCATGACAGTCTGCTGTTCCAGCTGCATTTAGCCATGACTAACATTGCCAAGCAAATTGAAACAACTGCAGTAGCAATCAACATTTGCCTTGATGAATCTGGAAAAAGTAAATGTTTATTGGAAACGTATTACAGTCTACTACTGCTATTTACATTTGTAAGAAAACTGTCATCTTGACAGTGGGGGTGGGGGGTGGTGAGTGGTAGATTTTTACAGAGCTGAAAGGACTCTGCCCGACCTTTAAAAATTACAGGTAGGACCCTGATACAGAAGTTCTGTCACTATTTATGACAGATCCAATTTTTGGTAGGGGAAAAGGGGGAGGAATGTCAATCACACAGGAAGGAAACCCAAACTCAGCAGGGCTATTTGAAATTAGTGCTGCAGTCAAGTAAACCCCATTTGCACTGTTGCAAAAGCCTTAACCTGCAGTGTAAGAGTCACAAACTGATGGAGCAGACATAAATGCTAAGGTGCATAAGGTTTGTTTAACTGTTATGACCTGAAGTTTTTAAAATCCTCTGCTCTTTAAAGAGAAACTGTCCACAGCTGTCTGTGATTGTTACAAAATACTCTGCTGGACTGCTTTGATTGACAGATGTAGCATTTATTTGGGTTAGAGTTATTTGTTCCTATTTCCCTAAGAGCTATTGATTATGAATGCTTATCTGAGTTTAAAAAGCCACAATCAGGGCAGCACGGTGATGCAGTGGTTAGCATTGCAGCCTCATGGCGCCGAGGTCCCAGGTTCGATCCTGGCTCTGGCTCACTGTCCATGTGGAGTTTGCACATTCTCCCCGTGTTTGCTTGGGTTTCTCCCCCACGACCCAAAGATGTGCAAGGAAGGTTGATTGGCCACTCTAAATTGCCCCTTATTGGAAAAAATTAATTGGGTGCTCTAAATTTATAAAAGAAAAGCCACAATTATCTCAGCAGGGGGTTCTAAGTTCACAATTTGATTGACATCCTGAAGATGATATTGAAGGATAAGGGGTATGGCCAGAAGTTTGTTTGTTTGTGTTTAATCAGCGTTTGACCATTTGTGATTTAGAAGTTTTGATGCATTCATTAATGCATTATTCACCATCAAATCTGTAATGTGAAAGTTGTATTAGAGATTTAGAATTGATTTTCATCTGCAGATGACTCCTGGCATTTGCCCATATATTGGATGAGTTGACATTGAGTTGGCTTGGATGCTATGAAAGACCAGAGTGTGCGGGTGAGGGGGGAAGGGGGCGTGAGGGATGAAGGGAAGCAGGTCTAAATCTTCTGAAGCAACCAGGACTAAGTCTCAGAGGTCTGAGGCAGGCCTTCTAATCAATTTGTTTTGATACCCCCATGGCCCCCTGCCATCTACTTACAGGGTCAGTGGGCCTGACTTCATCCCATATGCCTCCTCCTGCATTTCACATTTTGGGATACTTTTTACTGAAGAATGTCCGGTGAACCACAAAACTTCCTGACTTGAGCTAAGCCGCTGGGTAGCCAAACTTTGACGCTGTGTTTTTCCAAGGCAAAAGTATGGGAAAAAAATTAAAAGTCTTTGGAATTATAGCACGTCTGGCACGTTTCCTTGCTTTTCTTTCAACAAGTTATTTGTGCTAAGCAGTAATTTTATTTTATTCCAAAATATATTTTCTGTAATGTGTATTGATGTGATATTGAATTTTACTCCTAACACAAGTATACGGCTCTGTGAATTCTGATGAAAATGTGAAGTGGTCAAACTTTAATTGAAACAGGATGTTTGGAATCAGAAAGCCGAAAATAAATGTGCAGATAGTGAACATGTCTTTTCAGAAGCAGTTGCACCATCAGTGCTTGTATTTTCATAAACAGTCGTATGGAATTGAAAACATCTTGCCTCCTCTGCTAATGGATTTTCTAGTTCAAGCATCATGGGACTGATGATGTAATTGGTGTTGTCCAAAGCACTATTGTGATTTGAATGGTGAAGTGCCAAAAGCTGAGACCTGAGTCTTGCTCCTCTGTGTCCCATATGCACTGTGCATTCCCTACTTAATTGAAAAGTATGTGAGCTAACAGCCTGTGAAAATTGTGTGCAAGGTTCATTACTGCAGCAATTTTCATGCTAATGACAGATTGATCTCCTAATAGAGATGGAGTCTTGAAACAGTTTTGTGTTGCCCATTTGCAATGGGAACTTTCCTCCTCCGCAGTATGAGCTACACCTCCTTCACTTGACCTCCAACTACAGAGCAGGGTGAATGTGCCACAGACCAAATAGTTGCACAGCTTTAAGCCTAAACAGCAACCGTTTAATTGCTACTGGTACCTGATTGTGCACCCCTTGATCTCAATAAGACTCCTAACACCTCATGCACTAAGTACCAGTGATAGCATAATGATATTTCGATGAATCAATGTGTAGGATGCACTGGTACCAACTCATGTGTACCATGTAGGATCAACCTCATTATTACCAATAGAAGTAATTTGGATGCATTATCAAATGTACCAGAATGATGGAGATAAGTTAGCATTGGTGCCCCATTAGTTCACCTAAGCTACTTTGGAGATAATTGCCGTTCTCCCCGCTAAAGAAGCTCTGGATCACCTGCTCTGCGCACACCGCCATGGCACGTTATGGATCACTTGGAAAGTCCAACTTGCTATATGTTGTAGTTTGGAGCTATGGGTAGTGATAGAGGCTCCAACTTTCTTTCCATCATATGCTGACCAGGAACCTCGCCCGCTCTAATCATCTGCCATTGATAGAACATAGAACATAGAACAGTACAGCACAGAACAGGCCCTTCGGCCCTCAATGTTGTGCCGAGCCATGATCACCCTACTCAAACCCACGTATCCACTCTATACCCGTAACCCAACAACCCCCCCTTAACCTTACTTTTTTTATTAGGACACTACGGGCAATTTTAGCATGGCCAATCCACCTAACCCGCACATCTTTGGACTGTGGGAGGAAACCGGAGCACCCGGAGGAAACCCACGCACACAGGGGGAGGACGTGCAGACTCCACACAGACAATGACCCAGCCGGGAATCAAACCTGGGACCCTGGAGCTGTGAAGCATTTATGCTAACCACCATGCTACCCTGCTGCCCCACCATGCTACCCTGCTGCCCCAGGGTAGTGGTGGAAGGATGTGGCAGGATGATAATTAATGTATTTGGCTGCATTATGAACACACATTCCTTGGCCATCAAGTCCCTTGTGTGGGACTTGACTCAGAGGCAAGGATTCTTGCATGAGAGCTCCTCCAACTCCACAATAGAGTCTCCTTATTTAGCTATTATACTCACCTTCATTTATCCCAAAATGATGACACAACAATTGGTGGGAATGTGAGTGGCGCAGAGGATGTTAAGAGGCTTCAAGGTGATTTAGGCAAGTTGAATGAGTGGGCAAATGCATGTCAGATGCAGTATAACATAGACAAATGTGAAATTATTCATTTTGGGTTGAGAAACAGAATGGCGGTGTATTATTAAAACAGTGAATAGATTGAGAAATGTTGATATGTAAAGGAGCCTGAATGTCCTTATACACAAGTCACTTAAAGCAAGCATGCAGGTACAGCAAGCAGTTAGGAAGACTGCTCTTTGGAAGAGTTTTGTCTCAGTTTGTTTTTCAATTCTTCAATTGTGACCAAGGGAGAGTCTCCAAGGAACGAGAATTCAGTCATTTTGATGTAAACTGCAATGTTCTGTATTTTTGTCACTTGCTGATTTACATTGGCTTGAGTGCTTCTCATAAATTAATATTTATGGACGTAATGTTAGAAAATCCCTTGAATTCTGATGAAGGACCATGACCAAAACATAAATTTATAAAACATACAGTGCAGAAGGAGGCCATTCGGCCCATCGAGTCTGCACCGACCCACTTAAGCCCTCACTTCCACCTAACCTGCATGTCTTTGGACTGTGGGAGGAAACTGGAGCTCCCGGAGGAAACCTACGCAGACATAGGGAGAATGTGTAGACTCCGTACAGACAGTGATCCAGCGGAGAATCGAACCTGGGACCCTCATGATCTCTACTGTAGCGTTCATTTCTTTTACAGTTTAATAAAAATAGTTCCAACATTTTTAAGCAGACATTTGTTGACTTTTGACCACTGGAGCACGCATCAGAAATTCAGATGTAGGTAAGGAAGAATTTCTGTTGTGAGTGAGAAGTCAGAACATGAACCCTGTGCCAGTGATATTCTTTCTTCCTCCTTTTCTGTAATGATCAATCTCAATATGTAAGATTTTGTTTTTTTGAGGTATAAAACCCTTCGAATTAAAAACTCAAAGGTCCAAATTCTTAATTTCTACCACAAGGGTCCCCAGTTGTGTTTGATCTACAATGCAGGTCATCTCTCAAGATCCCAGAAACTTTTGATGTTGTCAACACAGCTGATGTCCCACTCTCGCCTTTATCTTTCAAATGATGTTCAACTGTGTCCAGAAGAGTCATATCCCTGAAGTCATGGTATCACTGTGCCAACAAAGGCATTAATTATCCAACTTTTATCTCAGTCTCTCCCATTCCTCCTTCCTTTTTAGAGATGATCCAAATTCACCTCTCCTCTTGGCTATAAGGTGCAAATCATCTCTTCTCCCTCCACCTTTGAAACAATCATTGTTTTGTAGGTTGTAAACTGAGACACAACTCTATATCACTTACTCCCTCAGACCTCAAAAGCTTACATTCCATTTCAAACAAATGACACATTTCCTTTTGATACCAGTCATAAAGTCACAATCTCTTGCCAAAATATTTGAACCCAATTCCCACCAATAACAGAAAATAAAGCTTCTCCTCTGGTACAGATCAATTAAAGTAATGCATGGTTTATTTAAACATAGTGTCATTCTACATTCAGGCTGCTTCTACTATTCTTCAAACTGAAAAAACACTTAATTGTATTGTGGGCTATTAGGATGCACACAGCTGCTCCAACTCAAGGAAGTCAGTCATAAAACAATCAAACAATTTTGTTTCGCTACAAACAACTTGCTCTCCTGTAAAGCACCCCAACCAGCAGAAATTCAAAATGAACCATTTAATTTAAACTGTGGTTACAGAATAAAATCATAGTTCAGATTCTAAAATTACTAGAATTTTCAATATATTACAAGTAATGTGAAGTTTACAGCACAAATATCTGGGGCGGGATTCTACGCCGGTGTGATTCTCCGTTATGCCAGCGCCCGGGGGTTTCCCGACAGCGTGGGGCTGCCCACAATGGGAAATCCCATTGACCGGCCAGCGTAACGGAGAATCCCGCCGGCGGGTCAGGGCAGAATGTGGCGCGGTGTGAGAATCCAGCTCCCGTTCTCCAACTCATGGCTTATTGGTAGCATTGTTCCTCTGAGTTAGTGTGTTGTAGGGTCAAGTTTCCCTCCAGGAATTTGAATGCAAAATCCAGGTTGATATTCCAGTGCAGTACTGAGGAAGTATTTTGGGGTGAAGGGCTGGATTTAATGCAGTGGAAAACATGGCGACCTGGCCCATTAATCACTGGAGGGGCCTTGCGCCATTCTCATGCTGGCGGCAAGTCCTCCCCTGGTTAAGTCAGAGGGCAGAAGAGGGTGATACAGGATTCCCAGCCACCGAGGGCGGGTTGTCAATTAGGCTCATTCATTGAGCCAATTGACCATACATTTTGTCTGAAGCTACCGCAATTTAGTGGATTAAATGGAGGCCATACAAGTATCTGCCACTTCCCAAAGGCCACATAGAAGGCTGGTCATTGAAAACTACCCCCTCTTACTTTGCCCACAGCCTTATTCCCCCCCCCCCAACCCCCCCCCCCCCCCCCCCCCCCCCCCCCCGGTGAGCCCCCATCACCCCCAACACCATCCCCTGCCCTCCCCAGTTTGAGATTCCCATCATATCTTAAATCACCTTTTGTCTGGGTCCCATGATGATCCGGGGCATCTGGTGGGTGTATTGCCACTGTCACTGTCACTGCTCTCACTGGTGGCAGCAGCATGAGGAGCTGGAGGCCTCTGATTGGCCAGTAGCTTTTGGTGGGTGGGACTTTTTTTCAGGATTGGTATGTAACTTGAAGGGAATTTAGAGATCATGGGTTTCCCATGTGCCTGCTACACCTAGGTGGTAGATGTTGCCCTTTTGAAAGGTGCTGTTCAACGAGTCTTGCAAATTTTGGCAGTACATCTTCTCATTGATGCATATGTTGCACCTGTGGAGATAATGATATTAAGTTGGTGGATGAGGCAGCATTCAAACAGACAACTTTTTCCTGGATGGTGTTGAATTTCTTGATCATTGTAGGAGCTTCACTCATCCAGGAAAGTGGAGAGTATTCCATCACACTCCTGACTTGTGACTTGTAGATGGTGGACAGATTTTGGGGAGTCAGGAGGTGGGTATATCATCACAGAATCCATAAGAACCAGAAGACATAGGAGCAGAAGTAGGCCACTCGCCCATTGAGCCTTCTCCGCCATCAATGAGAACATGGTCGATCTGATATAATCCTCAACTCCGCTTTCCTGCCTTATCCCCATAAATTTGATTCCCTTACTGGTTATCTACAGCCTCTGAGCTATTCTTGTAGCCACAGTATTTCCGTAGCTGGTCTAGTTTAGCTTTGGTCAATGCTAACCATGGTGGGGGAAATATGATGATGATAATGCTGTCAATGTGAAGAGGAAGAAGAGGAATAACTCTTCAAAATAAGCAGGGCAAGAAATTGATTATTTTGTGATTACTTAAAAGCCAGTAGATCCAGCAGCCTTACAATGGTGAGGGTTGACATAAATAAAATATAAGCATTTATGTCAGATATAAATGAAATAACTGAGTTGAGTGAGAAAGCATTAATTGCCCTTTGGTATGTCCCCTCCCCGTGATCATTCCCCGTTTCCTTAGCCTGTAATTAGTGCACCTTAACCAAGTCTGAACAAATTTGATTTTACGTATGCTCCTGAAATATTTTACACGTGAAAAGGTGGCTGGGTTATTCTATTTCTGTTTGATTTTATGATTTTTAAAAAAATGTACATTGTGGATTAATTCAGAAAAGCAATGTATTCACTGTTTGAAGGAAAGCACTGTTATCTTCTCAGCAGTATTTAAAACTGAGTAACAAATAATTGGAAGGAAGTGAATTTTCATTTATTTGTGTGACAACAGCCTGTCAAATATTTTGAACCCCTGAGTGTTATCACTTCAATCTTACATATGTTGCTTTAATGTCAAGCTTCGCCTACGCATTGTGAGAGCTTGTCAGCTAGGGCGAGATGTGAATGTTGATAAGGCAAACTCTTTCAAGTATTTTGATATCCCATCTGGCATACTGAATTGACATGGCTGGAAATGAGATCAAATCCATCAGATAACAAAAAATCATTTAAAAAAAAACTTATTCTCAAAAGTCACCACATTGTATTTGTAACCATTCATAAATCATAGCTGAATAACAAAATTGACATTCGTATAACACACTTTATGTACAGAAATGCTTTGCAAGGGGAGGATAGCAGTGCACACCAAGTGGGAAAGAAACAGGAGAGGAAAGAGTCATGAGGATAGTGAGGAGGGAATGGTGAATTGGAGACTGAGTGAGGAAGTTCCAAGTGATGTGGACAGACACTACAAAGGAGAAACCATTGATGGTGGTATAATTATTTATATGACTCATATATTTACATAATTTAAATTTTTAAAAAAATTACGGGATGTGGGCGTCGCTGGCTTGGCCAGAATTTATTGGCCCATCCTAGTTGTCCTTCAGAAGGTGGTGGTGAACTGCTTTCTTGAACCGCTGCAGTTCCTGAGGTGTAGGTACACCCACAGTGCTGTTAGGGAGGGAATTCCAGGGTTTTGACCCAGAGGACAGCGATATATTACCAAATCGGGATGGTGAGTGACTCGGAGGGAAGACTCCACGTGGTGGGCTTCCCAGGTACCTTCCGCTCTTGTTTCTTGTAGATGGTGGTGGTCAAAGGTTTGGAAGGTGCTGCCTAAGGAACCTTGGCGAGTTGCTGCAGTGCATCTTGTAGATGGCACACATGGCTGCCACTGTTCGTCGGTGGTGGAGGGATTGAATGTTTGTGGAAGGGGTAGCAATCATGTGGCTGCTTTGACCTGAATGGTGTTGAGCTTCTTCAGTGTTGTTGGAGCTGCACTCATCCAGGGCAAGTGGAGAGTATTCCATTGCACTCCTAATTTGTGCCTTGTGGGCAAGCTTTGGGGGTCATGAGGTGAGTTACTTGCCGTAGGAATCCTAGCCTTTGACCTGCCCTGGTAGCCACAGTATTTACATGGCTAGTCCAGTTCAGGGTCTGATGATAGGTAACCCCCAGGATGTTGATTGTGGGGGAATTCAATGATGATAATGCCATTGAATGTAAAGGGGCGATAGTTAGATCCCCTTTTGTAGGAGATGGTCATTGCCTGGCATTTGCGTGGCGAGAATTACTTGCCACGTGTCAGCCCAAGCCAGGATATTGTGCAGGTCTGCTGCATTTGAACGTGAACTGCTTCATTATCTGAGGAGTCATGAATGGCGTTGAACATTGTGCAGTCATCAGCAAACATCCCCCCTTCTGACCTTATGATGGAAGGGAGGTCATTAATGAAGCAGCTGAAGATGGTTGGGCTTTGGCTAGTACCCTGAGGAACTCCAGCAGTGATGCCCTGCAGCTGTGATGATTGACCTTTAACCACCACAACCATCTTCCTTTGTGCCAGGTATGACTCCAACTAGCAGAGAGTTTTCCCCTTGATTCCCATTAACTCCAGTTTAGCTCGGGCTTCTTGATGCCATACTCTGTCAAATGATGCCTTGATGTCAAGAGCAGTCACTCTCACCTCTGGCATTCAGCACTTTTGTCCATGTTTGAACCAAGGCTGTAATGAGGTCAGGAGCTGAGTAATCCTGGCAGAACCCCAAACAGATTGTTGTGAGCAGGTTATTGCTGAGTAAGTGCCACTTGAAAGCATTGTTGATGGTTCATTCCGTGTCTTGCTGATGATGGAGAGTAGACTGATAGGGCAGCAATTGGCTGGGTTGGATTTGTCCTGTTTCTTGTCTGCAGTGCATGTCTGGGCGATTTTCCATATTGCCAGGTAGATGCCAGTGTTGTAGCTGTACTGGAACAGCTTAACTAGGGCGCGGCAAGTTCTGGAGCACAAGCCTTCAGGAAGAACTATTGCCAAAATATTGTCAGGGCCCATAACCTTTGAAGTATCCAGTGCCTTCAGCCATTTCTTAATATCATCTGGAGTGAATCGTATCGGCTGAAGATTGATACTAATGAAAGGAGACACTAAGGGCAGCACAGTGGTAGCACTGTTGCTTTCACAGCGCCAGAGTCCCAGGTTCCCGACTTGGGTCACTGTCTGTGTGCAGTCTGCATGTTCTCTCCCTGTCTGCGTGGGTTTCCTCTGGGTGCTCCGTTTCCTCCCAGAAGTCCCGAAAGACGTGATGTTAGCGAATTTGACATTCTGAATTCTCCTTCTGTGTACCTGAACAGGCGCCGTAGTGTGGTGACAAGGGGATTTTCACAGTAACTTCATTGCAGTGTTAATGTAAACTTGTGACAACCAGATTATTATTATTATTCATTGAAGCCAACTTGTGATAATAAGCGATTACTATTATTATTATTAAAATAGGGAGACATTGAAAGAAAAAGAAAACTCTCGCATTCATTTTCCAAACCCTATCCACCAACGATAGGGGGAGGTGAGTCCACCTCTGCAAGTCTGTTTTTGATACTGTCCAACTAGATTAGTATAATTTAATTTATGAAGCGAGGCCCAGTGGGGCCACCCAGACCCCAAAATAGTGAAAGCTGGTCTTTGTAAGGCAAAAAGGTAACATCCCCAGTTGGGCTCTCCTCCCCAGGGGTTGACTGAGAAACATTAACTCTTGTCCAAGTCCAACTTGTGACCCGAGGAGGAGCCAAAAATACTGGTGGGCCGACGGGCCTGTTCGTGTGCTGTATTATCTTGTCCATGGAGGGTACTGCATCCCTCATATAGAGAGGCAGGTCATCCACATAAAGGAACACCAGAACTCCACCCCTCATCGATTTATTCCCCTCCACTTAATAGAGGACCTTAATAGAGGACGCTATAGCGAGCGGTTCTATTGCCAAAGCAATCAAGAACGGGGACAGCAGACACCCCTGTCTTGTGCCCCTTTATTAGTATACTTATAAAACAGCTTTGGAGTTTCCTTCAATTTACCCATCAGTGTTTTTCATGCCCCCTCTTTGTTCTCCTAATTTCTTTTTTAAATAACCCTTTCACTTTCTATACTCTTCGAGGGCTTCCATTGCTTGAGCCCTCAGCATCTGCAATAAGCCTCCCTTTTATTCTATCCAACCTTGGATATCCCTTGACATCCAGGGTTCTCTGGACTTGTTGCTCCCACCCTTCGCCTTCATGGGAACATATTGCCCTCTACTCTCTCTGTCCTTTTTGAATGAATCCCACTGCTCTGATGAAGATTTTCTGACATGTAGCTGCTCCCAGGCAACTTTGACCAGATCCTGTCTTATATTAAAATTGGCCTTCCCCCAATCAGAAACCTTATTTCTGGTCCATCTTTGTCCCTTTCCATAACATCACAATGTCAGGTTCCAGATGGACACTGATGGGTAACCAGCTACCCCTCAATTTTTTCATTTGAAGGACTGCTGGTGCAGAAATGTCCTCCTCTTGAGGGGGGGGGGGGGGGGATTCCGCTATCACAGGGGTCCCTGTGGGTGATTCCTCCTATTACAGGCCCCTATGGAGAAGGTATTGTGGGGGGGGGGGGGGAAATCGGGTAGAGGAGGCATGGGCAGGCAGTCCATTGTTGCGGGGGGGGGGGGGGGGGGGAATGACACTCGAATGGGCTTGGGTGGTATCTACCAATGTGATCTGGTGCGGTGGACCTCACGGTGGGCCAAGGGGCCACCTTGGCCTACCGTGAGGTGCACCGTGTCAGGGCCATGCTGATAAAAAACAGAAGTGATCCTCACTCATAGAACATTACAGCGCAGTACAGGCCCTTCGGTCCTCGATGATGCGGCGACCTGTGAAACCACTCTAAAGCCCATCTACATATTCCTTATCATCCATATGTCTATCCAATGACCATTTGAATGCCCTTATAGAACATAGAACAATTCATCAGAACCTAAATGATGTGAGAACGCGAGGATTTTCAGTGGGGAAACTGAAACCATTCATCACATCATGATCTGACAGCGCCCAATTGATCGTAATGTGAATATGATTGGAAATTGAAGATGGCAGGAAAAAACACCGTTCACATTGTGGAGAAATCGTGGAAATGTGAAGACTGTGGTAAGGGATTCATTTACCTGCCTGCACTGGAAACGCATCGACGCTCTCATACTGGAGAGAGGCCGTTCATCTGCTCCAAGTGTGGAAAAGGATTCACTGATTCATCAACCCTGCTGACACACCAGCAAATTCACACTGACAAGACATCATTTAAATGTCCAGACTGCGGGAAGTGCGGGGGGTCAGAACATTGTGTTTAGGCCGGTGCCCAGCGCCAATCCCGATTTTGCCCTGACGCCTGATTCTCCTTCCCATCGGGGTATGCATTCTAGGCGTCCCGGGTCAGAGAATATGGCCCATTATTTGGCCCCCACCACAAACTTAGCCGCCACGCTATACCAACTTCATCCATTTCCCTGGCCATTGTCTGAATTAAAATATCATAATTAAAATATCACTTGATAAGGTTTAAACTCATAGTTATGTATGATATAAAATATCAGACATCAAACTGCATCCGAATTATTTCATTTTCATGAATATCTTTGAATCCTGAATACCATTATCCAGTACAAAAGTGCTTCTGTTCTATGACATTTGAAACAATGGCACCTTTTCAATTCTGATGCTGACAATATGAAGCAGTTATAAACATATATTGATATTGGCAATGGATAGACATGAACATCTACATACAAAGACATAACTTATTGGATACAAGGGCAGGTTGTAATCAACTCTGTTGCCAAGATAACAATCAAGTCTTTACAATACCACGTTTTTTTCTGTGAGCTTATTTATTACAGAGAATAATGGATAGCCAAGAGTGATTACAGCCTTGAAATTGTTCCAGGATGTTTATTACATTTTATAATATGCCCTGTGATGTTTGTGCATGTGGTCTTATACTTTTTTCCATTCTTATTTCTGCACCTTGTAGATTATATAATATAATCTTTAGAGTGTCACAAGTAGGCTCACATTAACTATGTAATGATGTTACTGTGAAAATCCCCTAGTCGCCGCACTATGGCGCTTGTTCGGACGCACAAAGGGAGAATTTAGAATGTCCAATTCACCTAACAAGCATGTCTTTCAGATCTAGCCTAAAAAATAATATGGTCAACAAATTTCAGAGCAATAATTTAATTTGGTTGCTATGTGATACCGGCAGTGTAAATATTGCAGCAAGATTTCCTTTGTTTGCTATTCCTAGTGAAATCACAAATGGATTCCAAACGAATATCTTTAAGGCAACAAGAAATTACCATCAGAGAAATGTTTCTTGCCATGTTTATAATGTTTGAAGTTCTCCCTATCCATATTTACTGGCCCTTTATTTTTATCATTCAGAGAGATCACAGAAATAAAAAAATCGAACATTGTGGGTGCTCTTTAAGGATACTGAGGCACCAGGGAAAGCGCAGAAAGGATTCATAAGGACGATGTTAGAAATGAGAAGAGCAACTATCAAGAAATATAGAATGGGTGGGGCTGGGGCTCTCAGTCTAATCTGAGATCTAATAGAAATTTTCAAAGTTATGAAGGGGTTCAATGGGGTAAATATGGAGAGATGGAGAGTAACTTTAACCTTATCAAATGGGATGTTTAATGGGAGGCCAGTCCAATTTATAATTCTATTTACTTCTGTGTAAATTTCAATGTGCATTCAATGGTTCAATTACTCTTGTTGTAGAGCACAAACAGCAATACTCAAGGTTAGATTTTTAAAGGCTGCAATGTGTTCATTAGCGGATCAGTTTTATTCTCTCTTATGGCCTTGAAATATCTACAAAGAGAGATATTGTAAAGAGCTTCATATACAATGCAGGAATTTAGATACCTTGATAGGCTGTTCCTACAGTTTAGCAAAAGTGTACAATGCCATTGTGGTTTGTTGTGTTTTCCACAATTTGTAATTCCACAAAATAATCAATGCAGCCAGAGAATGAGAGATTTGTGTTTAATCAAGGAGACAATCTACCAGAGACTCAGCAAGTTACAGATATTGCTACTTGACTCCTACCTTTGTTAAACATTAAACTCTCCTCTGATTGAAGAGACCTCATAGTTGCCATATTTAACATTTGCATATTCACCACTGTTGCAATATATTTTTGAGGGATATCAGCATAGTATCACTGGAAGGGAAATGTGTCATGTTATCCAGTCATCATTTCACTTTTGTTTTAAGCAGAGCACATCTCTGATGTCCTCGAGCTTTATACCTATGTATAACCGTTCTCATGTGCCTAGGTGTAATAATGAACCCACAACTTTGTAAGCGATTGGTGCCTTGTATCCTGTCAGTAAAATATCTCAGAATCACAGAATTGTTGTGGTGCACAAGGAGGCCCATTTGGCCCACTGTGTCTCCACCAGTTCTCCAGATTGTGGCTTAGTGCCATTTCCCTGTCATTTCAACATACGTCTACATATTGCTTCTCTTCAAGTAATCATCTAATGCTCTCTTGAATGCCTCATTTGAACCTGCCTCCACTTCCAACAGTGCATTCCAGACCCGAACCACTCGTTGTCTGAAAACTTTTAATCTCTTATTGTTGATCCTTTTACGAGGAGGAACAGTTTGTTCCTATCTACTCTGTCCAGTCCCCGCATGATTTGAACATCTCTACCAAATCTCCTCTCGGTATTCTTCTCTCCAAGGAGAACAGTCCCAACATCTCCTGGAAATTACCGGGTGATGAGCCGTGTGTCAGTGCAGGGGAAATATTGGAGAGAATTCTTCAAGACAGGGTGGATTGGAGGTTGTGTCTCACTAACTTGTTCAAATGTTTCGAGGGAAGTGACAAAGATGATTGATGAAAGTAGGGCAGTGGATGTTGTTTACATGGATTTCAGTAAGGCCTTTGACAAGATCTGTCATGGCAGACTGGTACAAAAGGTGAAGTCACACGGAATCAGAGGTGAGCTGGCAAGATGGATACAGAACTGGCTCGGGTCATGGAAGGCAGAAGGTAGCAGTGGAAGGGTGCTGTTGTGAATGGAGGGCTGTGACTACTGGTGTTCCACAGAGATCAGTGCTGGGACCGTTGCTGTTTGTAGGATATATAAATGATTGGGAGGAAAATGTAACTGGTCTGATTAGTAGGTTTGCAAATGACACAAAGGTTGGTGAAATTGCAGGTAGAGATGAGGACTGTCAGAGGATACAGCAGGATATAGATTCGTTGGCGTCTTGGGCAAATGAAGGTTAATCTGGACAAATGTGAGGTAATGTATTTTGGAAGGGCTAATACAGATAGGAACTATACGTAAATGGCAGAATCCTTAAGAATATTGACAGGCAAAAGGATCTGGGTGTACAGGTCCACAGGTCACTGAATGTGGCAACGCAGGTGGAGAAGGTAGTCAAGAAGGCATACGGCATGTTTACCTTCATTGGCCGGGGCATTGAGTATAAAAATTGGCAAGTCATGCTGCAGCTGGACAGAACTTTGGTTAGGCCACACTCGGAGTATAGTGTTCAATTCTGGTTGCCACACTCCCAGAAGGATGTGGAGGCTTTAGAGAGGGTGCAGAAGAGATTTACCAGGATCTTGCCCAGTACGGAGGGCATCAGCTATAAGAAGAGGTTGGTAAACTCGGTTTGTTCTCCCTGGAATGGCGGAGGTTGAGGGGCAACCTGATAGAAGTTAATAAAATTATTAGGGGCATGGACAGTGTGGCTAGTCAGTAGCTTTTTCCCAGGGTGGAAGAGTCAATTACTAAGGAACATAGGTTTAAGGTGCGAGGGGCAACGTTTTGAGGAGATGTGTGAGGGAAGTTTTTTTACACAGAGGGTAGTGGTTGCCTGGAACTTGCTGCCCGTGGAGATTTTTGGAAAATGGTACGATAGTGAAGTTTAAGGGGCTTCTTGACAAATACATAAATAGGATGGGAATAGAGAGATACAGATCTAGGAAGCGTAGAAGGTTTTAGGTCAGATGGACAGAATGGTTGGCATAAGCTGTTCCTGTGATTTTTATTTCTTTGTTCATTGTTCTCTCCAATCTATCCTCATAACTGAAGTTTTACATCCCTGGAATTGTTCTTGTAAACCTCTTCAGCAATCTCTCCAATGCATTCACATTTTTCCTATTGCGTTATGCCCAGAGCTGTACGCAATATTCCAGCTGAGGTCTAACTAATGTCCTGCATAAGTTCCGCATAAACTTCTTGTTCTTGTATTATATACTGCTTTTAATAAAGCCCAGGATACTATATGCTTCACTAACTGCTCTCTCCACCTGTCTGGTCACCTTCAATGACCTATCCATATATACACCTCTAGATCCCTCTGCTCATGCAACCCCTTATTTTATATTGTCCTTCCCTGTTCTTCTTACCAAAATGTATCACCTCACACTTCTCCGCATTGAACTTCATCTGCCACCTATCTGCCCTCTACACCAACTTGTCTATGTCCTTTTGAAGTTCTACCCTGTCCTCTACACAACTCACAATACTTCCCAAGTTTGGCATCGTCCACAAACTTTGAAACTGAGCCCTGCACACCAAGATCTAGATACTTAATATATATCAGGACAAACAAGTGTCTGAATACCGACCCATGGGGAACACTACTACAAAACTTTCTGTAGCCCGAAAATATTAATTGACCGTTACTCTCTGCTTCCTATTATTTAGCCATTTTAAAAATCCATGTTGCTACTGTCGCTTTTATTCATGACCGTAACTTTTTCTTACAATCCTGTTGTGTTGCACTGTATCGAATGTCTTCAGAAAGTCCAAGTACACCGCGTCAACTGAATTGCCCTCATCGACTCTTTCTGTTACCTCATCACAAAACATCAGCATGTTTGTTGAACACAATTTTCCCCATGAGAACTCCATGCTGACTCTTCCTACTTAACCCACACTTTTCCATGTGATTATTAATTCTATCCTGAATGATTGTTTCTAGAATCTTGGCCACTATTGGGGCAGGATTCTCCGACCCCCGCCGGGTTGGAGAATCGCTGGGAGAGTGGCGTGAATCCCGCCCTGCCGCTCTGACGCCGGCTGCCGAATTCTCCAGTGCCGGTTTTCAAGTGGGGGCGGGGATACACAGCGCCGATCGGGGGCCGTTGGCAGTGGCCCTCCCGGCAATTCTCCAGGCCCCAAAGAGCCGAGCGGCCATCTGTTTCCGGCCTGTCCCGCCGGCGAGAAATAGACATGGTCCATCCCAGTGGGACCAGGCTTGTCGGCCGTCTAGCGGAGTCCTCTAGGGGGGGGGGGAGGCACGGGGGGAATCTGGCCCAGGGGGGCCCCCACGGTGGCCTGGCTCGCGATTGGGGTCCACCGATCTGCGGGAGGGCCTCTGCCGTGGGGGCACTCTTTCCCTCCGTGCCGGCCTGTGTAAAGCTCTGCCATGGCCGGCGCAGAGAAGAAACCCTCTGCGCATGCGCAGGAAACACGCCTGCGGTTCTGCGCATGTGCCAGAACATGCCAGTGGTTCTGCGCATGCGCCAACTCGTGCCGGCCCACAGCAGCACTTCGGTGCCGGTTGGCACGGCGCCACCCCTCCAGCGTCGGCCTAATGCGGAGGATTCCGCAACTTCCAGGTGGCCTGATGCCGGAGTGATTCGCGCTGCTCTTGGCGCCGGAGCCGGGCCATCGCGCCAAGTATGGAAGAATCCAGCCCCTAATGTTAAACTGACTGGCCCATAATTACTGGGCTTAGCCATACAGCCCTTGTTGAACAAAGGAATAACATTTGCAATTCTCCAGTCCTCTAACACACCCAAAGAGGTGCAGGTTAGAACAAAGAACAATACAGCACAGGAACAGGCCCTTCGGCCCTCCAAGCCTGTGGCGATCACGTGTACAATCTAGACCAACCGCATGTATCCTTCCATACCCCATCTGTTCATGTGCCTATTCAGATAAGTCTTAAAGGTCGCTAATGTACTTGCCTGAACCACGTCACTTGGCCGTGCATTCCAGGACAATACCATGCTCTGTGTAAAAAACTTCCCCCGCACATCTCCGCTGAACTTTTCGCCCCTCACCTTGAACTTGTGCCCCCTTGTAATTGTCCTTTCCACCCTGGGAAAAAGCCTCCAAATGTTCACCCCATCTATATGCCTAATAAATTTCTATCAGGTCGCACCTCAGCCTCCGTCTCTCTCGAGGGAGAACAATCTCAGTTTATACAATTTGGTACGAATTATTATTGCCCAGGGAAGTATCTACTTGCTCTCAGTGATAGGTGTATTTGCCCCCCTCACACAACATGGGCCTGAATCTTGCGCTTGTGAACGCTTCAATTAGCAGGCTTGGAAGTGTATGCAATATGTCCATTTTACATTAGCTGGCCTATGAGCTAACAGTCAGTGTGAAATGCGTGCTTAGAAAGGCTCAGCGCTGGACTTCCAGTGACGGCATGGGAAAACAAGCCAAACAAAAGGTGGCTCCTGCCAAGGTCCCGGTATTTTTATACTTTTTGCCTGTTTTTATCGGGAGATTTTGGGTTCTAGCCTAGTAGCTTGGTGTGAGGTTCGGTTGATTATATTGGGAATATCAATAGCCTCATCTAAATGGCTATGAGAAAGAAACACCTGGCAGGGAGGCTGACAGAAGAATCTGGGGGAGAAAGGATGGCGGAGGTGGCTGCACCCAACATGCCAGAAACACTGGCTGGCGTGATGGCACAGGAGTTAAGAAGTTTAGCAGAAAGGTGGATGGCCAACTTGCGTGACAAGGGAAGGAGATTATTTCCTTTTTTAAACAAATTTTGAGTACCCAATTCATTTTTCCAAATAAGGGGCAACCTGTCCTCGTTTTTTCTTCTTTATCTTAATTTCTGTCTACTTTTTGATCGAGGATTTGTTTGCCCTACCTTTTTCTTTTAACGGAATAAAGCGTAACTGTGCCCGAGCCATTTCTGTTTTGAAGATAGCCTATTCTTCAGCCACTGTCATTCCTGTCTATCTGGCCCAGCTCTGTTCTTGCCTCATTGAAGTCAGCCTAAACGAATGATCACTGTCTCCTATATGTTACCCCACTGATCCTTTATCTACATGGCCCACTTTCTAAGAACCAGGTCCAACAGAACATCCTTTCTTGTTGAGCTGCCCACTCATTTCTGTAGAAAATATGCCTGAATATAATCTAGGAATGTTTGTTCATCATCACCCTTTATACCACCATTGTCCCAGTCTACATTCGGATAATTTACGTTCTCCATTATAACTACTCCATTTGTTTGCATCTCTCTGTAATTTCCCTACAGATTTATTCTTCCACATCCTTCCCACTAGTTGGTGCTCTATGAACTACACTGAGCAATGTAATTGCACCCTTTTTGTTTCTCAGCAATAGCCAATTTGATTTAGCCCTTGAATCCTCTGGAACATCCTTTATCTCCAGAAGTGCAATGCTCTTCTTAACATATACTGCGACCCCTCCTTCCTTTTGTTCCTTTCTCATCTTGTCTAAACACCTTGAGCGGGATTCTCTCATCCCGGAGCCGGACCGGAGAATTGCCGGGACCGGCGTGAATTGTGCCACGCTGCCCCGATGCTGGTCCGCCGATTCTCCGGAGTGCGGCACGGCGGCGGTCGGGGGCAGCTCTACGAGGCCCCGCTAGGCGATTCTCAGCCAGTGCTGGGTCGAGAGGCCACTCTAAAAAAGCCGAGTCCCGCTGGTGCCATCCCTGTGGGACCTCGGCGTGGATGCATCTGGGGGCGGCCTGGTGTGGGGGGAGGGGGTCCGACCCCGGGGGGCCTCCGCTGTGGCTTGGCCCGCAATCGGGGCCTATCGATCAGCAGGCCGGCCTCTCGGCTGGGGGCCTCTTTTGTTCCGCGCCAGCCCCTGTAGCCCTACACCATGTTGCGTTGGGGCCGACGTGGAGTAGGGAGCCACCGGGCATGTGCGGCAATCGCGCCAGTTCCACTGCGCATGTGCGCGTTGCTGCCGATCCCACTGCGCACGCGAGGACCCCACGGCACCCATCTGACACCGGGAGCGGCAACTGGAGCAGCGTGGGTCGCTCCAGCGCCGTGCTGGTCCCCTGTGGGGGTCAGAATTTCTGCTCCTGACGGCGTTTACGACGGAGTCAACACTTAGCCTCAGGATCACAGAATCCTGCTCCCTGTACCAAGGATTATTTAAAACCCAGTCTTACCCTTTATTGAACCAGGTCTCTGTTATTGCCAGATCATTATATTTCCCCATGCAATCTGCACCTTGAACTCCCCCATCATATTCACTATACTCTGTGCATTCACATACATGCACAGTGACCCTGATTTAGACTTCATTATTTTCTCCCTAACTCTGACTTCACCTATTAAATTATTATTCTCCCGACTAGTTGTATCTATCCATGCTAGTATTTTGTGCACCCTGGTATTCCTCTCTAATATTCTGGTGAATTAGTTTAGTTTTACTCCCACAACCCAAAGATTAACAAATGCTATTGGGCAGCATGGTAGCATGGTGGTTAGCATCAATGCTTCACAGCTCCAGGGTCCCAGGTTCGATTCCCGGCTGGGTCACTGTCTGTGTGGAGTCTGCACGTCCTCCCCGTGTGTGCGTGGGTTTCCTCCGGGTGCTCCGGTTCCTCCCACAGTCCAAAGATGTGCGGGTTAGGTGGATTGGCCATGCTAAATTGCCCGTAGTGTCCTAGTAGTAAGGTTAAGGGGGAGAGTTGTTGGGTTACGGGTATAGGGTGGATACGTGGATTTGAGTAGGGTGATCATTGCTTGGCACAACATCGAGGGCCGAAGGGCCTGTTCTGTGCTGTACTGTTCCATGTTCTATGTGCAGGTTAGGTGGATTGGCCACGCTAAATTGTCCCTTAATTTGGAGAAAAAATTATTGGTTACTCTAAAAAAAGAATTAGTTATAAGCCCTCCTAACAGCACTAGCAAGGAATTCAGAGGCTCATAGATTTATTTGTTCAATGTACTTATGTAATGGTAACTCGACATGAACATGTATTGTTATGGGCCAGGGTTTAGAGAACCCCAAAGTGTATCATGGAGTTCACCTGACCCACAACTTGTAATAGATTGTGGTTATGGGGAGCACACAGGCCCATTCTGCAGGTATGATGCAACAGAACTCTACAGAACTTTTAAATCAAAACAATGTTTATTTATGAAACCAGTTAACACTTTATAAACCCACAGTAAACATCTTAACAACTATCAAAACCATTACTCTCCACAGATACAATATTCTATAAGTATACCATAAGTAAACCCGCCGGGTCGGAGAATCGCCCGGGGCCAGCGTCAATCCCGCCCCCGCGATGGGCCAAAGTCCCGCTGCTGACAGGCCTCTCCCGCTGGCGTGGATTAAACCACCTACCTGACCGGCGGGATTGGCAGCACGGTCGTAAATACGTGTCGTAAATATGCCCAAGGTATTATATAAGTATAATAACATGACAGCGTCCTAAACAATTGCAGATCTATCTTAGTATGCCCATTAATTACTTGATTGATTTCTAGTTACAAAATATACTATGCAATAAGTAGAAGGTACAGTGAAAACAGCTAAACTGAAGTGTATCAAATGCTATTTCCTAAAATGGAACCTATGCATCTTGTATATACTAACCCTCAGTAGTTGTCTGATATCCTTTCTCCTAATCTATTGCTTCCCCCTTGTGCTCTGCCATTGACTGGAATATGTAAGGTTTCTGTCAAGACTGTGTTAGTGAAAGGTCCTTGATCTCTGGGAACAGGGGTTGGAGATGGTCCAGCTCTAGGCTTGTATGGCAGCTCTCCTGAATATTTGTGAGAGGTGGCATGACAGGCGTTGAACTTTTGTCATGAGAGGTTACAGTGCAGATACCCTTGGAGCTAACACTTTCTCCGTGAAACACTGCAGAGATTGTATCAGGACACCGCAGGTTTGTTTGTGAAATCCTACACAATAGCTGCCATGTGCTAAATGTTGCTAGACGCACAACTCCAATGACAGCAGTAATCTTTTATTTTGATGAAGCACCTTATTTTAAAAGCAGGGCCCCTAAGGACCAGTCCCCTGTCCTCATCAGCTGAGAATGGATGTGAACTAACCCCCTAGACAGCTGGTTCCTGCTCCTTCTGTGTCAGTGCCATGTGCACCTGCTCATTCATGCTCTGTTTAACTCCTGGTAAACTCTCATCACTCACTCACAAAATCTCCCAGGGTGAATGTAGCTGAGCTGGTTCTTTGCAAGGTCAGCGTTAGTGCTGATGACTGATCAGAGAAGTACTTGTTTCCCCTGCTTCCTTGGATCCTGGATCAGCTTCATCGAGCATATTTTGGAAAAGGACAAATGTTAGAATATTTATACCTTGATACCAATTTAATCACATTTTGCTATCTATGGATTAACTAATGAGGAAACGATCTTTAGTGACTACAATGGTTCGGGTTTTGAATAAATAAACAAGATAGGAACCAAAGGCACAAAAGTAGTCACATAACTGGTCAAGATGTTTGAACTCATTATCTGCCTCTACCTCTTGCCCTTTTGCCTGGGATCTCTTGTGCTGCCTCGTCAAAGGGATGAAGTTTGGACATGGCAATCTTTATCTCTGTGACTTCTGTTATATGCTGTCACCTGTAAAGGAAATAAAAGTATTTGGATAATTGACATTGGCTTAAAACGTGCAGGGATAACAATGTAACAACCTGTTACTGCAGGGAATAAGATTGTAAGAACAGGGTACAGATGCAGTGGATGGAAGGATTTGACAGAGTGAACAGTAATTCAGAAAATAAAGAGTAGAATAAAATGATAGGAAAGGGAAGTGTGCAATATCTTCCATGGCCTAATGGACCAATCATAGGAAGCTTTCAAATAGCATAAGGCTGCATGGGTGGGAGCTTTAAAGTCAAGTTTCAGTGGAGGACCTCTCGATACTTTGTGAGTTGAAGAATTGGATATTCATCAAAGGGAAGCATGGAGCCAGAAAATTTATTGAAATTAGATACTAAAGAATACTTGATACTATAGATGTTGGGATTATGCTGTAATTCAAGGAGAAATGTGAACACTAAGGTCAACTGTGCGAATGGAGAAAGTTTTATTTGTAAAAGTAAAGAATATATTTTCTAGTCAGTACACCAACTAAAGCTGGAACAAATTTGTTAGTTGAGGGTAGATTTGGCCTACTGAAGGCATCTCTAAGGGCAGTGCTCATAGTTCACCTCCAGGACTGCATTTGCATTGACACTGGTGAACGTTTAGTTATGCAATGAACTTTGGCATTCTTTTGTGCACAGGTACTAAGCCACAGGTGCTGCGAGCATTGTGGTCTTTGTGGTGCTATACCAGAGCCTGATTATCAAGTCTTGTCATACATTAACACAGGATTCTCTGTTGTGATTCTGCTCTGCTGCCACTACGATTGAGGATGGAGAAGTTGGCGCTCAGCCAAATCTCCCATTCACTGCAGCTGATTGGAAAAATCCTGTTGCCCAGAATGGACGGAAAATCCAGCCCGGCATCTCTCTGGATATTGAACAACGGCCATCTAGAAAGTCTTGGATTCCAAGATCTGCGGTGGAAAACTCAGTTGAGCAGATCAAAGGTGCATTTGCACCATGTCACAAGAATATTCCCATTGTTACTATGGAGGCTTTGGAATTCAAATTCTCTAATGCAATCACAGCCAATTTCAACTTCTTGGAGACAAGAAAGGAAGAATTCCAACATCTTAGAGATCGGCATTCTTATAATTAGAAAGGTGTCACTGGATATTGTGAGGAAATGCTCTCCAGCAGTGTAAAATGGGGAGCTCTTTTGAAAACAATATGTTTATAACAAAGAAGATATAGGCACCAAGGTTTGTTAAAGATACAGGCCAGTAAATCTCTATATAACCTTTGGCTTGTCAATTGTCTTTTAGTTAGCTACTAGACACATGATTTATCTAGGGGGTTACATAGCAATGCACACAAGCAATAATGTGCAGAAATTAATTGGGAAAGCATAAATCTGTGAATAAGAAAGTTTCAAAGAACAAAGAACAAAACAGCACAGGAAAGGCCCTTCGGCCCATCAAGCCTGTACCGGTCATGATACCAACCTTTGCCAGAACCCTCAGCACTTCCTTGTGCCATATCTCTCTATACCTATCCTATCCATGTGTTTGCCAAGATGACTTTTGAATGCTGTTAATGTACCTGCTTCCACAACCTCCCCTGGCAACGCATTCGAAGCATTCACCACCAACAGCGTAAAAAACCTACCTTGCAAATTCCGTCTAAACTTTGCCCCACGGACATTAAACCAGTGCCCCCTGGTGACTGACCCCCTCCATCCTGGGAAAGAGTGCCTGCCCATCCACTCTATCCAGGCTCTCATAATTTTGTCGACCGCTATCAGGTCACCCCTCAACCTCTGTCTTTCTAATGAAAACAGTCCGAGTTTATTTAGCCTCTCCTCATACCTAACACTCTCCAGACCAGGCAACATTCTGGTAAACCTCCTCTGCATCTTTTCCAAAGTCTCCACATCCTTCTGGTAGTGTGGTGACCAGAATTGTGCGCAATATTCCAAGTGTAGCCTTACCAAGATTCTTTACAACTGTAGCATGATCTGCCAGTTTTATTACTTGATGCCCCGTCCAATGAAGGCAACCATTCTGTATGCTTTCTTGACTACCTTGTCCACTTGTGTTGCCACCTGCACGCCTAGATCTCTCTGGCTTTCTATATTCCTAAGACTTTTGCCATTTACTATATATTTCCCCTCTATGTTAGACCTAGAAAAATGCTTTACCTCACATTTGTCCGGACTAAACTCCATGTGCCATTTCTCTGTCCTAGTCTCCACCCTATCTATGTCCTGCTGTATCCCCTGACAATCCTCAACACTATTTACCTCTCCACCAACCTTGGTGTCATCTGCGAACCTACAAATCAGACCGGCTACATTTTCCTCCAAATCGTTATGTACACCACAAACAACAGAGGCCCAAGCACAGATCCCTGTGGAACACCACTAGTCACAACCTTCCATTCATATAAGCACCCTTCAACTGCTACCTTTTGCCTCCTGTGACCGAGCCAGTTCTGTATCCATCTTACCATCTCACCTCTGATCCCGTGTGACTTCACCTTTTGTACCAGTCTGCCATGAGGCAGCACGGTAGCCTTGTGGATAGCACAATTGCTTCACAGCTCCAGGGACCCAGGTTCGATCCCGGCTTGGGTCACTGTCTGTGTCGAGTCTGCACATCCTGCCCATGTGTGCGTGGGTTTCCTCCGGGTGCTCCGGTTTCCTCCCACAGTCCAAAGATGTGCAGGTTAGGTGGCTTGGCCATGATAAAATGCCCTTAGTGTCCAAAATTGCCCTTAGTGTTGGGTGGGGTTACTGGGTTGTGGGGATAAGGTGGAGGTGTTGACCTTGGGTAGGGTGCTCTTTCCAAGAGCCGGTGCAGACTCGATGGGCTGAATGGCCTCCTTCTGAACTGTAAATTCTATGATATCTATGATGAGGCACCTTGCCAAAGGCTTTACTGAAGTCCATGAAAACAACATCCACCGCCCTCCCCTCATCAATCATCTTTGTCAACTCCTCAAAATACTTGATCAAGTTAATGATTTCATGATTGCTACTTAATCTTTCACTACTACATTGATAATTTTCCGTTTTCCAATTTATTCAGCCCACCAACTTAAAATTTGACTTAAAATGAAGCACTAGCTTTTAGTCATAGAGTCATATGTCCTGCTGTATCCCCTGACAATCCTCAACACTATTTACCTCTCCACCAACCTTGGTGTCATCTGCGAACCTACAAATCAGACCGGCTACATTTTCCTCCAAATCGTTATGTACACCACAAACAACAGAGGCCCAAGCAGGGGCTGGTTTATCTCAGTCAGCTAAATCGCTGGCTTTTAAAGCAGGCCAGCAGCACGGTTCGATTCCCGTACCAGCCGCGCCGGAATGTGGCGACTAGGGGCTTTTCACAGTAACTTCATTGAAGCCTACTTGTGACAATAAGCGATTTTCATTTCATATGGAGTTTTCCAGTACAGAAAAATTCCTTCGGCCCATTCTGTCTACACCGGCCATCAAGCACCTATCTATTCTAATCCCATTTTCCAGGACTTGGTCCGTAGCCCTTTCTGAAGGAATTGATAAAGATGAACTATTTTGTTTTGTGTAGAGTCTGGAGCAAGTGATAAATAGGTCTGAATGGTCAGTTGGCACTTTTTTACCTGTAGTACACACATCTATTCTTTTGCTAAAATGAGCAAGCCTGGTATTTTTCTGGCAGAGTAGCGGATTGTTAGATGGGATGGAAGAGAGAGGGAGACGAAGGGTGGTGTTAAATAAACAGGATTGCTGGGCCATAACGGCCCCTATTCATTCACAAACCTTTCTGGGGTCCTACAAACCGTTGATAAATTTGTGAATATTAGAAAGGCAGATGACATTGAAATGGCAAAAACCAGGTTAGATTGCAGACCGGACAGAAAGCAAGCAGCAGGCCAGTCTCGGAACAAGAGAGTATCATTGATTTTAGTGACTGGGGCTTGTAAACATGCTGCTTGCTAACTTGGTGATCAAATCTGCCAGGGGACAGAGGGAAGCGGCTGCTGAGCCTCTTAATATCATACATCAGGAAGCTGAGTGTATTAATATTAGGACTGGGCTCTGGGTACCTTTGATGGAAGAGAGTGTTTAGGTCCTGGGATGGTGAGCAGGGAGGAGATAAAGGGTAAAGGAGGTAAAGAGGCAGGTGTTACATCTTCTGCGATTGCATGGGAAGGTGCTGTGGGAAGATGGTGAGGTATTGGGGGCAATGGAGGAGTGGACCAGGGTGTGCCGGAGGGAATGGTCACTGAAAAATGCTGATGGGGGAGTGAGGGGAAGGTGTATTTGGTGGTGGCATCATGTTGGAATTGGCGGAACTGGTGGGGCAGCACGGTAGCATGGTGGTTAGCATAAATGCTTCACAGCTCCAGGGTCCCAGGTTCGATTCCCGGCTGGGTCACTGTCTGTGCGAAGTCTGCACGTCCTCCCCGTGTGTGCGTGGGTTTCCTCCGGGTGCTCCGGTTTCCTCTCACAGTCCAAAGATGTGCGGGTTAGGTGGATTGGCCAGGCTAAATTGCCCTTAGTGTCCTAAAAAATATAAGTTTAATGGGGGTTGTTGGGTTACTGGTATAGGGTGGATACGTGGGATTGAGTAGGGTGATCATTGCTCGGCACAACATCGAGGGCCGAAGGGCCTGTTCTGTGCTGTACTGTTCTATGGTGGAGGATGATTCTTTGAACGCGGAGGCTGGTGGGGTGAAAAGTGAGGACAAGGGGGACCCTATCCTGGCTCTGCAGGGAGGGGAAGGCATGTGAGCAGAGGTTCGGGAGATGGGTCAGAGAGATGGTTGAGATGGTTCAGGAGATGGTTGAGAGCCCTGTCGACCACAGTAGGTGGGAAACCATGATTAAGGAAGAAGACATGTCAGCAGCACCATTTTGGAAAATGGCATCATCGGAATAGATATAGAACATGAAAATGAAAAATGAAAATCGCTTATTGTCACGAGTAGGCTTCAATGAAGTTACTGTGAAAAACATAGTTGTGACGGAGGCAAAGGAACTGGGAGAGTGGGTTGGAGTCCTTACATGATGTGGGGTATGAAGAGCTGGGGTTGAGGTAGCTGTCTGAGGTTACGGGGTAGGACAATGATGAGGTGAAATGTCTGCATCCAGAGAGTGGTCAGCCTGCTAATTCATTACCACGGGAAGTAATTGAGGCAAAAACAACGTATGTTTTCAAGAAGCAGTTAGATGTAGCACTTAGGGTGAAGGGAATCAAAGGATATGGGGGAAAGCAGGATGAGGCTATTGAGTTGGATGATTAATAATAATGATCTTAATAAATGGTAGAGCAGACTATAAGGGCCGAATGGCCTCCTCCTACTCCTATTTTCTATGTTTCTATTTTTCTGCGGTCCCTCATGTGGTTGGCCAAGCCTGTGCTGTGCAATCAATTCAAATTATCTGAAGTAGTAATCAATGATGATGATGATGAAAACTTTGCCTTTGAACTCAAATACATCTATTCCCAGGTGCTGCCTTGACCTTGAAGGAAAAGTGGAGGGTGCCAGGCGTTCATTCTGCTGTTAGCTATTTGCTGCACTTGTAAGGCAATTTATGATTCACTCTTCAATGGAGTGACTAATACCTGGTCAGTGGCCAGACCACTGGGCTCTTACTCGACATTTTCCTATTCCCAAGTGACATTGATGGATTTTCTGGAGACTGTTGCATCGAGGTGTTGATGACTAATCTGTCATTATTTTAGTATTTGAAGTACCCAATTCTTTTTTGTTCCAATTATGGGCAATTTAGCGTGGTCAATCCACCTTCCCTACACATCTTTGGGTTGTAGGGGTGAGACCCATGCAAATACAGGGAGAATGTGCAAAATCCACACGGCAGTGACCCAGGGCCAGGATCAAACCCAGGTCCTCAGCGCTGTGAAGCAGCAGAGATAACCACTATGCCACTGTGCCACCAATGACTAATCTGTCATTAAAGTATAGGGTGGCATGGTGGTGCCGTGGTTAGCACTGCTGCCTCACAGCACCAAGGACCCAGGTTCGATTCCAACTGTGGGTCACTGTCTGTGTGGAGTTTGCATTTTCTCCCCATGTTTGCGTGTGTTTCCTCTGGGTGCTCTGGCTTCCTCCCACAGTCCAAAGGTGTGCGGGTTAGGTGGATTAGCCATGCTAAATTGCCCCTTATTCTCCAAAGGTTAGGTGGGGTTATGGAGACGGTGTGGGAAATGGGCCAGGTTGGGGTGCTCTTCCCCCAGCCAAGTAAAGCACTTCCGACACAAAGAGGCAGTAGGGTACCCCGAGCCCCCGGAAACCACAGTATTAGAGGGCCTGATAGGCACAAGCAGCAATGAGGGGGGTCTATATGGGAAAATATACGGACAGATACTGGACAGAGCTCGGACACCATTGGACGAGACCAGACGAAAATGCGAGGACGAACTGGGGACAGGTAGGGTGGAGACTTTGAAGCGAAGCACATAGCAGAGCTAACTCCACCTCCTCGTGCGCAAAGCTCAGCCTAATGCAGCTCAAAGTGGTGCACAGAGCGCACCTGACCAGAACCCGAATGAGCAGGTTCTTCCCGGAGGAGGATAAATGTGTACAATGTCAGAGGGGCCCGGCCAACCACACCCACATTTCTGATCTTGCCTCAAACTTGCTGGGTTCTGGACAGCCTTCTCCGAGGCAATGTCCAAGGTTGTGGGGGTGAGGGTGAAGCCAGGCCCAATTGTGGCAATCTTTGGGGTATCGGAGCAGCCAGAGCTACACATGGTGAAGGGGGCCAAAGTCCTTGCTTTTGCTTCCCTAATCGCACACTGGAGAATCCTGTTTGGCTGGCGATCAGCAGCACCACCCATGGCTGCAGACTGGCTTGCTGACCTTTCGGAATTCCTCCACGTGGAGAAGATCAAGTATATCATCCAAGGGTCGGAGGAAGGCTTCCTAGATACATGGGGGCAGTTCTTCGGCCTGTTCCAAAATCTGTTCAAGACCAGCAACGGGGAGTAAATTGAGAACAATAAACTAAGATAGATGAGGAACCAAAGGACTGCACAATTCGGGAGGGGGGAGGGTGGGGAGGAGAAGATGGAAGGAAGGTGGGAAAGCGACACAAGAGGAGAAGAGGAGGGAGGGGGTGTAACCTCCTCCTCCCTGAACATAAAAGCAAAGTTCAGCTAAAGCCAATGGGTGTGTGTGTGTGTGGGGGGGGGGGGGGGGGGGGGGGGGGGGGGGGGGGGGGGGGGGGGGGGAGGGGGGGGGGACCAGGGGAGTATGCAAGGGAGGAGTGGAGGCAAGGGGGGGCGGGAGACGGGGGAGACTGGAGGGACCATAGACCGAACCAGATGGTGGCAAAATATATATAGGGTCAATTAAAGGAAGGATAGGATAAACCTTTCTGTACAGTAAAGCAAATTAACACAGGTAAGAAAAATGTGATGTATATATACAATTGTTTATGAATATGAAAAATGCCAATAAAAAGATTTAAAATAAAAAGGTTGGGGTGCTCTTTCGGAGGTTGGTGCAGACTCAATGGACCGAATGGTCTACTTCTGCACTGTAGGATTCTATGATCCCCAAAAAGTGAAGAAATCATTGACGATTGAAAGATGTTCAAAGTATTGGTGAAGTTCCAAGCTGTTAGGATTATGATCTGGCCACCTGTTCAGGCAATAGTCTTTTTGTTCTTGTCAAAAGCAATTTGCTGGTCCATGTTCCAGCATCACTTGTCTAAACAGCTGCCCTGATGGCTCATTGATTTCCAACAAGTTTGGTCAGAACTTTCCTACTTGATTGACTATCCCTAGAAACCTTTGCCATTCTGTGATGTTTTGAGGATGTGGGAACTCTCAATAACCTTGGTTTTCTGCTGGCCAGCTGTAATTTCCAAAAACTGAACAACGTGGCTATAGAATTTTATCATTTATCGTTTAATGTCAAACATGCTTTGTGCAGGATTTTGAGGACTCGACAGTAATGTAATTACAGTCACATTCTTCCCTTGATGAACCATGTATGAGTTTTACGTTCATTTACATATTACACCTTCTATGCCTTTCAAGGTCAGAGACATTTGGAATATCTCAGTTACAGAAGCAATTCTGAATGGTTAGTTGTCAAAACAATAATGACCAAATGGAGTGATAAATGGAATTAACAATCTGGATTCTTTGTCCAGAGGCAACTGCCAAAAACTGTCTAACTATGCCAAGAAGGTGCTTTTTGAGAATTTGGTGAGGGTATAATCTCAGAGTAGGGGGTCACCCATTTAAGAATTTTTGCTCCAAGAGAGTTGTGAATCTGTGGAATTCTTCAAAGGGCTGTAGAGGTTGGGTCATTGGGTATGTTCAAGGCTGAGTATTTAAAAAAAATTTAGAGTACCCAATTCATTTTTTCCAATTAAGTGCCAATTTAGAGTGACCAATCCACCTACCCTGCACATCTTTGGGTTGTGGGAGTGAGACCCATGCAGACATGGGGAGAATGTTCAAACTGCACACAGGCAGTGACCCAGGACCAGGATTCGAACCTGGGACCTCAGTGCCATGAGGCAGAGTGTTAGCCACTGCACCACCGTGCTGCCCCTAGGCTCAAGGACCACATCCAACTCCTTCTTGAATATATCCATTGAACTGGCTCCAACAGCTTTCTGTGGTAGAGAATTCCACAAGTTCACAACTCTCTGAGAGAAGAAGTTCTTTCTCATCTCAGATCTGCGTGGCTTACCCCTTATTCTTAGGCTTTGACCCCTAATTCTGGATGTATCTAATATGGGGAATATTCTTCCCGCATCTAGCCTGTCCAGTCCCATCAGGAATTTATATATTTCTATGAGAGCCCCTCTCATTCTTCTAAACTCCAGTGAGTACAAGCCCAGTCGATCCAGTCTTTCTTTATATGTCAGTCCTGCCACCCCGGGAATTAGTCTGGTGAACCTTCGCTGGACACCCTCAATAGCAAGAATGTCCTTCCTCAAACTAGGAGATCAAAACTACACACAATACTCAAGCATTGCCCTCACCAAGGCCCTGTATAACTGCAACAAGACATCCCTACTCCAATACTCAAATCCTCTTGCTATGAAGGCCAGCATGCCATTAGCTTTCCTCATCACCTGCTGGACATGCATGCCAACCTTCAGCAACTGTTCCACCATGACACCCAAGGCTTGTTGCGCTTCTGCCTTTCCTAAGGTGCCACCATTCAGATAATAATCTGCCTTCCTATTTTTGCCACCAAAGTGGATAACCTCACATTTCCCCACATTATATTACATTTGCCAAGTATTTGCCCATCAGCCAGCCTGCCCAAGCCCCCTGCAGCCTCTTTGCATCTTCCTCACAGCACACACTGCCACCCAGCTTAGTGTCTTCTGCAAATTTGGAGATATTGCATGCAATTCATTCCTCCAAATCATTAATGTATGTTGTGAAGAGCTGGGATCCCAGCACTGAACCCGAGGGTACCCCACCAGCCACTGTCTATCACTCTGAAAAGGACCCATTTATTCCCATTCTCTGCTTCCTGGCTGCCAACCAGTTCTCTATCCACATCAATACATTGCCACCAATACCAATTCCTCACTAATCTCTTATGTGGGGCCTTGTCAAAAGCCTTTTGAAAGTCCAGATGCACAACATCCACTGGTTCACCGTTGTCCACGCTACTGATCACATCCTCAAAAAATTCCAGAAGATTTGTCAAGCATGATTTCCCTTTAGTGAATCCATGCAGACTTGGACACAAACATATCATCCCTCCTCAATCAGCTTTGTAGCAATTTGGGGGGTATCCCAGCCAGACGTGACAAATCGAGGGGTCTTGCCGGATCAACAACATTTGGGGAACCTTACCTGTGGCTGGTTGTAACACCCGGCACAAGGTTAAATGCTCTGAGGGGGACTCTTTAGTTGAGGGATTCTCAGGCGTAGGATTTTCTTTGAGGCCATAGGAGAAAAAGTATACTAAAACACAAATTTAAAAACTTAACGTATTGAGCCCCCCCCCCCCCCCCCCCCCCCCCCCACTAACTCTGGCTCCTTTTTCAGGTGGATTTGACAGAGCGGGAAAACCATCACTGTTTCCCCACTACGGCCTCAAGTTTAAATTAATCAGTCAGATGCGGCTGGAAAAGGAATGGGTAAGGCTCTTGTTGCATTTCAAATGTATCCTGTGAGGAAATAACAATCCATCTGCCCCCATTTTTAATCTTCCTCTGATACACTGCAGCTTGGGATTGTATCAGGTTGAGTGACAGTGCCAATGAAGTAACCACAAAGGTTTTCATTGTGAGTAGCGAAAGGGAATTGAAGAAAGAGTTCTTTGAAAAGCAGTGTTATTTTTAAAAGCAGAGTTGTCAATCTAGCTTTAAAAAAGTTTAACTAGGTTAAATAAATTCTCAATAATGCGATGGAGCTTAGTGATTTACAGGTCAATTTCTGAAGCAAATGCCAATGCTCAGTTGTTGTTTATTAACTTATTTTTTTTAAATTAAAAGGTGCATTGTAAAATACAGGAAAATAAAAAGTTAGCAGCAAACAGAGGGGAGACAGAAAAGGGGGGGATTCTCCACCCCATTTTTGGTGATCGGGAATGGTGGAGGGGGGAAGAAATAAACGGGAGTGCCAATGCACGATTTCCCTGCTTCATTGTCCTGGCAATGGCATAATTGGGTGTTGGAGGCAGTGTCAGAGGGGGCTCTGTGGACGAAGTGCTGGGGGATCTGTGTCTGTGGAGGGGGAGGAATTCAGTGGAGGGGTTCCTTTTTTCTATTTTTATCTTTTTAACGTCAGGGGGCCCTGGAAAAGGGGTGCCCCGATCTTTCAAGAGCCTTAGTTGCTGGCAGAGCCTACCCTGCCAACATGACATTGTGGGACTTCCCCCTCACTTTTTTTTAGGCGTTCAAAAATATGGCGGGAAAAGCCGACAGCACAGACAGCAGACTAGACTCTGCTTTTCCCGTCCGAGCTGACACTCTGAAAGAAAACTGGAAAATCATGGTCAAAGGAAAAAAGAGACGAGGAAGAGACAGAATTATTCAACTTACAAAGGAAACGGAAAAGATTGTCCAAATAATGAATTATTATTAAATAGAGCGGCATGGTGGCACAGTGGTTAGCACTGCTGCTTCACAGTGCCAGGGACCCGGCTTCGATTCTGGCCTGGGGTTGTCTTTGTGGAGTTTGCATGTTCTCCCCATGTCTGCGTGGGTTTTCGTCGGGTGCTCCAGTTTTCTTCCACAGTCCAAAGACGTGCACATTAGCACGGGGCAGCAGGGTAGCATGGTGGTTAGCATAAATGCTTCACAGCTCCAGGGTCCCAGGTTCGATACCCGGCTGGGTCACTGTCTGTGTGGAGTCTGCACGTCCTCCCCCTGTGTGCGTGGGTTTCCTCCGGGTGCTCCGGTTTCCTCCCACAGTCCAAAGATGTGCGGGTTAGGTGGATTGGCCATGCTAAATTGCCCGTAGTGTCCTAATAAAAGTAAGGTTAAGGGGGAGGTTGTTGGGTTACGGGTATAGTGTGGATACATGGGTTTGAGTAGGGTGATCATGGCTCGGCACAACATTGAGGGCTGAAGGGCCTGTTCTGTGCTGTACTGTTCTATGTTCTATGTTCTATTAGGTGGGTTGGATATGATAATTTCCTCTTAGTTTGCCTGTATGTGTGTGTGTGTGAGTGTGGCTATGTTTGATGTGCTGTAATGCCCCTAATGCGGGGGAGGAAGTGGTATTGTCACTGGACTGGTGATCCAGAGACCCAGGGTAATAGTCTGGGGACCTGGGTTTGAATCCCTCCATGGCAGATGGTGGTAATTGAATCCAATAAATATCTGGAATTAAAAGTCTAATGATGACCATGAAACCAGCTGGTCCACTGCAGTCCTCACCTAGTTTGGCTTACCTGCAATGCCAGATCCAGACGTGGTTTACTCTTAAATTCCCTCCGAAATGGCCGTGCAATCCACTCAGTTGTATCAAACCACTACAAAGTCAATACAAGGAAAGAAGCCGAACGGGCATCAGCCACGTTGTGTACTTTCGCACCACATTCCCAGCTGAATATTTCAGAACATTTATTTTTCGCAAGTTCTCGCACATGGCACATTTTAATAGGAACGTCTATGCTTACTTTTTGTTGCCTTTGCAATCGTTCACACAGTTTTCCATTTCTTTTAAGCTCAGAATGGCTTTCAAACATTTCAATGACTTTGTCATATTTCTTTTTCTCAACTTCATTCTCAAAGTGGAATGTGTTATACAATTCTATACAAGCTCAGAAGGTCGTGCAGTGCTGGTCCGAAGAAACAGAAGAGCTCCTACGAGACTGCTTAGAGACAGTGGACTGGTCCACATTTAAGAACTCAGAGACCAACTTAATGCGTATGCTACCACCGTCACAGACTTCATCAGAAAATGTGTGGACGACTGCGCGTCAGAGAAAGCAGTACATACGTTCCCCAAACGGAAACCATGGCTCAATCGCGAGATTGACTCTACTGAAGGACGGGTCTGAGGCGGTCAAGTCAGGCGACCCTGACCTATACTAGAAATCCAGGTGCGACCTCCGCAAAGCCATCCGAGATGCCAAGAGAGAATATCAGACCAAGCTAGAGTCACAGACTAGTGTTACAGATTCTGGGCGGTTGTGGTCAGTCCTAAACAACATAACGGGCTACAAAGTGAAGCCGAGCAGTATCTCCAGCAGCAGCGCACCCCTCCCTGGTGAACTCAATGTATTCTATGCTCGGTTCGAGCAGGAAACCGACAATCTGCTGTTGAGTGACCTAGCAGCCCATAATACACCCATATTCCTGAAAATGAACCCTCGGAAGGCGACGGGTCCATGCGGGATCTCTGGTCATGCACTCAGAGCCTGCGTGGACTTGCTGGCAGATGTGTTTGTGGACATCTTTACCCTGTCCAATACTCCACTCCGAGGTCTCCACCTGATTCAAGAATACAACCATCATACCGGTACCAAAGAAGAACCAGGCAACGTATCTCAATGACTACCGCCCGGTGGACCTGACTTCAGTTGTAATGAAGTGCTTCGAGAGGTTGGTCATGAAGCGCATCACCTCCATACTCCCAGAAAACCTTGACCCACTGCAATTCGCATACCTCCATGACCGGTCCACAACAGATGGCATCTCCCTGGCCTGACATTCATTCCTAGGGCATCTCGACAACATGGACTTCTACATCAGACTCCTATTTATTGACACAGCTCCGCCTTCAATGCCATAATTCCAGCCAAGCTCATATCAAAGCCCTAAACCTAGGCCTTGGCACCTCACTTTGCAACTGGATCCTCGACTTTCTGACCAACAGACCACAATCAGTAAGAATAAACAACAACTCCTCCTCCACAGTCATCCTCAATACCGAGGCCCCGCAAGGCTACATACTTAGCCCCCTCCTCTACTCCCTGTACACACACGACTGCGTGGCAAAATTTGGTTCCAATTCCATTTACAAATTTGCTGATGACACGACTATAGTGGGACGGATTTCAAATAACGACGAGTCTGAATACAGGAGGGAGATAGAGAACCTAGTGGAGTGGTGCAGCGACAACAATTTATCCCTCAATGCCAGAAAAACAAAAGAGCTGGTCATCGACTTCAGGAAGCAAAGTACTGTACACACCCGTCAGCATCAACGGAGCCGAGGTGGAGATGGTTAGCAGCTTCAAATTCCTGGGCGTACACATCTCCAAAGATCTGTCCTGGTCCACCCTTGTCGACGCTACCACCAAGAAAGCACAACAGTGCCTATACCTCCTTAGGAAACTAAGGAAATTCGGCATGTCCACATTAACTCTTACCAACTTTAACAGAAAGCATCCAATTTGGTTGCATCACAGCCTGGTATGGCAACTGCTCGGCCCAAGACCACAAGAAACCTCAGAGAGTCATGAACACAGCCCAGTCCATCACACAAACCTGCCTCCCATCCATTGACTCCATCTACACCTCCCGCTGCCTGGGGAAAGCGGGCAGCATAATGAAAGACCCCTCTCACCCGGCTTACTCACTCATCCAATTTCTTCCATCGGGCAGGAGACACAAAAGTCTGAGAACATGTACAAACAGACTCAAAAATGGCTTCTACCCCCCTGTTACCAGATTCCTAAACAACCGTCTTATGGA